>NC_062283.1:0-359159 GCF_902655055.1 Lutra lutra
TGCAACCTTTTTGCTTGGCCAGAAACTGCTGTCTACTTGTCTCCAAACAACTCAACAGACAGGAGGGTGTCCCTGAGTTCCACAGGATCTTATGAGACAGATTAACAGACCCCACTACCCCACCCACCACCAACACCCACTGGGTCACTCAAGACCTCGCCTATTGTCATGAAGCTCACCATGATATGTTTCTGTCACTTTCAAAGAAAGTTCTGTTCCTGCACAATACCATACTTCCTGGTTGCTGACCTGGGGCCATGCCATGAACCTACATGGCATCTTTCTGTTAGAGAAGGCCAACCCTGCACCTCATACAAAATGTTTCTAATGAAGTGCAAATCCATCAGGAACACAGTGTGAATGGTGGTATCATGCAGGTACACTGCCTGCATGG
This sequence comes from Lutra lutra, assembly GCF_902655055.1. Taxonomy (NCBI): domain Eukaryota; kingdom Metazoa; phylum Chordata; class Mammalia; order Carnivora; family Mustelidae; genus Lutra; species Lutra lutra. The sequence goes on from NC_062283.1 coordinate 395, forward strand.
TAGTCAGCAATTCTAACAAGGGTTGACTGCCCCCCACCATTTCACAAAACCTTCCACTGTATGGAGCTCCTTCTCTGCCCTCAGAAAAAAAAAAAAAAAAGCCCAGTAAACAAACCTTTATCCTGAATGCTCCCTTCACCTTCTGATTCAAATCTTGCCCAACCACAATGGTATGAAACTAGAAATCAGTCACAACAAGAAAATGGGACAGTTGGGGCGCCTGGGTGGCTCAGTGGGTTAGGCCAATGCGTTCGGCTCAGGTCATGATCTCAGGGTCCTGGGATCGAGTCCCGCATCGGGCTCTCTGCTCGGCAGGGAGCCTGCTTCCCTCTCTCTCTCTGCCTGCCTCTCTGTCTACTTGTGATCTCTGTCTGTCAAATAAATAAATAAAATCTTTAAAAAAAAAAAAAAGAAAACGGGACAGTCAAAAATAGGTAGAGATAGAACAACATGCTACTAAACTACCAATGGTCAAAGAAAAAATCATAAGAAATTTTAAAAGTACCTTGAGACAAAAAAAAAGAACCTACAAAAGCTTATGGGATGCAGCAAAATTAGTTCTAAGGGGGAAGTTCACAGAAATTCAGGTCCTCGACTATACAAGAAAGCTCTCTTATGAACATTATAATTTTACATGAGAAAGAAGTATTAAAAAAAAAAACATGCAAAGCCCCAAAGCACTAGGAATAAGGAAATAACAAAAAGGAATGTGAAAATAAATACAATGGTGACTAAAAAGACAAAAGATTAATGAAAATAAGAGTTGCCTTTGTTGGAAAGATAAACAAAAATAACAAACTTTTAGCTAGACTCACCGAGAAAGAGAGAGGGTTCAAATACAATCAGGAAAGAAAGATGATTAATTCCTGTCTCACACCAAAATCCTAGCGAACACAGGCAGCAACCTCTTCAACCTCCAACACAGCAACTTCTTTCAAGACACGTCTCTATAGGCAAGGGAAACAAAAGCAAAAATGAACTTTCGGAACTTCATCAAGATGAAATACTTGGAAAAAATCAAGAAAACTAAAAGGCAACCTGTAGAACGGGAGAACAAATGTTGGTGAGGATGTGAAACATCTTACGCAACAGTGTAAGAGGGAACCCTCTTACACTGTTGATTGGAACGCAAGCTGATACGGTCACTCTGAAAAACAGTATGGAGTTTCCTCAAGACATTAAAAATAAAGCTACTCTGTGACCCACCAATTGCACTCCTGGGTATTTACCATACGGATTTGGTAAAATGAAGAGGTACATGCACCCCAGTGTTCTAGCAGCAATGTCCACAATAGCCAAACTGTGGAAGGAGCTGCGATGTCCTTCAACAGATGAATGTATAAGGAAGATGTGGTTCAGGGGCCCCTGGGTGACTCAGTGGGTTAAGCCTCTGCCTTTGGCTCAGGTCATGATCTCAGGTTCCTGGGATCGACCATGCATAGGCCTCTCTGCTCAGTGGGGAGCCTGCTTCCCCCTCTCTCCCTGCCTGCCTCTCTGCCTACCTGTGATCTCTCTCTCTCTGTCAAATAAATGAATAAGATCCTTTAAAAAAAAAGAAGATGATGTGGTTCATATATACAATGGAATATTACTCAGCCATCAGAAATGATGAATACTTACCATTTGCATTGACATGGATGGAACTGGAGGGGATTATGCTAAGTGAAATAAGTCAAGCAGAGAAAGACAGTTATCAGATGATTTCACTCATATGTGAAATATAAGGAATAACACAGAGGATCGTAGGGACAGAGTGGGAAACCTGAATGGGAAGGTATCTGAGAGGGAGAAAAACTATATGACACTCTTGACTCTGGGAAACAAATTGAGGGTTGCAGAAAGGGAAGTGGGTGGGGGGATGGGATAACTGGGTGATGGGCATTAAAGAGGGCATGTGTGGTGATAAGCACTGGCTGTTATACTCGATGAATCATTGAATTAATTAAATCATTAATAATGAATCATTGAACATTACATCAAAAACTAATGATGTACTATACCTTGCCTCCTTGAATTTAAATTTTAAAAAATGAGAAACTTTAAATAAAGGAACAAATGATGATCCATGTCAATGAATACCACAAAAATACAAAAGATCATAAGAGTACTATGAGCAAGTAGAGGCCAATACACTGGATAACCTAGAAGAAATGAATAAGTCCCTAACAACAAACTAGAAAAAATGAACCATGAAAGGAAAAAAATCTGAACAGACTTATCACTAGTAAAAAGATGGATTTGATAATCAAAAACCACCCAAGAAACAGATGTCCAAGGCCAAAAATTCAAGAAAAGGATTCAAGAAACACTACAAGAAAAGGAAACACCAATATCACTTATGAACATAGATGTCAAAATCCTCAAGAAATTAATCAACAAAATGAATTCAACAATACATCAGGAGAATCCCACAACATGATCCAGTGGAATTTATTCCAGTGATGCAAGGACGATTCCACATCTGCAGATCCATCAATGGGATACACCACCTTAACAAAATAAAAGATAAAATCATATGATTGTTACAATAGATGCAGAAAGAACTTCTCACAAGATTAAATATGCATTTATGATAAAACCCAAAACCATCTGGGTATTGGGGGAACATACCTCAACACAATAAAGGCTCTATCTGTTGCATGGAACCCTGGATGTGGTGTATAAACAATGAATTCTGGAACATTGAAAAGAAATTTTTAAAATAATTAAATAAACATATTTTTTAAAAAGGCCCTATATGAAAAGCCCATAGCTGACACCATACTCAAGAGTGAAAAGCTGAGAACTTTTCCACTAAGATCAAGAACAAGACAAAGATAGATGCCCACTCTCACCACTTCCGTTCAACATAGCACTGAAAGTCCTAGACAAAACATTTAGACAAATTTGATGTGAAATCCAAATAGGAAAAGAAAGCAGTCACTATTTGCAGATGCCCTGATACTATATAGAGAAATCCCTAACGATTCCACCAAAAAATCTGTTAGAGAAAACTAATTCAGTAAAGCTGCAGGATACAAAGTTGGCATACAGAGACCTGTTGCATTTCTTCTTTTAAAAGATTTTATTTATTTATTTGATAGAGGAAGCATGAGCACAAGCAGGGGGAGCAGCAGAGGGAGAGAGAAAAGCAGGCTCCCCACTGAGCAGGGAGCCCGATTAAGGGCTCCATCCCAGGAGCCGCAGAATCATGACCTGACCTGAAGGCAGATGCTTCATCAAAGGAGCCACCCAGGTCCCCCAACTTGTTGTGTTTCTATATACTGAAGACAAACTTTCACAAAGAGAAACTAAGAAAGCAATGACATTTACAATTGCATGGAGAAAAAAAAATATCTAGGAATAAGAGTAACCAAGAATAAGAAAGGCCTGGTACACTGAACACATGGTGGAAAGTAAAGGAAGTGCATGTGTGTGTTGGGGTGGGGAGGAACGTGTGGGTCAAAGAAATGGAAGAAGACACAAATGAACAGAAGCATATGCCATGCTCATTAACTGGAGAAATTAATAATGTTAACATATTCATCATACCCAAAGCAATCTACAGATGTGATGAAATCCCTATCCGAATCCCAATGACATTATTCAAAGAAATAGAAGACAGTTCTAAAACTCATATGATTTCACAAAAGACCCCAAATACCCAGAGCAATCTGAAGAAAGAAAGCTGCAGTCTCCACACACCCAGATTTCATGCTAGAATACAAAGTTATGATCATCCAAACAGTATGATACTGGCATAAAAACACCCACAGAGAATAGAATGTACAAAACAGAAAGCTCAGAAACTAACCCGCACATATATGATCTTAACTTACAACACAGGAGAAGAAAATGTACAATGCAGAGAGGACTGTCTCTTCAGTGAACGATACTGAGAACACTGGACACTATATGCAAAAGAATGTAACTAGATCACACCACCGCACACACAAATTTTTAATGGATGAATGACTTGAACATAAGACTCGAATCCATAAAACTACAAGAAAAAAACACAGGTAGTAATTTTCTCAACATTGGTTTTGGCAGTCTTCAGATCAGACACCAAAAGCAAAGGAAACAAAGACAAAAAGAAGCAAGTGGAACGACATCAAAATGAGATCTCCTTCACGGCAAAAGAAACCATCAATAACTTAAAAGGCAACTTACCCAATGACAAAAAAAGAAAAAAATCTGTAAATCATATGCGTGAGAAGAGGCTAATATCCAAAATACACAAAACACACATACAAATCTAAACAAAAACAAAATTAAAAAATGGGGAGAATATGTGAATAGATCCTTTCCAATGATAACATACATGTGGTCAACAGACACAGAAAAAGGTATACAACATCCCTATTCGTCATCAGGGAACTGTAAGTCTACAGGAGTCAGCTGTCACAACTGTTGCAATGGCAGTTGTCCCAGAGACAGACACCAGGTGTGGTCAAGCGTGTGTAGAGGAGGGGACCCTATGGGCTGTTGGTGGGAATGTACATCGGTGCAGCCACAGTGGCAAACGGTATGGGGGATCCTAAAAATAATAAACACAACTACCATGAGACCCAGTAATTTTTCCATCGACTATTTTTTGGAGAACACAAAAACACTCCCTCACAAAGAGAGATGCACTCCCAAGTTCACTGGAGCATCGTTCACAATAAGCACACATGGAAACATAAACCTTGAGAGCATTATGCTAAGTAACTTAGACACAGAATGACAAACACCAGGTGCTCTCATGTCCATTCCACATGGAAACAAAAACACAATGAACACATACATAATAGAAACAAATTGGTGGTTGCCAGATTCAGGTAAGTTGGGGGTGGGGTGTCAGGAAACAGATGAAGATGATCAAAGGCACAATGTTTGAGTGATAAAATCTGCAGGTCACAGAAAGTTCTGTGTAACATGGAGACTAAAGCTAACCCTGTAGGAGGGGTACAGGTTCCCCTGCTCTTTGGAAGTACAGTTTTCCTAGGAAATCTTTCACAGCAGAAATTGTGTAAGAAGGAATTACCATTAAATTATACAGAAAAATTAGTGAGCATGATCAGACTCCAAAAATTTCTTCTCGCTTCGAGCACCACATGTCTACAGGGCCACCCCATGGACTGGCCCAGGATCCTGAGTGGTCCCAGCTCGAAGGCTGCCAAAAAACACTCCGTGAGTCAGGTAAGGTGAGGCCAATGGCTCCTGCTCCTCAGCCTCTGGGGGTCCCCTCCTTGGCGCTGGCAGATAGGACCTGCCATTCCCCTAGGCCAGGTACTAGCCCGATAGCGATTTGGGAAGAAAGGGCGAGAGAATTCGATGGAAAACGCCAGGCAAACTCAGGTCAGGTGCCACATGCCTGCAGGGAAGCCTGCAGGGCCACCCACAGGGCCAACCCAGCAGCCCGAGCGCTCACGTCCAAACCCCGCCAGAAAGCCCTCCTGGAGTCAGGCTCTAGCAAGGCCAACGCCACCTGCTCCTCAGCCTCTGGGGGTCTCCTCCCTGGCACTGGCCGATGGGGCTGAACCCACCACGAGGACCAGGCACGAACCCTCGCCTGCTTCCTCAGCCTTCCATTTCCAGGGTCCTGTCCCTCAGGGCCTCCAACTGAGGAACTGTGAGTCCCGCGCCACGACTCTCCCTCCCATCCCAGCACAAACGGTGCCTTTCGGAGCTTCGGACAAGCCTCTGAGTGAGAGAAAACTGTGTGCCCCCACTGAGGTCAGCCACATCCTTGGGCGTCCAGCCACCCGAAAAGTCGGAGGTGGACGCCCAGCCGCAACGCATCCCTCAACTCTGCTCCAGGAATGCTCCCCTGCGCTGGGACCCCCGGGTGAGCCGAGTCAACTTGGGGTGTTTTGTGGGTGGCCACGATATGCGCCTAGCAAGAAAGGGCCCTAAGCCAAGGGGAACAGGTCCATCTGCAGGGCTGTAAAACACCGTCCAATTCTCATGAGCGTTTTTCCCAGACCAATCCCAGTTTGGTCAGAACGCACGTGAGAATTGGCCAGAAAACGCCCTGGAACTCGCTTCAGGTGCTGCACGTCTGCAGGGCCACCACCTGGGCTTGGCCCGGCATCTGGAGCGGTCAGGTAGGAACCCCGCCAGAAAGATCTCTGGGGAATCAGGATGCAGCAAGGCCGAACACTCCGGCTCCTCGTCATCTGGAGGTCCCGTCCCTTGCGCTGTCCAATTGGGCAGGGCATGGCGACAGGCCTGGGCACGAACCCTCGCCTGCTGCCCCAGCCTTCCATTTCCAGGGTCCTGTCCTTCGTGGCCTCCATGTGGGGAACCCAGAGTCCCGTGCCACGCCTCCCCCTACCACGCTGGCACAATCGGTGCTTTTTGGAGCTTCGGACAAGCCTTAGAGTGAGAGAAACATTCCTGGCCCCCACTGAGGTCAGCCCCATCCTTGGGCACCCCAGCCTCCCGAAAAGTCGGAGGCGGACGCCCGGCCGCAACCCTTCCCTCAACTCTGCTCCAGGAGAGCTCCCTTGAGCCGGGGCCGCCGGGTGAAAGGCGTCATCTCGGCGCATTTTCGGGGGGGGTGGGGGCGACATGCCCCGAGCGAGAAAGGGCTCTAGGCCACGGGGAACAGGGCAGTCCGCAGGTCCGCCCAACGCCGGCCAATTCTCACGAGGTATCTGCCCAAACCGATTCCGGTTTGGGCAGAACGCTCTTGTGGAAAACACACGGAGAACTCGTTTCGGGCACCGCCCGTCTACAGTGCCGGACCCTGGGCCTGGCCCGGTATCGCAAATGGTTGTGTCCATACCCCACCAGAATGCTTTCCGGGTGGCAGGCTCCAGCGAGCGTGAGGCCTCCTGCACCAAAGCCTGTGGTGGCCCCCTACCTGGTCCTGTTCGCTGGGGCCGGGCCTGCCCTGAGAGCCGGACACAAAAGCTCGCCTTTTCCCACAGCCTTAGGTTGCCAGGGTCCTGTCCATTGGGGCCTCCATCTGGGGAACACTGAGTCCGCGCCACGACTCCCCCTACCACTCCGGCACAAACCGTGCCTTTCGACGCTCCGGAGAAGCCTCGGAGGGAGAGAAACGTTCCTTCCCCAACTTAGGTCATCCACTAGCTTGGGCGCCCGGGCCACAAGAAAGGCAGAGGCAGACGCTCGGCCCCAACCCGTAACTCAACTCTGCTCGGGGAACGTTCCCCTTTGCCGGGGCCCCGGGTTGGGCCGCGTCGTCTGGGTGCGCTTTCCGGGTGGCCGCGACAGGCCCTAGCGAGAAAGGACAGTCGGCCCCGGAGAGCAGGGTGCTCCGCAGGGCTGTGTAACGCCGGCCAATTCTCACGAGCGTTCTGCCCAAACCGATCCCGGTTTGGGCAGAACGCTCGTGAGAATTGGCCGGAAAACGCCCGGCGAACTCGCTTCGGGTGCTGCACGTCTGCAGGGCAGCCCCCTGGGCCTGGCCCAGCATCGCGAGCCATCGCGTCCGAACCCCGCCAGGAATCCCACCGGGAGTCGGGCTGCGGCAAGCGCGGGGCCATCCTGCACCAAAGCCTGTGGCGGTCCCCTCCCTGGCCCTGTCCGCCGGGGCCGGGCCTGCCCCGAGCCCCGGACACGAACCCTCGCCTGCTCCCACAGCCTTCGGTTGCCAGGGTCCTATTCATCGGGGCCTCCACCTGGGGAAACCTGAGTCCGTTCCATGACTCCCATTCCCACCCCTTTCAATCCGTGCCTTTCGGCGCTCTGGAAAATACTCTGAGGGAGAGAATCTTTCGTTCCCCGACTGAGTTCATTCAAACCCATGGGGCCCCGGCTGCGCGAATAGGTGGAGGCGGACGCCCGGCACCAACACGTCCTTCAACTCTGCTCGAGGAACGCTCCCCTTTGCCGGGTCCCCGGGTTGGGCCGCATCGTTTGGGTGCGCTTTCCGGGTGGCCGCGACAGGCCCCGAGCGAGAAAGGGCACTCAGCCCCGGGTAGCAGGGTGTTCCGCAGGGCTGCCCAACGCCGGCGAATTCTCAAGAGCGTTCTGCCCAAATCGATCCCTGGTTGGGGAGAACACTCGTGAGCATTGGCCGGAAAATGCCCGGCGAACTCGCTTCGGTCGCTGCACGTCTGCAGGGCAGACCCCTGAGCCTGGCCCAGCATCGCGAGCCATCGCTTCTGAACTCCACCAGGAATCCCTCCGGGAGTCAGGTTCCATCGATCACGAGTCCTCTTGCACCAAAGCCAGTGGTTGGTCCCCTACCTGGCCCTGTCTGCTGTGGTCGGACCTGCCCCGAGCCCCGGACACAAACCCTCGCCTGTTCCCACAACCTTGGGTTGTAAGGGTCCTGTCCATCGGGGCCTCCACCTGGGGAACCCTGAGTCCTCTCCATGACTCCCATTCCCACCCTGGCACAAAATGTGCCTTTTGGCGCTCTGGAGAAGCCTCAGAGGGAGAGAAACTTTCGTTCCCCGACTGAGGTCATCCGCACCCTTGGGCGCCCCGGCCGCGTGAATAGGCGGAGGTGGACGCCCGGCCCCAACCTGTCCCTCTACTCTGCTCGGGGAACGCTCCCCTTTCCCGGGATCCCCGGTTGGACCCCGTCGTCTGGGTGCGATTTCCGGGTGGCCTCGACAGGCCCCAATCGAGAAATGGCCCTGGGCCCATGGAGCAGGATTTCCGCAGGGCTGCACAACGCCGGCCAATTCTCACGAGCGTTCTGCCCAAACCGATCCTGGTTTGGGCAGAACGCTCGTGAGAATTGGCCTGAAAATGCCTGCAAACTCCCTTCGCGCACTGCACGTCTGCAGGGCAGACCCCTGGGCCTGGCCCAGCATCGCAGCCATCGCTTCTGAACTCCACCAGGAATCCCTCCGGGAGTCAGGTTCCAACGATCACGAGTCCTCCTGCACCAAAGCCTGTGGTGGTCCCCTACCTGGCCCTGTCCGCTGTGGTCGGACCTACCCCGAGCCCCGGACACGAACCCTCGCCTGTTCCCACAGCCTTGGGTTGCCAGGGTCCTGTCCATTGGGGCCTCCGCCTGGGGAACCCTGAGTCTGTGCCACGACTCCCCCTCACAACCCGGCGGAAACCGTGCCGTTCCATGCTCCAGAGAAGCCAAAGAGGGAGAGAAACTTTCATTGACCAACTGAGGTCATCTGCACCCTTGGGGGCTCAGGCCGCGCGAATAGGCAGAGGCGGACTTCCGGCCCCAAGACGTCCCTCAATTCTGATCGGGGAACGTTCCCCTTTGCCGGAACCCGCGGTTCGACCGCATCGTCTGGGTGCGCTTTCCGGGTTGCCTCGACAGGCCCCGAGAGAGAAAGGGACCTCGGCCCCGAGGAACAGGGTTTTCCGCAGGGCTGCCCAACGCTGGCCAATTCTCACGACGGTTTTGCCCTAACCGATCCCTGTTTGGGTAGAACGCTCGTGAGAATTGGCTGGAAAATCCGCGGCGAACTCGCTTCGGGCGCTGCACATCTGCAGGGCAGCCCCCTGGGCCTGCCCCAGCATCGCGAGCCATCTCCTCTGACCCCACCAGGAATCCCTCCGGGAGTCAGGCTCCAGTGAGCGTTAGTCCTCCTGCACCAAACCCTGTGGTGGTCCCCTACCTGGCCCTATCTGCTGGGGTCGGGCCTGCCCCGAGCCCCGGACACGAACCCTCCCGAGTTCCCTCAGTCTTGGGTTGCCAGGGTCGTGTCCATCGGGGCCTCCACCTGGGGAACGCTGAGTCCGCGCCACGACTCCCCCTCACAACCCGGCCCAAACCATGCCATTCGATGCTCCAGAGAAGCCACAGAGGGAGAGAAACATTCGTTGACCAACTGAGGTCATCTGCACCCTTGGGGGCTCAGGCCGCGCGAATAGTTGGAGACGGAATTCCGGCCCCAAGTCGTCCCTCAACACTGATCGGGGAACGCTCCCCTTTGCGGGGACCCCCGGTAGGGCTGGGTTGTCTGGGTGCGGACCTGACACCCAATCCCTCCCATGGAATGGACACTCAGAACTCAGCCAGAAAGAGCCCATCAGACAGGAGGAGATAGTTACATATGGTACTCTCCACTCCCTAGAGTTCTGGACACAGGCTTGCTCCCCTGAGGCCATTCCCGGCATCCTTCCCGCCGGACCCCATGGCCCTGCGCAGAACCCTCCTGCCCGGAGAAATACCCATGCCCTAGAAAGCCATCCAAACTTTCCGTGGACACCCGATCACAATCCCAGACGCTGACGGGCCGCCAGAGCAAAGCCCTCCACTCAGCCCTCCGAGGAGCCTGAGTCTGCACTAGCATCGGGCCTACCAATCTGCCAGGACTGAACCCTCTACCTAGGTTGGCTTTTCAGGCTCTAAACCCCAGAGGCGTGACACTCAATCCATCCCATGGATAGGAGCGTCAGACTCACGGCCGGACTCAGGCTGTCAGATAGAAGGACACCGCGTCCTTGGGAGTTCTCTAACATGCTCAGAGCCCTCGAAACTGGTGTGCTCCCCTGAGGCAATTCCCAGCATCTTTGCCCCTCCGGGCCAGAAACCCAGGGCCTGAGCAGCCTCCTGAGTCCCAGCCTCAACTCAGCCCTTGGCTGAGCCAAGATCTCTGCTGGCAGATCCGACCTGCCTTGTCCCTAAGAAACAACCCTAACCCTAAGCCTAACCCTAACCCTAATGCTCACCCACAGCGCCGGCACATTGGGGCTGCCATGCCCCTGCGACCTAACCCTAACCTTACGGTGGGTGTTCAGGATTCTGTCCCAAGAGGCCTGGCTCCCTAGGCCTCAAGGCTGCGAACCCAGTATTCCCAAAGCAGGAATCTGGCAGCCACCCATGAGCAAACTGGACCCCAATGCACTGTGCAGAACCCTCCTGCCCGGAGAAAACTCCATGGCCCCACAGCCACCTACACCTTCCAAGGAAACCCACAACACATCCCAGAGCCTGACAGAGCCACCATCTCGGAGCCTGATGGGCCGCCAGAGCAACGCCCTCCACTCAGCCCTCCGGAGGGCATCATCCGCACTGGCACAGCACGCCTGCCATTGTCCCAGGACCAAACACACACCCTAGGTCGGGTGTTCAGGTTCTGCACCCCATAGGCCTGACACCCAATGCCTGCCATCGATGAGAGCATCAGACTGACAGCAGGATTCAGCCTCTCAGCCAGGAGGAGACCATTTCATTTGGTGCTCTCTAATACCCGCAGAGCCCTAGAAAACGGCATGCTCCCCTGAGGCCGTTCCCGCCATCTTTGCTCTGTCAGGCCAAAAACCCAGGACTGAAGGATCCTTCTGAGTCCCGTTTTCAACTCAGCTCTTGGGTGATCCAAGAAACGTGCCGGCAGATCCCACTTGCCTTGTCCCGAAGACTCACGCTAACCCTACGCTTCGCCCTAACCCTCATACTAACCCTAGCTCAGGTTGTGTGTTCCCGTGTCTGTTCTCCAAAGCCTGGTCCCCAACACGCCTACGTGGGGAACCCTGAGTTGCACCCCTTCATCGACCTGATCTCAGGAGGAAACACTGCCTTTAAGATATGTGCTGAACCCAAAGAGCGGGAGAAACCCCATGCCTCCCTGAAGCCACCCCCACTTCTGGCACCACCAACGACCAGGAATCAGGAGTCTCACAGTCCTGCAGACACACGCCCTCACCTCAGGCATCGTAGCGGGTGAACACAGCGCCAGCCGCCAAAAGATCGGGACTGGCATGCCCCTACGACCTAACCCTAACCCTACGTTGGGGCTGTTCAGACTTCCGTCCCCAGAGGCCTGGCTCCCTAGGTATGGAGACCGGGCACCCCATATTGCCAACGCAAGACTCTGGCTGCCACCCACGGGGAGACCGGACCCCATGGCCCTGCGCAGAACCCTCCTGCCCGGAGAAATACCCATGCCCCCGAAAGCCACCCAAACCTTCCGTGGACACCCACACCACCCTCCCAGACACTGACGGGCCACCAGAGCAATGCCCTCCACTCAGCCCTCCGAGGAGCCTGAGTCTGCACTGGCATATCAGGCCTACCGATCACCCAGGACCAAACCCTCTAACTAGGTTGGCTTTTCAGGCTCTGTACCCCAGAGGCGTGCTACCCAATCCCTCTCATGAATAGGAGCGTCAGACTCTCGGCCGGACTCAGGCTGTCAGCTAGAAGGACACCGCGTCCTTAGAAGTTCTCTAACACGCTCAGAGCCCTCGAAACTGGTGTGCTTCCCTGAGGCAATTCCCGCCATCTTTGCCCCTCCGGGCCAGAAACCCAGGGCCTGAGGAGCCTCCTGAGTCCCAGCCTCAACTCAGCCCTTGGCTGAGCCAAGATCTCTGCTGGCAGATCCGACCTGCCTTGCCCGTAAGACACTACCCTAACCTGAAGCCTAACCCTAACCCTAATGCTAACCCTAGCCCAGGGGTGTGTCCCAACATCTGTCCTCCGTCAATAGATCCCCAACAACTCTCAAATGGGGGACCCATGAGCTGCACCCAACCGTTGCAGCTGATCCCAGGAGGAAACCCTGCTGTTAAGAAATGTGCTGAACCCGAAGAGCGAGAGAATCCTGCAAGTCTCCCTGAGGCCACCCGCACTTCCGGCGCCCCCACACACCAGGAACCGAGAGGCTCAGAGCGCCCTCATCTCAGGCAACGGGCTGGATCACCACAGCGCCGGCAGATCGGCGCTCGATGCACTGGCCAACTCATTCTAACCCTCACCTGGGTGTTCAGGTTTTCGTCTCCAGAAGCCTGGCTGCCTAGCCCTCCAGACTGGGGACCCCGTATTCCCAACACAGAACTCTGGCTGCCATCCACGAGGAAACTAGACCCCACGGCCCTGTGCAGAACCCTCCTGGCCAGAGAAAACTCCACACCCCCGAAAGCCACCCACACCTACCCAGGACCCTCACACCACGATCTCGAAGCCTGACGGGCCGCCAGAGAAATGCCCTCAACTCAGCCCTCCGGAGAGCCTGAGTCTGCCCTAGCACATTAGGGCTGCCATTCGCCCAGGACCAAACCCGAACCCTAGGTTGTGTGTTCAGGCTCTGGACCACACAGTCCTGACACCCAATCCCTCCCATGGAAGGGCGCATCAGACCGATGGCCGGACTCCGTCTCTCAGCCAGAAGACACTGTTTCCTTTGGTTCTCGCTAACTCCCTCCGAGCCCTAGCCACCAGCATGCTCCCCTGAGGCCATTCCCACCATCTTTGCCCATCCAGGCCAAAAACCCTGGGCCTGAGGATCTTGCAGAGTTCCTCCCTCAACTCAGCCCTTGGGTGAGCGGATTTCTGTGCTGGCAGATCCAACCTGCCTTTGCCCTAAGACATAAGCCTAACCCCAAGCCGAACCCTAACCCGAATACTCACCCTAGCTCAGGTTGTGTGTTCTGGTGTCTGTCCTAGGATGCCTGGACCCAAACCCACCCGATGGGACACCCTTGAGCTGCACCCCACAATTTTAGCTGATCCCCTGAGGAAACCTTGCTGTTTAGAAAGGTCCTGAATCCGCAGATTGGGAGAAGCCTACATGCCTCCCTGAGGCCTCCCCCATTTCCGGCGCTCCCACGGACCAGGAACCTGGAGTCTCACGGTCCTGCAGACACGCAAGCTCAACTCACGTATCAGCATGGGTCAACAGAGCGCCAGCAGATCGGGGTTGCCGTGTCCCTAAGACCTAACCCTAAGCGGAGGTTGGGTGTTCCGGCCCCCGTCCCCAGAGGTCTGTCTCCCTAGCCCACCAGACCGGGGACCCTGGATTCCTAATGCTGGTCTCTGGCTGCCGCCCACGAGCAATCTGGACCCATGGCCTTGGGCAGAAACCTCCTGGCCCAAGAAACCTCCATGCCCCCTAAAGCCACCCACACCTTCTGAGGACCCCACCACACAGTCCCGGAGCCTGACGGGCCACCACAGCAATGCCCTCAACTCAGGCCTCCCCAGAGCCTGAGTCCGCACTGGCACCTCAGGCCTGCCATGCTCCAAGGACCAAACCCTATCCCTGGTTTGGGTGTTTAGGCTCTGGACCCCAGAGGCCTGACACCCAATTCCTCCCATGGAAGGGACCCTCAGAACTCTGCCAGACACAGTCCCTCAGACAGGAGGAGACGGTTCCATTTGGAAATCTCCAACTCCCTCACAGCCCTGGACACAGGCATGTTCCCCTGAGGCCATTCCCGCCATCTTTGCCCCTCCAGGCGAAAAACCCAGGGCATGAGGAACCTCCGGAGGCCCGCCCTCAACTCAGCCCTTGGGTGAGCCGGTTTCTGTGCTGGCAGATCCGACCCGCCTTGGCCCTAAGACATAACCCTAATCCTAAGCCTAACCCTAACCCTAATACTGACGCTAGCCCAGGTTGTGTGTTCTGCTGTCCGTCCTCTGACACCTGGTCCACCAATCCCCCAACAGGGGGACCCCTGTGCTGAAGCCCATCATTGCACCTGAGCCCAGGGGGAAACACTGCCTTAGAGAAATGTGCTGAACCCACACAGCGGTAGAAGTGTGCATGCCACCCTGAGTCCACCCCCACATACGGCAGCCAGAAGGACCAGGACACGGGAAACGCACGGTGCTGTAGACACGCGACCTCAACTCAACCTCGGCGTGGGTCACCACAGCGCCGGCACATTGGGGCTGCCATGCCCCTGCGACCTAAGCCTAACCTTACGGTGGGTGTTCAGGATTCTGTCCCAAGAGGCCTGGCTCCCTAGGCCTCAAGGCTGCGAACCCCGTATTCCCAAAGCAGGAATCTGGCAGCCACCCATGAGCAAACTGGACCCCAACGCACTGTGCAGAACCCTCCTTCCCGGAGAAAACTCCATGGCCCCACAGCCACCTACACCTTCCAAGGAAACCCACAACACATCCCAGAGCCTGACAGAGCCACCATCTCGGAGCCTGATGGGCCGCCAGAGCAATGCCCTCCACTCAGCCCTCCGGAGGGCATCAGTCCGCACTGGCACAGCACGCCTGCCATTGTCCCAGCACCAAACACACACCCTAGGTCGGGTGTTCAGGTTCTGCACCCCAGAGGCCTGAGACCCAATGCCTGCTATGGATGAGTGCATCAGATTGATAGCAGGATTCAGCCTCTCAGCCAGGAGGAGACCATTTCATTTGGTGCTCTCTAATACCCGCAGAGCCCTAGAAACGGGCATGCTCCCCTGAGGCCGTTCCCGCCATCTTGGCTCTGTCAGGCCAAAAACCCAGGGCCTAAGGATCCTTATGAGTCCCGCCTTCAACTCAGCGCTTGGGTGATCTGAGAACCGTGCCGGCAGATCCCACCTGCCTTGTCCCGAAGACTCACGCTAACCCTACGCTTCGCCCTAACCCTCATACTAACCCTAGCTCAGGTTGTGTGTTCCCGTGTCCGTTCTCCAAAGCCTGGTCCCCAACGCGCCTACGTGGGGAACCCTGAGTTGCACCCCTTCATCGCACCTGATCTCAGGAGGAAACACTGCCGTTAAGAAATGTGCTGAACCCGAAGAGCGGGAGAAACCACATGCCTCCCTGAAGCCACCCCCACTTCTGGCACCACCAACGACCAGGAATCAGGAGTCTCACAGTCCTGCAGACACACGCCCTCACCTCAGGCATCATAGCGGGTGAACACAGCGCCAGCAGATTGGGACTGCCTTGCCCCTACGACCTAACCCTCACCCTACGTTGGGGCTTTTCAGACTTCCGTCCCCAGAGGCCTGGCTCCCTAGGTATGGAGACCGGGCTCCCCATATTGCCAACGCAAGACTCTGGCTGCCACCCATGGGACACCGGACCCCATGGCCCTGTGCAGAACCCTCCTGCCCGGAGAAATACCCATGCCCCTGAAAGCCACCCAAACCTTCCGTGGACACCCACCCCACAATCCCAGAAACTGTCGGGCCACAGAGCATTGCCCTCCACTCAGCCCTCTGAGGAGCCTGAGTCTGCACTGGCACATCAGGCCTACCGATCTCCGAGGACTGAACCCTATACCTAGGTTGGGTGTTAAGGCTCTGGACTCCAGAGCCTTGACACCCAATCCCTCCCATGGATAGGAGCGTCAGACTCACGGCCGGACTCAGGCTGTCAGCTAGAAGGACACCGGGTCCTTGGGAGTTCTCTAACACGCTCAGAGCCCTCGAAACTGGTGTGCTCCCCTGAGGCAATTCCCGCTATCTTTGTCCCTCAGGGCCAGAACCCAGGGCCTCAGGGGCTTCCTGAGTCTCACCCTCAACTCAGCACTTGGGTGAGCCAATATCTCTGCTGGCACATCCGACCTGCCTTGTCCCTAAGACACAACCCTAACCCTAATCCTAACCTAACCCTAATGCTTACCCTAGCACAGGGGTGTGTACAAACATCCGTCCTCTGACACTGGATCCCCAACACCTCCCAAATGGGGGACCCATGAGCTGCACCCAACCGTTGCAGCTGATCCCAGGAGGAAACCTGCAGGGCTGCCCAACGCCGGCCAATTTGCATGAGCGCTGTGCCCACAGCGATTCTGTTTTGGGCAGAACGCTCGTGAAGATTGGTCGGAGAATGCCGGGCTAACTCGCTTCGGGTGCTTAACCTCTGCATGACAGCCCCCTGGCCCTGGCCCAGCATCAGGAGCCATTGCGTCCGAACCCCGCAAGGAATCCCTCCCGGAGTCATGCTCTATCGAGTGCGAGGCCTACTATCCTCCACCTGTGGTGTTCCCCTATCTGGCCCTGTCCGCAGGCTAGGGCCTCTCTGATCCCCGGACATGAACCCTCTCCTGCTATTTCAGCCTTCCTTTTCCAGTGTCTTTTCCCATGGGGCCTTCAACTAGGGAACCCTGAGTCCCTCGCCATGACTCCCCCTTCCACCCCAGCAAAAACTGTGCCGTTTGGCGCTCCGGACAAGCCTCATAGGGAGAGAAACCTTCGTTCCCCTCCTCAGGTCTGCCCCACACTTGGGCACCCCAGCGACCCGAAAAGTCAGAGGTGGACGCCCGGCCACAACCTGTCCCTCAACTCTGCTCCGGGAACGCTCCCCTGCACCATCATCTCAGCGTGTTTTCCCCGTGGAAGCCACATGCCCTTAGTTTGTAAGCTACCTATGCCAGGGAGTACAGGACAGTCCTCAGGGCCACCCAACTCCGCCCAATTTTCATGAGCTTCCTCTCCATGCTGATCCCGATTTTGGAGCGGTGCTAACCTGGTCTTTCTTGTAAACCACCCCACCCTCGTTGGTCTCCCATCCCAGAATCCCAGACTCTGCCACACTGCAGGACCAGTTTCCTGAGGTCCACCCCGAGGGGTGCCCTCTCGGCGCTGGCAGATCGGAGTAGCCATTCCCCAAGTCCATAACCCTAACCCTAACTTGCATTTTCAGTCTTCCTTCTACAGGGGACTGTCCCGCAAACTCTCTGGCTTGGGAACCCTGAAGTCACACCGTAGGAGTTCGCCTGCCACCTCGAAGGTAACCAGTCCATTTGGAGCTGCACGGGGCCATCAGAGCCAGTGAAAAATTGCGTGTCCCCATGAGTACTCCCCCCATGTTCTGCTGCCCCGCCAGAGCATGATGCGCCACCTGACCACCATCCCCAGCTCGCCTCCTTGGGGATCCAACCTCCAGATCAGCAGTTCGGGCATGCTACGCCCCTACCTCAGCTCTCTTCTGGGTGCCCTGCCAGCTCAAAGCAGGCCTGGAACTCCCCTGCCTGCCGAAAAAACCTCTGGGATCCACTCTCTTTCTTCTGGATGGACATCAGCCCAAGGGTTCCTTGACAAAGGGGGAAGCCTTCTTCCTGACTGCTTCACATCTCCTTTCCTTTCTTCCTTATTTCTCTCCACTTACCTTCGTACCTGGACAAACTGGAAGGAACCTATCCATGGAACATGGACATGCTCTGATATCTGAATCTTTCTGGCAGCTTTCTGAGGACTCCTTATGCAAACAGAATCTCGTGTAGCGTAACAAAGTGTGTTTGCAAATGACCCTCAAGAGAACAGGAGAGCAAAAATCACTCCATTTTTACCTCCCTCTTCATGAAGTAGAACATGGTCTTCTTCTTTCCTTCATTCACTTCAATTCCAATTCATTTCAATGCAGTGTTCGTTCCTTTGCTTCAGGGGTAGGATTTCATGATTCCTCGCCTGCACAGAACACCCAGAGGTCATCACAATGAGTGCCCTCCCTAAGAGCCCTCACCCATTGAATCCTTCCCCTCCACACCCCTGCTCTCTAGCTGCCCTCGGTTGCTGCTCTATGTTAGAGTCTCTTTCCTCATTGACCTATCTTTCTCCCCTCACTATGTTCATGTTTCCTTTCTGAAATTCCATAGAAGTCAAATGATAGGTTATTGATCATTTCTTTTTGATAGGGCTTAGCTAAATCCATTCTAGATCCATTCACATTCTTGCAAATGGTAAGATTTCAATCTTTATGAACCTGGCTCCTAATCCATTGAGAATATGTGGGAGGTTAGATATCTACATTCATATATATATATCACTCATCAGTGAATGGACATCGGGACCTCCTCCATCGTTTCACTATGGTTGATAATGCTGGTGTCCTTATCACGGTGCTGTAACCCATTGAATGCGCATTTTTGTGCCCTTGATGAAAATTCTTAAGAGGGCAAGTGCTGTATCCTAGGGTTGTTCAGTTTTGAGCATTCAGAGGAACCAGCGTGCTCTTGTCCAGGGTGGCTGCAAAGACCCGCATGCCCAACGGCAGTGCACGAGGTTTCCTCTGAATGCAGAACGTTCCCTGCAGGCAATTGCCTAAGGAGGAAACAGAAAACCTGGGAGATAACATGACTCAGACAGCGTACAACAAGCAGCCCCAGAAATTCACCCCAGGGTGAATCCTGACGCCTTGCCCTGGGAAGCCATCACAATGCCTCTATCCAGTGGAATTCCCAAAGACTCTCCTTCTGACTTCACCACCCATGGAAGTGCAGAGAAAGGATGCCATGGCCAAATCTCTAGAGGGTCCTCTGAGTGAAACTAGAAAGTCAGTCTTCCCTTTTCAATCGTCCAAGACACCTTGGAATCCTTTGGAATGTTCCCTCTGCACTCATCGGAACCCTTTGGATACAAAAGACAAATCCATTAGGATCCATCCCCTTGGACAAAGGAGAAGCCATCCTCCAAGCTTCCAGCTGACCACAAACAGCCACCTCACTCTAGATGCCGGCCATTCCACACCAGCCTAGGACCCATGGAATCAACAGTGTTCAATGAAGGAACGCATTCTAGGTCCCAAACACGCACCGAGTCCATCGCATCTTCCTTTTCGAATCCAAGGGATTGCCTAGGAATGGGAAGTTCCAAATACCTCTGTGAGCCAGAAAGAAGCCGAGAATATGATATCCCCTGCCAGGCGCTCCCTGCAAGGAAACTCAGGGACCCGAGCACCCACGCTCCATGGCTGACAGCTGCATTCATGGGACTTTTTGTCTCCACTGGAGATGAGAGAAAACCCAGATGTTTGGGGTGAGAGGAAGTTTTACCTCCCATGCTGGCATGGATGTGCCACTGTGCCCCACGGGCCTGCTGTTTTCTCTGAATGCCGACCTCCCCTGCCAGGTGCTCCCTGCAAGGAAACTCAGGAACCCCAGCGCCCACGCTCCATGGCTGACAGCTGCGTTCGTGGGACTTTTAGGCTCCACTGGAGACGAGAGAAAACCCAGGATGTTTGGGGCGAAAGAGAAGTTTTACCTCCCACACTGGTCTGGATGTGCCACTGTGCCCCACGGGCCTGCTGTTTTCTCTGAATGCCGACGTCCTGGAACAAGCTGCATGACGGATTCAGACGCTCCTTTCCATACTTCAGGTCTCGTGGAGCCAGAGCGAAGAAGCGTTGTCAGGTGCGGATATGGAGGCACCTCCCACCTAAAGCCACCACACCTGCTCCAATTCCTGGGAGAAAGAGAGACACATGCTTGTTTCTTAAGTGGTCATTCACTTCCTTCTCAAGCCGGCCGATGCCCTTGTCCTTTTTGTAGAAGCAAATAGACTCTTCCAGACAGACACTCAACTCCTCGGTTCCAAAGGCACCATGGGTTGAATCTGGTTCCCCCGGCTCCAGACCCCCACCGGGAGGACCCTGCCGAAGCATCCTGACAGCACATTCCCATCAACCTGGGGCAACGGGTCACAGTGCTGAGGGACTGCGGGCCTGACTCCAGCGGTTCTTCCCACCATTCTTGAGCCTGGGGAAACAGAGTCTTCAGCTGAACACTCTGTCCTGGACAAACAAGCTGCAGGACCTCACGTTTCCTGCAGGACCTCACCACTGCTCTAAGAACCAGCAGGCTGCACAGTCACCTCTTCTGGTGTGTTCGCCACGGCAACTCGCTGTTGTGCCCAGGGGTAGCAAGCAGCATAACACCCTACCATGCTCTCCAGAACCGCAGGTCACCATGCCCCCCAGTGGCATCAATCGGTACTGCCGAGCATTCCACAGCCTCCTAATGCAGCGACACAAACCCTGTTGAGGGCTTAAGCCACACTGACACTGTCCTCCAGATTGGGACTACTAGGCCAACGTGACGAGTCCACAGGTCAAGAAGCAGAAGCAATGCCTTCCAGAGTTGGGTAAAAGCCACATAACTAGAGAAACTTTCATGACCCACAGGAGGCCACAGCCAAATATTGGCGCACCAATGTCCAAGAAATTGGAGTTAGATGACAGGCCCCAAAGTAAGTGAATTACGCTCAGGGAATGCTCCCCGGCGTCGTGGCTTCCAGGTACGGTGAGGCGTCTGGGCGCGTTTACCAGGTGACCGAGACAGGCCCCGAGCCAGAAAGGGCCCTCGGCCACGGGGAGCAGGGCGGTGTGCAGGGCTGCCCAACGCCGGCCAAGACTCACGAGTGTTACGCCCAAACCAATCCCAGTTTGGACAGAATGCTCGTAGAATTGGCCATAAAGGACCCGGTGAACTCACGTCGGGGACCAAATGTCTGCAGGGCCACCCACTGGGCCCGGCACAGCCTCACAAGCTAGGCGAGCCTCCAGCGAGGGCGACGCCTCCTGCTCCTCAGCCCCGGGTGGTCCCTAGCTGGCCCTATCCTTTGGGACGGGACCTGCATTGAGGCCCGGACACGAACCCTTGCCTGCTTCCTCTGCCTTCCGTTTCCAGGGTCCTGTCCCTCGGGGCCTCCAACTGGGGAATCCATTGTCCCTTGCCACGACTCCCCCTCCCACTGCAGTGCAAACCATGCCTTTCGGCGCTCTGTAGTGGCCTCACAGGGAGAGAAACAATCGTTCCCCAATTGAGGTCATCCCCACCCTTGGGCACCCCAGCCTCTCGAATAGGCGGAGGCCGAGGCTGGGCTGCAACCATTCCCTCAACTCGCTCAGGGGTGCTCACTTAAACCGGGAAGCCTGGTTCGTCCAAGTTGTCCAGGCACGTTGTCCGGGCTGCATCATCTGGGTGCACTTTCCGGGTGGCCGCGACAGGCCCCGAGCGAGAAAGGGCCCTCGGCCCCTGGGAGCAAGGTTTTCCGCAGCGTTGCCCAAGGCCGGCCAATTCTCACGAGCGTTCTGCCCAAACCGATCCCGCTTTGGGCAGAACGCTCGTGAGAATTGGCCGGAAAATGAACGGCGAACTCACTTTGGGCGCTGTATGTCTGCAGGGCAGCCCCTTGGGCCTGGCCCAGCATCGTGATCCATTGCGTCCGAACCCCGCCAGGAATCCCTCCGGGAGTCGGGCTGCGGCGAGCGCGAGGCCTCCTGCACCAAAGCCTGTGGTGGTCCCCTCCCTGGCCCTGTCCGCTGGGGCCGGGCCTGCCCCGAGCCCCGGACACGAACCCTCGCCTGCTCCCACAGCCTTCGGTTGCCAGGGTCCTCTCCATCGGGCCTCCACCTGGGGAAACCTTGAGTCCGCGCCACGACTCCCCCTCCCAACCCGGCGCAAACCGTTCCTTTAGGCGCTCCGGAGGAGCCTCCCAGGGAGAGAAACTTTCGTTCCCCAACTGGGGTCATCCGCACCCTTGGGCGCCCCGGCCGCGCGAAGAGGCGGAGGCGGACGCCCGGCCCCAACCCGTCCCTCCACTCTGCTCGGGGAACGCTCCCCTTTGCCGGGACCCCCGGTTGGGCCGCGTCGTCTGGGTGCGCTTTCCGGGTGGCCGCGACAGGCCCCGAGCGAGAAAGGGCCCTCGCCCCCGGGGAGCAGGGTGTTCCGCAGGGCTGCCCAACGCCGGCCAATTCTCACGAGCGTTCTGCCCAAACCGATCCCGGTTTGGGCAGAACGCTCGTGAGAATTGGCCGGAAAACGCCCGGCGAACTCGCTTCGGGCGCTGCACGTCTGCAGGGCAGCCCCCTGGGCCGGGCCCAGCATCGCGAGCCATCGCGTCCGAACCCCGCCAGGAATCCCTCCGGGAGTCGGGCTGCGGCGAGCGCGGGGCCATCCTGCACCGAAGCCTGTGGCAGTCCCCTCCCTGGCCCTGTCTGCCGGGGCCGGGCCTGCCCCGAGCCCCGGACACGAACCCTCGCCTGCTCCCACAGCCTTCGGTTGCCAGGGTCCTCTCCATCGGGGCCTCCACCTGGGAAACCTTTAGTCCGCGCCACGACTCCCCCCTCCCACCCCGGCGCAAACCGTCCCTTTCGGCGCTCCGGGGGAGCCTCCGAGGGAGAGAAACTTTCCTTCCCCAACTGTGGTCATCCGCACGCCTGGGCGCCCTGGCCGCGCGAAGAGGCGGAGGCGGACGCCCGGCCCCAACCCGTCCCTCGACTCTGCTCGGGGAACGCTCCCCTGTGCCGGGACCCCCGCTTGGGCCGCGTCGTCTGGGGTGCGCTTTCCGGGTGGCCGCGACGGGCCCCGAGCGAGAAAGGGCCCTCGCCCCCGGGGAGCAGGGTCTTCCGCAGGGCTGCCCAACGCCGGCCAATTCTCACGAGCGTTCTGCCCAAACCGATCCCGGTTTGGGCAGAACGCTCGTGAGAATTGGCCGGAAAACGCCGGCGAACTCGCCCTGGGCGCTGCACGTCTGCAGGGCATCCCCCTTGGGCCGGGCCCGGCATCGCGAGCCATCGCGTTCCGAACCCCGCCAGGAATCCCTCCGGAGTCGGGCTGCGGCGAGCGCGGGGCCATCCTGCACCGAAGCCTGTGGCGGTCCCCTCCCTGGCCCTGTCCGCCGGGGCCGGGCCTGCCCCGAGCCCCGGACACGGACCCTCGCCTGCTCCCACAGCCTTCGGTTGCCAGGGTCCTCTCCATCGCGGCCTCCACTGGGAACCTGAGTCCGCGCCACGACTCCCCCTCCCACCCCGGCGCAAACCGTTCCTTTCGGCGGTCCAGAGGTGCCTCCCTGCGAGAGAAACTTCCGTTCCCCAACTGGGGTCATCCGCACGCTTGGGCGCCCCGGCCGCGCGAAGAGGCGGAGGCGGACGCCCGGCCCCAACCCGTCCCTCGACTCTGCTCGGGGAACGCTCCCCTGTGCCGGGACCCCCGCTTGGGCCGCGTCGTCTGGGTGCGCTTTCCGGGTGGCCGCGACGGGCCCCGAGCGAGAAAGGGCCCTCGCCCCCGGGGAGCAGGGTGTTCCGCAGGGCTGCCCAACGCCGGCCAATTCTCACGAGCGTTCTGCCCAAACCGATCCCGGTTTGGGCAGAACGCTCGTGAGAATTGGCCGAAAAACGCCCGGTGAACTCGCCCTGGGCGCTGCACGTCTGCAGGGCAGCCCCCTGGGCCTGGCCCAGCATCGCGAGTCATCGCATCTGAACCCTACCAGGAATCCCTCCAGGAGTCGGGCTTTGGCGAGCGCGAGGCCTCCTGAACCAGAGCCTGTGGTGGTCCCCTACCTGGCCCTGTCCGTTGGGACCGGGCCTGCCCCGAGCCCTGGAAATGAACACTTACCTGCTTCCTCAGCCTTCAGTTTTCAGGATCCTGTCCCTCAGGGCCTCCAACTGGGGAACCCTGAGTCCCGTGCCACATCTCCCCCTCCCACCCCGGCACAAACCCTGCATTTCAGCACTTCGGACAAGACTCAGAGGGAGAGAAACCTTCGTTCCCCCACTGAGGTCAGCCCCACCCTTGGGAGCCCTAGCTGCCCGAAAAGTTGGAGGTGGACGCCCGGCCGCAATCCGTTCTCAACTCTGGTCCGGGAACGCTCCCCTGCACCGGGGTGCCAGGGTGGGCCGCGTCATCTCAGCGCGTTTTCCGGGTGGCCGCGACAGGCCCCAAGCAAGATAGGACCCTCGGCCACAAGGAACAGGGCAGTCCGCAGGGCTGCCCAAAGCTGGCCAATTCTCACGAGCATTCTGTCCAAACCAATCCCGGTTTGGGCAGAATACTCGTCAGAATTGGCCTGAAAACGCCCAGTGGACTCGCTTCGGATGCCTCACCTTGCAGTGCTGCCCCCTGGCCTGGCCCAGCATCACGATCGGTCACGTCATCTTGGCCTTGGCAAATCAGTGCAGCCTTTTCCCAAGTCCATAACCCTAACCATAAGTTGTGTTTTCAGGGTTCCTTCTACAGGGGCCTGTCCAGCAAACTCTCTGGCTTGGGAACCCTGACGTCACACCGTAGGAGTCCGCCTGCCACCTAGCAGGTAACCAGTCTGTTTGGAGCTGCACAGGGCCATCAGAGCCAGTGAAAAATTGTGTGTCCCCATGAGTACTCCCCCATGTTCTGCTGCCCCCCAGATCATGATGTGCCCCTTGACCACCATCGTCAACTTGGCTCCTCGGGATCCAACCTGCAGATTAGCAGTTTGGGCATGCCACACCCCTACCTCAGCTCTCTTCAGGGACCCCTGTCAGCTCTATGCTGACCTGGAACTCCCCTTCCTGCCACAAAGCTCTGGGATCCCCTCTCCTTCTTCTCAATTGACATCGGCCCAAGGCTTTCTTGACAAAGGGGGAAGGCTACCTCCTGACTGCTTAACACCTCCTTTCCTCTTCTTCCTTATTTTTCTCCACTTACCTTTGTACCTGGGCAAACTGGAAGGAACATATCCAAGGAACGTGGACATGCTCTGACATCTGAATCTTCCTGGCAGCTTTCTGAGGGCTCCTTATGCAAACAGAATCTAGTGTATCGTAACACAGTATGTTTGCTAATGATCATCAAGAGAACAAGAGAGCGAAAATCACTCCATTTTTACCTCCCTCTTCATGAAGTAGAACATGGTCTTCTTCTTTCCTTCCTTCACTTCAATTCCAATTTGTTTCCATGCAGTGTTCGTTCCTTTGCTTCAGGGGTAGGATTTCATGATTCCTCACCTGCACAGAACACCCAGAGGTCATCACAACGAGTGCCCTCCCTAAGAGCCCTCACCCATTGAATCCTTCCCCTCCACACCCCTGCTCTCTAGCTGCCCTCGGTTGGTGCTCTATGTTGGAGTCTCTTTCCTCATTGACCTATCTTTCTCCCCTCACTACGTTCATGTTTTCTTTCTGAAATTCCACAGAAGTCAAATTATAGGCTATTGGTCATTTCTTATTGATATGGCTTAGCTAAATCCACTTGAGATCCATCCACATCCTCGCAAATGGTAAGATTTCATTCTTTTTGAACCTGGCTCCTATTCCATTGAGAATATATGGGAGATTAGATATCTACATTCATATATATATATATATATATATATGTCACTCATCAGCGAATGGACATTGGGACCCCCTCCATCGTTTCACTATGCTTGATAATGTTGGTGTCCTTATCACGGTGCTTGTACCTCATTGAATGTGCATTTTTGTGCCCTTGAGGGAAATTCTTAGATGGGCAACAGCTGTATCCTAGGGTTTTTCAGTTTTAGCATTTGGGGGAACCAGCGTCCTCTTGCCCAGAGTGGCTGCAAAGACCCGCATGCCCACCGACAGGGCACGAGGATTCCTCTGGATGCAGAACATTCCCTGCCAGCAATTTCGTAAGGAGGAAACAGAAAACCTGGGGGATAACATGACTCAGGCAGCGTCTGGCAAGCAGCCCCAGAAATTCACCCCAGGATTCCTGACACCATGCCCTGGGAAGCCATCACAATGCCTCTATCCGGTGGAATTCCCAAAGACTCTCCTTCTGACTTCACCACCCATGGAAGTGCAGAGAAAGGATGCCATGGCCAAGTCTCTAGAGGGTCCTCTGAGTGAAACTAGAAAGTCAAGCTTCCCTTTTCAATCGTCCAAGGCTCCTTGGAATCCTTTGGAATGTTCCATCTGCACTCATCAGAACTCTTTGGATAAAAAAGATAAATCCATTAGGATCCATCCCCTTGGACAAAGAAGAAGCCATCCTCCAAGCCTCTCTCTGACCACAAACAGCCACCTCACTCTAGATGCCGGCCATTCCACCACAGCCTAGGACCCATGGAATCAACAGTGTTCAATGAAGGAACGCATTCTAGGTCCCAAACACACACTGAGTCCATCTCATCTTCCTTTTCGAATCCAAGGGATTGCCTAGGAATGGGATGTTCCAAATACCTCTGTGAGCCAGAAAGAAGCTGAGAAAATGAGATCCCCTGCCAGGTGCTCCCTGCAGGGAAACTCAGGAACCCTAGCGCCCACGCTCCATGGCTGACAGCTGCGTTTGTGGGACTTTTTGGCTCCACTGGAGATGAGAGAAAACCCAGGATGTTTGGGGTGAGAGAGAAGTTTTACCTCCCATGCTGGCATGGATGTACCACTGTGCCCCACGGGCCTGCTGTTTTCTCTGAATGCCGACGTCCTGGGACAAGCTACATGATGGATTCAGACGCTCATTTCCAAACTTCAGGTCTCGTGGAGCCAGAGCGAAGAAGGGTTGTCAGGTGCGGATATGGAGGCGCCTCCCACCTAAAGCCTACACACCTGCTCCGATTCCTGGGCGAGGGAGAGACACATGCTTGTTTCTTAAGTGGTCATCCACTTCCTTCTGAAGCCGGCCAATGCCCTTGTCCTTTTTGGAGAAGCAAATAGACTCTTCCAAACAGACACTCAACTCCTCGGTTCCAAAGGCACCATCGGTAAAGTTTGGTTCCCCTGGCTCCAGACCCCCACCGGGACAACCTTCCTGAACCATCCTGACTGCACATTCCCATCAACCTGGGGCAACGGGGCACAGTGCTGACTGAGTGGGGGCCTGGCTCCAGCGGTTCTTCCCACCACTCTTGAGCCTGGGGAAACAGAGTCTTCAGCTGAACACTCTGTCCTGGAAAAACAAGCTGCAGTTCCTCACGTTGCCGGGTCTCTCACCCAGCACCTCACCACTGCGCTCAGAGCCAGCAGGCTGCAGGGACTCCTCTTCTGGTGTGTTTCCCATGGCAGCTCGCCACTGCCTCCAGGGGTGGCAAGCAGCATTGCTCCCTACCATGCTCTCTCGGTGCACAGCTCATCTCGCCCTCCAGTGGCGTGAATCGGCACTGCCGATCCTTCCACAGACTCCTAATGTAGCTCCGAAAACCCTCCACAGGTCTAAAGCCACAGTGACACTGTCCCTCCAGATTGGGACCTCTGGGCCACACCCCAGGAGTCTCCCTGCTACTCAAGAACAAACCGTGCCGTTCAAAGCTATGCAGAACCCTAGGAATTGAACAACCTGCATGCCTTCCTGAGGACACCCCAACCTCAATGGCCCCCCCAGTCACAAACTCACAGCCTGACATGCTTCCTGACCACTGTGCTCGACTCAGTCCCCAGGGATCTCACCTCAGCACTGGCAGATCAGGCCTGGAGACCTCTAAGCCCTAACCCTCACCCTAGTTTGGGCTTTCAGTCTTCCATTCTTAGGGGCCTGGCTCCCAAGCTCCCCGGATACAGGACTCTTGAGTGACACTCCAGGACTTCGCCAGCCACGTGGTAGGAAACCATGCTGTTTGGACCTGCGCTGAACCCACATAGGGGGAGAAAAAGCCAACTCCATCATCGGTGGCCCCCCGGCCATTGAGCCATTTTCCCCTGCACCGCCGGATGCACGCCCTCATTTCAGCCCTGGGGGGGCCCCCCTCTGCTCCAGCAGATTGGGCCTGCCATGCCCCTAGGACCTAACACTAACCCTAACCCTATGTGGGTTGTACAGGCTTCCATGCCCAGCAGGCAGGCTCCCAAGCCCACCAGACTGGGGATGCCTGAGACTCATACAGTCCCTAAGCTGACCACCTAGGGTGAAATGGTGCCATTTGGAGCTGCACAGAAACCTCAGATTGGGAGAAACTTGCATACCCCAGGAGGGCAACCCCAGCATCTATGCCCCTGCAGACCCAAACCCCCAAGACTCTGAACTGACACCCGCCCTCAACTCAGCCCATGGGGAAGCCCTCCTCCATACCAGCAGATAGGGCCTGTAATGCCCCTTGACCCTAATCCTAATGCTAGTTTCCGTTTTCAGGCTTCCATTCCGAGGGGCCTGGCTCTCACACCACCCAAATTAAGGACCCCTGAAAGACACTCCAGGACTCTGCCAGCCACCCAGTAGGAAACTGTGCAGTTCAGAGCTGTGTAAAACCCTCAAAGAGGGATTAACATGCAGGCCCCATCTGAGGCCACCCCCCACCTTTGGCACCCCACCAGGCCACAAACATGGAGGATGATGCCCAGCTGGAACCCCTCCCTCAAATCTGCCTCAGGAAAGCTCCCCTGCGTGTCTGCCCTCAGGTGAGCTGCGTCGGCCCAGTCCGTGTTCCCAGATGGCCGCTACAGACACCTAGCGAGAAAGCACTGTAGACCATGGGCGCCAGCGCGGCCCGAATCATGACCCCACACCGGCCAGTTCTCACGAGCTTACTACCCAATGATTTGGGCAGAAAGCTCATGAGAACTGGCTGGTGAACCCCCAGTGAACTCGCCTTCTGCAGCGATTGTGTACAGGCCACTGCCTGGGCCTGGCCCCGGGGCCACGAGTGGTCACGGCCTGAACCCTGTGAGAAAGCCTTCTATAAGCCAGGCGCATGGGACACCTATACCACCCACTACTCAGCCCCCTTGGGTGACGCCCCTGGCACTGGAAGATCGGGCCTGCCATGCCCTGGGCCCTGGCCCAAACCTTTGGTTGGGTATCAGGCTTCTGTCCCCAGGGGACTTTCCCTCCAGTCCTCCAGATTTGGGACCCCACAGCCACACCCCATGACTCCACCTGCCACCCAGGAGGAAACCGTGCCTCTTGGAGCTGTGCAAAACACTCAGAGTGGGAGAAACCTGCATGCTACCCCTGAGGCCATCCCCCACCTTCAGCGCCCCACCAGGCCACAAACATGGAGGCTGATGCCCAGTCACACCCCCTCCCTCTACTCTGCCCCTGGAACACTCCCCTGTGTGGCAGCCCTCAGAGGAGCCACGTGGGCCTGGACCGTGTTCCTGGATGGCTGTGACACACACCGAGCAATAAAGTGCTCTAGACCGCAGGCGCCAGTGCAGCCCAAAATGCCTCCCAACACTGGCCAATTCTCAATTGCTTTCTGCCCAAATCGATATCAGGCCTGTAATGACCCCAAATGCCCCAAGTTGATACTGATTTGGGCAGAAGGCTCATGAGAATTGGTCAGAAAAATCCCTGGCAAAGTCACTTCCTGAGGCGCATGTCTGCAGGGCCTCCACCTGGGCCTGGCCCAGGGAACTGAGTGGTTGTGGGCCAAACCCTGCAAGAAAGCCCTCTTCAAGTCAGGTGCAGGCGAGACCAGCATTTCCTGCTACTTAGTCCCCTGAGGTGTCTGCCCTGGCACTGGCCGATCAAGCCTGACATGCCTCTAGGCCCTGGCCCTAACCCTTGGTTGGGTTTTCAGTTTTCCTTCCCCAGGGTCCTGTCCCTCAAGCACTCAAATTGGGGAACCCTGAAACACACACCATGAGTCTGCCTGCCACCCAGGAGGTAACCATGCCATTCAGAGCTGAAGAAAACTCTCAGAGTGGGAGAAACCTGCTTGCCCCCCAAGGCCACCCCAGTATCTGTGCCACCCCTGAACACAAACCCAGACTCCAATGAGCCTCCTGATGCCCGCCCTCCACTCAGCCCACCAGGGAGCCTGCCTCTGCACCAGCAGATTGGGCCTGCCATGCTCCTAGACCCTAACCCTAATTTAGTTTGGGTTTCCTGGCTTCCCTACCAAGGGGCTTGGCTCCCAAGCCCCCCAGATTAAGGACTCCTGAGCAACACTCAAGGACTCCGCCAGCTACATGGTAGAAAATCATGCCATTTCGAACTGCACCGAACCCTCAGAGGTGGAGAAACCTGCATGCACCCCTAAAGCCACCCCCCCCATCGGCGGCCCACCTGGCCATAAAACAGGATTTCACCATGTTGCCGGATGCATGCTCTCAACTCAGCCCTGAGGAGAGCCCGCCTCAATGCCGGCAGATCGGTCGTGCCATGCCCCAGGCGCTAACCCTGTTTTGGGTATTCAGGTGTCCATTCTGAGGGACCAGGCCACCAAGCCCCCTGGATTAAGGATAACTGAGCTACACCACAAGGCTCTACTGGCCAAGAGGTAGGAAACCATGCCATTTGGAGCTGCACTGAACCCTCAGAGGGGGAAAAACCTGCATGCCCCTCTAAAGCCACTCCCATCAGCAGCAGCCACCTGTCTAAAAACCGGATTCTGCCACATGCTGGATGCATACCTTAAACTCAGCCCTGAGGGGACCCGCCTCATTGCCAACATATTGGGCTTGCCATGCCCCTAGGCACTAACCTTAACCCTAATGGGGTATACAAGCTTCCATACCCAGAGGGCTGGCTCCCAATCCCACCAAATTGGAGATGCCTGAGACGCATGCTAGCACTCTGTTGGCTGTCTAGGGTACAATGGTGCCATTTGGAGCTGCGCAGAAACCTCAGAGCAGGAGAAACCTGCATGCCCCCCGAGGCCACCCTCAGCATCTGCGCCCCCCAGGACCCAAACCCAGACTCCGATGTGCCACCTGCTGCACGCCCTCAACTCAGCCCAATGGGGAGCCCAACTCAGCACCAGCAGATCGGGCCTGCCATTCCCCTAGGCCTTAGCCCTAACCCTAGTTTGGGTTTTCAGGCTTTCTTTCCAAGAGGCCTGGTCCCCAAGCTCCCCCGATTAAGGACCCCTGAGTTACACCCTAGGAATCCATTGCATTTTGGAGCTGCACCAAACCCTAATAGGGGGAGAAACCTATGCCCCCCCCAAAGCAACCCCCACCATTGGCAACCCCCTTGGCATAAAGTCAAATTCTGCTGTGGCACTGGACGCATAACCTCAACTCAACTCCTGAGGGGAGTCCACGTTAGTGCCCCCAAATCAGGCCTGTAATGCCCCTAGCCCCTAACCCTAACCCTAGGTGGGGTGTACTGGCTTCCATTCCGAGGGGCCTGGGTCCCAAGGCCCCCGGATCAAGGACTCCTGAGCCATACTGCAGGACTCCACCTGGCATCCAGGAGGAAACCGTGATTGTGAGCTGCTGGGAACACTCAGAGTGGGAGAAACCTGCATACACACCTCAGGCCACCTTCACCTTTGGCGCCCCCTTCTGCCAAAAAAGGCCAGAGCCTAAGGCTCAGGATCACACCCTAACTCAACTCTTACCCAGGGAAGCTCGCCTCAGCGGGGGGCCTCTGGGAGCTGTACGGGCCTGGCTCGCAGACTTGCAGGGCCCCAACATGCACCTAGCAAGAAAGTGGTCTCAGCATGGGCCAGTGCGTGGCCCGAATCGCTGCCCATCGCTGGCCAAATCTCACGGGCTTTCTGCCCATTTCGACATCGATTTGGGCAGAAAGCTCGTGAGATTTGGCCAGAAAACCCGGCAAACTTGCTTCCGGCTGCAGGGGCCTTCAGGTAAGAACCCAGGCCTGGCCCAAGGTCCTGCATAATGTTGCCGGAAACCTATGGAAAGCACTCTAAAGGACAGGTGCAAGTGTGGCCCCAGTAGTCTCCAAATGCTGGCCAAACCCGCCCTCTCCTCAGATCCCCAGGAATCCCACCTCAAAACCAGCAGGTGGGGCCTGCCATGCCCCTCCCCAGAGGCTTGCCCTTAAGCCCTCCAGATTGGGTACTCCTGAACCATACCACAGGACTCTGCCTGCTGCCCAGGAGGAAACCTTGCTGTTTGGAGCTGCGGGAAACACTCAGAGTGGGAGAAACTTGCATGCCCACCTCAGGCCATCCTCGCCTTCGGTGCCCCCTTCTGCAAAAAAAAAGCCAGAGCCTGAGGCTCAGGATCACACACTACCTCAACTCTGCCCCTGGGGAGCTCACCTCTGCAGGGGGCATCGGGGAGCTGCGTGGGCCCAACTTGTGATCTCACAGGGCCGCAACACGCACCTATCAAGAAAGCACTCTCAGCACGGGGCTGAAACACGGCCGGATTTGCCGACCAACACCAGCCAATTCCCACAAGCTTTCTGCCCAAAAAGATGATTTGGGCAGAAAGCTCATGGGAATTGGCCGGAAAACCTGGCGAACTTGTTCCAGCTGTGGGGGCCTTCGGGAGAGACACCTGTCTCTGACCTGGGGTCCCTAGTGGTGTCGCCCAAAGCCTACAGGAAAGCACACTAAAGGGCGAGTGCACGTGCCGCCCAGGTCGCCCCCGAACGCCAGCCAAACACACCCTTTACTCAGTTCCCCAGGGAGCCCGCCCCAGCACTGGCATGTGGGAACTGCCATGCCCCTAGGCCCGGACCCGAACCCTGGGTTGGGTTCTCTGGCTTCCATCCCCAGAGGCCTGGCCCTCAAGCCCTCCAGACTGGGGAACCCTGAGCCATACCACAGATCGCCTGCTGCCCAGGAGGAAACTGTGCCTTTTGGGAACTGCGGGAAACAAAGTGGGAGAAACCTGCATTCCCACTCAGGCCACCCTCACATTCGGCAAACCTTCCACCAAAGAAAAAGTTGGAGCCTGAGGCTCACACACACACCCTAACTCAACTCTGTCCCCCGGGGAGCTCCCCTCTGCAGGGGGCCTTGGGGAGCTGCGTGGGCCTGGCTCGTGATCTCCCAAGGCCACAACATGCACTTAGCGAGAAAGTGCTCTCAGCACGGGGATGGCGTGTGGCCGAATCGCCTCCCAACCCTAGCCAATTCTCACAAGCTTTCTGCCCAAACTGATGTTGATTTGGGCAGGAAGCTCATGAGAATTGGCCAGAAAGCCCCAGGGAAGTCACTTCCAACGGCGGGAGACTTCCAGGGAGGCACCTGGGCCCAGCCCAGGGTCCCTCGTGGTTGCAGCCGGATGCCTGCGAACAAGCACTCTAATCACCATGTGCAGCCCAGTCCGGATGGACTCGGAACTCCAGCCAAACCCACCCTCTCCTCAGATCCCCAGGGGAGCTCGCTTCAGGGGTGGCAGGTGGGCCCTGCCTTGCCACTCCACCCTCACCCTAACCAGGGTTGAGTTCTCAGGCTTCCATCCCCAGAGGTCTGGCCTCCTAGCCCACCAGATTGTGGACCCCTGACCTACACTCCAGGAGTCCGCCCACCATCCAGGAGGAAACTGTGCACTTTGGAGCTGCACAGCACCTTCAGAGCCGGAAAATCCTATATGAACCCTGAGGCCACCAACGCCTTCGGCAACCCCCCAACCCCCGACCAAAAACCTGCAGCCATACACCCCATCTGATGCCCGCCCTCCACTCAGCCCCCGGGCGATCCTGCTTCAGTGCAGGCAGATCAAACCTGCCCGGCCCCTAGGCCCAAACCCTGGCTCTAGGTTGAATTTCAGACTTCCATCCCCAGAGGCCAGGCCACCCCAAGCCCTTCAGATTGGGGATCCCTTAGCCATACCGCAGAAATCTGCCTACCACCAGGGAGGAAACCGTGCCCTTGGGAGCTACATGAAACACTAGAACCAGAGAAACCTGCATGCCCCCTTCAGGCCACCCTCACATTTGGCACCCGCTTCTGGCAAAAAACACAGAAGCTGACACTCAGTCTCACCCCCTCCCTCAAATCTGCTCCCAGGAAGCTCACTCCATGGGGGCCTCAGGGAGCTGCATGGGCCCAGCTGACAGTGTCCCATGACCCCAACACGCACCTAGCAAGAAAGCGCTCCCAGTACAGCACTGGTGCATGGCCAGTATCACTGCCCAGCGCCAGCCAATTTTCACGAGCTTTCTGCCCAAATCAATGTCGATTTGGGCTGAAAGTTTGCAAGCATTGGCAAGAAAACCCTGGCAAACTTGCTTCTGGGGGAGGAGGCCATCAGGGGAGCTACCTGGGCCTGGCCCGGAGTCCCTTGTGGTGTCACCCAAAGCCTGTGATAAAGCCCTCTAAACACCAGTGCACACATGGATGGGATCACCTCTGAACGCCAGCCAACACCACCCGTTACTCAGCATCCTGGGAGATTGATACAGCACTGGCTGGTGGGGCATGCCATGCCGCTAGGACCGATCCCAAACCCTGAGTTGGGTTCCCAGGCTTTCTTTGCCAGAGGCCTGGCCCTCAAGCCCTTCAGACTGGGGACCCCTGAGCCATACCTCAGGAGTCCGCCTGCCACCCAGGAGGAAAACGTGCCCTTTGGAGCTGTGCAGAACCCTCATAACAGGAGAAACTGCTTTCTCCTGAGACCACCACCACCTTCGGCAGGCCCCCTGGCCACAAAGCTGGAGGCTGACGCCCTGTCTGATGGCAGCCCTCTACTCAGCCCCCTGGCAATATCACCTCAGCGCTGACATACTGGACCTGCCATGCTCCTAGGCCCTAACACTAGCTCTGGGTTGGGTTTGGGCTTCTATCCCCAGAGGCCTGGCCACCCCAAGCTTTCCAGATAGGGGACCCTGATCCACACCCAGGACACTGCCTGCCACCCAGGAGGAAACTGTGCCCTTGGGAACTGGGCAAAACCCTCAGAGCTGGAGAAACCTGCACATCCCTTCTGGTCACCCCTATTTTCGGAGCCCACTTTGGGCCAAAAACCCTAAGCCTGACATTCACCCTCACCCACTCCCTCAACTATGCCCCTGGGAGCTCGCCTCTGCAGGAGGCCCAATGGGAGCCCCATGAGCCTGGCTCATTCCCAAATGGCCCAAACACTCACCTAGCAAGAAAGTACTCCCAGCATGGGGCCGGCACATAGCCAGAACCACTGGCCAATGTTGGCCAAGTCTCATGCCCAAATCAACATGCTCATAAGAATTAGCCGGAAGCCCTTGGTGAACTCGCTTCCAGTGCCAGGGTCCTCTGGGGGAGCCTGCTGGGGCTGGCCTGGGGTCCCATGTGGTTGCGACCTGATGCCTGCGAGAGAGTCCTCTAAACATCAGGTGCAGGCCTGGCCCAGATCGCCTCTGAAAGCTGGCCAAGCCCACCCTCTACTCAGCCCCCTGGAGAGCCCACTTCAGCAGCAGCAGGCCCTGCCAAGCCCCTAGGCCCAAACCCCAGCCCCTGGTTGGGTTCTCATGCTTCCATCCACAGAGTCTGGGCCCTGAAGCCCTCCATATTGGGGACCACTGAGCCACACCCCAGGGGACCACCTTCCCCCCAGGAAAAAAATGTGCCACTTGGAACTGCACAGGACCCTCAGAATGGGAGAAACTATATGCCCCCCTGAGGCCACCACCAACTTCGGAGGCCCCCCTGCACAAACTCGGAATCTGACGCCCCATTTGACCACCGACGATCCCACGGCAATAGTCAGCCCCACAGCAATCCCACCTTAGCACCTTTTTCCTGTACTCCCAGACTCTCATGGGACTCTTCATGGGGCATATTCTGGGAACAAAGGTCATGTTAGGGCCACAGAAACCTCTGACACTGGTTATAATGAGATTCTGTGATGTCAGTGGTGTTCCCAAGCAATGGAACGTCTCAGAGTTTGTCTACAAAGACATGGTTGGTGGGAAACCCACATGCTGACAGAGGGTAAAGGAAGATGAAAAAAGCTAGGCCTTTCCATCGTGACTGCACAAGTGGCCTAGGCCAGGCCCACGCCAGTGCAACACAAGGCCCAGGAAGCCAGTTGCTCCATAACATTGCTGAGGGCTGAATCAGACTCGTCCTGAAGCCCACACGTGTTAGATCCTCTGCTACCTCAGGAGAACCATAAATGTGCTCATGATATTGGCCTGAACAAGATGAGTACCTGTGTGGTGGCGGTGTCCCTAAACTGTCTTCTGGAAGGCAAAAGTTTGGTAACGAGATTTCTTTCAGTACGATTTCATGTCACATGCGTCCATGAGTCCCTAAAGTTGACTGTGTAGAACATTAAGTATGTAGCTGGCTGTGGCTTTCAAACCTATGGTGTCGGGCAGAGCACACTTGATATTTCTTTTGGCTGCTTTCAGAGTAGGATGACTTTTCCCGCCTTCGTGTCCAACCCCAGGACAGGGAACAAAGGCAACACACATCTACACTTCAAAATGTCAACAGAAATCAGCAAACCCAAGTTCTCCCAGGAACTAAAGGTTCAGGACCAGGGTGATAGAAAGGGGAGGCTGATAACAAGGAACCAAAAGAACACGTCATGTGCATGTGAACTGGCCCACTTCTCTACCTGTCGGAAGCAAGCCATACCTGCCCGGAGGGAGTCCCTCCTGCACCCGGTCCATCTGTTTGCTGCCCTTGAGCAGAGCAGAGGATGTGCTGAGCTGGGTGTGGCTGTCAGAGGGAGATGGCCAGCTGGCCACAGATGCTACCTGCCCAGGACCTATAGCACCAGCTCCTGGTCCTCAGCTAAGATGAAACAATAATTGTGTTTAGTGACCTATTTCCCGGGACAGGGAATGTGCTCAGTGCTTTGGTGACTATATCCTCTCCCACTGTATTTTAAAAACACCTTAGGCAGGTAATATTGACATACACAAATCTGTCCATAGTTAATGTATGCAACTTGACCCTGACCCTAATCCTAATATCTAGTTAAGAGGTACTCGACTTAGAATATTGCTCATAAATTGGAGGATGGTTTTTAGAAGCTAAGGAATTCAGGGACCAAGCTTCTTCAGTCTTATTCTCCCTTGAATCCAGTAAATGGGAACACATTCGGCCACGTGCTATCTGGAGAGTGACCACACAGAGGCAACAGTGAGTAAACATTGCCCCGAACCCCACTGCAAAGCCAGTTCCTCCTTCATCCTATCAAACCTTGTTCATTCAATGTTTACAGATCATTGTAGAGAATATGAAAAGTTTGACTTTGCTGGATTTTTTAAAACCAAACTAATTCTTTCAACCTGTTCAGAATAGAAGATGTTTTCTAAAATCTCAGAGTTGGCGAGCAGAGGAAGGCCCAGGGACCTGAGAAAAGGCTATTACTGTTGAATCTCTTCAGGTCTACTTAGGAAACAAGCATGACTTCTATTCCACTTCGTTGCAGGAAGAATGGGCGTCCGCTCACAGCACTGAATCCACACAAAATAGTGCAGCTCAGAGGAAAACAAAGGACAACCAACAGCCTCCAGAAGCAGAGAAAGAGCCACACACAGGAACCAAGAAGACAGACCAGGAAGACACTGTGCAGGCCAATTTGCATTTCTGTAGATCCTCTGGAGGTAGACTGCCCCCAGTGTCCCCAGGGGTCATGGGCCAGGCCCAGCGCACACTTGACGCTGCACTGTTGGAACCCGTGACTAGTCTCCTGGTCCCTTCCTCCACAAGACACCCCCTACCCATGAAGACTCCAGCCTGCTTCTTAGAACTCCCATTCCTCTTTCTGACCAGATCGTTCACTTTTCCCATCACAGCCATAATACAGAGTACATTTAACTACTTTGTATTCTGGCATTTAAATTTTTTTTTGTCATGTTTGTTGGGAAACTAAACCTTTCATCATCTACCCTGATGTGGAATCACTTGTCGCTTTGCATGACATAACTGTGGATTCCGAGTGCCCTCACAGAGTCACGGGGCTAGTGTCCAGGGCAAGGTCCTCACTAAGCTGGCTCGGCTGCTTCAGTGAAGGATTGACCCAGGCACTGATGTTTTTGTGCAAGTAAGGCAGCACAGCCAAAACCTTGCCTTGGGTTCAGAACTGCCCATGGCCCCTCAGACGCATCAGACGGCATGGGGGCACACCCTGAAGACACTTGCTAGTCCATTGTCACCCTGGGGAATTTCTACGGAACAGCCATTGTGTCCAAAGGGGGAACTCAGTAGGAGTGGGGACCATAGCAGTCGGAACTCCTGAGATAGAATCCACCTTGGAGACCGCCCAGAACTTCCTCGGGGTTCATTCCATCACTTGCATGAATCAATTCATCTAAAAACATTTCCTCATTTTAGAAATGATAAGCCTCAAAGTCCGATGACATGACTCTCCTGGGTCATACTGGACATCAGCGGAAGAGCCAGACTGAACCTGGAGAAGGCCTCCAGCGGGATCCCCCAGGATGGCTTCAGCTGGAGCCGCGATCACGCATTGATCTTCCCTGCACTCCCCGACTTGCATGGGACTCTTCATGGGGCCTATTCTGGGAACAAGGGTCATGTCAGGGTGACAGAAACCTCTGACACTGGTTGTAATGAGACTCTGGGATGTCAGTGGAGTCCCAAGCCATAGGCCATCTCAGAGTTTGTCTGCAGACACGGTTGTTGGGAAACCCACATGCTGGCAGAGGGTAGAGGAAGATGGAAAATCTAGGGAATGAAGGGTTGCTCACATCACATCTGGCCCCGCATGATACATGGTGTTCAGCAGTGTAAGCCCCACAATGCCTCCCAGCAGCTTCACAGAGCTCACCCCTACATTTTGAAGCTGAGCTCATACACGGGTCATGAGCATCCCGGCCAGCTCGGGGAAGCAGGACACAGGACACAGTGAAGCCACAGCCTTGACAGATGTATAGTCATGGAGCAATAGCTTTCTCCAAATATATTCTGATACGGTAACAAATTCATTGATAAAAATGGATATTTTTGATTAAAAAGAAAGCCATACTTGTTGAATTAATAAATATTTATGGAGTATCTACTTAGTGCAAATGGACAGCTCTAGTCCCACCTGGGAGCTTGCAAAGAATGTGGGATACAATCAATGAATCAATGATAGGACGGAATGCAGGCTAAGCACTAAGAGAACCATTCTATTCAGAGAGGTCCACTAAGGAAGCCCACTGAGAAGATGATTTTAGCCAAGACCAGAAAGACAGAGCCAGCAAATTCATCTGTGAGAAGAGTCACAGAACAATTCAATTTTTAATTATTTTGACTATAAAACATAAATATCAAAAAATATTGTCTTAAGTGTTGCTTTGAAATATTTCATTCTCTGTAACTATTTGGGATACGTGCTAAACTTTACTCACTGTAAAATACTCCAAGAAAATGTCCCACTTAAGCATGGACATCTTGTATTAAAGGCAAATAAATTAACCCTAGAAAAACCCTCACCCTAACCCAGGACCCTAAATCCTAACCCTAAACCTGACCACAAACCTGACCCTAGGTTGAGCTCCAAGGGATCTTTCCCCAGAGACCTGGCTGGCACCACAGTCCCAGAGACTGGAGTCACCCGAGCAATTTCAGAGGACTCTGCCTGCCACCCAGAAGGAAACCATGGCATTTGGAACTCTGGAAATGATTCAGAGCAGGAGAAATCTGCATGCCCACCTGAGGCCACCCACACATTCAGTGGCCTCTGGACACACACATGGAGCCTGACACTCACCTTGGCCCATGCCCGCAACTCAGCCCTCTGGGAGTCTTGCCACACAGCTGGCAGGTTGAACCTGCCATGATCCTAGGCTCCAATCCTAACCCTAGGTTGGCTTCTTAAAGGACCATTCCCAGAGGCCTGGCTCCAAATGGGGACACCTGAGCAAAGCAAAGGGCTTATCCTACAACAAAGTCAGAAATCATGCCCTTTGGAACTGCAGAAACGACGTAGAGCAGGAGAAATCCGAATGACGTCTGGAACCATCCCTGCGCATTATACTTTCATACCAGACTGAACACAGAGCCTGGGCCTGAAACTCTCCTTAACTCTAGCCCTCAATCCAGATGTCTCTGAAGGTCTCCACACCTAAGCAGACGACACCTTCCATGCTCCTGGGACTACCCCTAACCTAGCTGAAGACATAGGTGAAAACATGAACACACCTTTCTACCAAAGGACTTACAAGCGACCAAGAGACACACAAAAAAGTGCTCCACAGCAATAGCCATCAGGGAAATAAAATCCAAACCACAGTGAGATCCCACCTTACAACAGCTGGCATGGCTGAAATTGTCGAGGCAGGAACAACAGATGTTGGTGAAGACGTGGTGACAGGGGAACAGTCTTACGCTGCCGCTGGGAATGCACTCTCGTACCGCCACTCTGCCACACGTTATCGAGTTTCTTCCAGAATGTAAAAGTAGAGCAACCCTATGACCCCGCAATTACACTACTAGGTATTTACCCCAAAGATACAGATTGTGGGGCACCTGGGTGGCTCAGAGGGTTAAGCCTCTGCCCTTAGCTAAGGTTGTGTTCTCAGGGTCCTGGGATCAAGCTCCACATTGGGCTCTCTGCTCAGGGGGGAGACTGCTTCCCCCCACCCACCTGCTTCTGATCTCCCTGTCAAATAAATAAATACAATCTTTACAGAAAATACAGATTGAGTGAAAAGAAGTGGCATTTGCCCCCTAATGTTCATTATAGCATTATCCACTCTAGCCAAACTATGGAAAGAGCCCAGATGTACATGGACAGATGAATGGATTAAGAAGATGTGGTTCATATCTACCATGGAATATTATTCAGCCATCAGAGAGGGTGAAGACAAACCATCACATCCCCTGGATGGAACTGGAGGGTATTATGCTGAGCGAAATAAGGCTATCAGAGAAAGACAATCGGCACATGGGTTCACTCATGTGTGAAATAGAAGAAACACCACAGAGGACCAGAGGGGAAGGGAGGGAAAACTGAATGGGAAGTCATCAGAGAGGGAGAAAAACCACGAGAGACCCTTCATTTCAGAAACGAACTGAGGGTTGCTGGAGGGGAGGTGGATGGGGGATGGCGTAACTGGGTGGTGGGCATTAAGGAGTCATGTGATGCAATGAGCACTGGGCGGTATACACGTTTGATCTGTTATCGAACATACATCTGAAATTAATGATGTACTGTAAGTTGGCTCATTGAATTGAAGTTAAACAAAAAGAACTCCAACAAACACTCCTAAAAATCTGAATGGAACCACTGAAGATACTGAACAGCCAATGCAATGTTGAGAAGAAAACAAAGCTGGAGGAGCCACAATTCCAGATTCCGAGTTGTACTACAGCTGTGGTCATCCTAACAGCATGGCACTGGCGCAAAAATGCACACAGCGCCCTGGGGAGCAGGAGAGAAGCTCAGACATAAACCGCAATTGTGTGGCCTGTTAGTCTGCCACAAAGCAGGCAAGAATATGGAAAAGGAAAAGGACAGTCTCTACAACAAACGGAGTTGGGAAAACTGAACAGCTATGCCCAGAAGAATGCAATTACTCTGCTTCCTTACGCCATACAGACACAGAAGCTCAAAACAGTTTCAAGACCCCAATGGGAGACCTGAAACCATAAAAATCCTACAAGAGGCCACAGATGGTAACTTCTTGACATGGACCAAAGCAACATTTTTCTAGACCGTCTCCTGAGGCAAAGGAAATATAAGCAAAACTAAACTACTGGGACTGTATCACAATAAAAAGTTTCTGCACAGCTGAAGAACTAGGAAGAAGTAATAATAATAACAAGACAACCTACTTAAAGGGAGAAGATATTTGCAAATATCCTGCACAGTAAAGGGACCATGTCCAAAATATGTGGAGTGGATACAACTCAACACCCATAAAACAAACAATCCAGTTAAAAAATAGTCCAAAGACATGAACAGACATTTCTCCAAAGAAGTACAGATGGCCAACAGTCCCATGAAAAGAAGTTCAGCATCACCCAAGCTCAGGAAAATGCAAATCAGAAGTATAATGAAATATTAGCGCATACGTCAGAATGGCTCCCATCCACGGCACAAGGAACGACGGGCGTTGGGGGGATGAGGGAAAGGGGACCCTCGTGCACTGTTGGTGGAAAAGCAATGTGCTGCAGCCACTCTGGGCAACAGCATGGAGGGCCCTGCAGACGTTACAAACAGAGCTGCCCTGGGGTCCAGCAACCACACTACTGGGTATTTACCCAAAGCATATGAAAACAGTAACTCAAAAGCATACACGCACCCCTGTGTGGCTTACAGCATTATTTACAAGATCACAATACGGAAGCAACACAAGTATCTGTGGATAAACTGATAAATGAGATGACAGATGTGTACACACACACACAGTGGAATATTACTCAGCCATAAAAAGAGTGAAATCTTGCCATTTGCAGCTACACGGATGGATGTAGAGAGGAGTATCCTAAGCAAAATTAGTCAGAGAAAGACAATACCATAGGATGTCAATCTTGTGTAGAATGAAGAAAAAACAAACATAAATGAAGGAGAAAAAAGAGACAAACCAAAATACAAATTCTTAACCACAGAGAACAAACTGACGGTTACCAGCGGGGTGGCGGCTGGAGGGATGGGTGAGGCAGATGAAGGGGCCGGAGAGCACACTGTCCTCGATGAGCACTGAGTGATACAGAGAGTTACCAACTCACGCTACTGCACACCTGAAACTCATACAACACTGCATGCTAACTGGCCTGTAATGAAAATAAACAATAAAAAAGATTTTTCTTTCGGTAACCTATTCAAAAAAGCTTTGGTACACAACGTTCATATCGCCTACTTGGGAGAATTTCCTCAACAATATTCATTCACTCTCGGCCTGGAATTCAAATTTCACTGAATTCTTCTATTTTCCCTGGTAATCCCAGCCCACAGGAGCCATGGTCCCTTTCCATCCAGGATCAGCACCTATGCATTCAAGAGAGTGTAAGTAGAGATAGAAGCCACATCATAATCCAGAAAGCTAGTACTGTTTCTGTTCTTTTTTTTTTTTTTAAGACTTTATTTATTTGGGGCGCCTGGGTGGCTCAGTGGGTTAAGCCGCTGCCTTCGGCTCAGGTAATGATCCCAGGGACCTGGGATCGAGCCCCGCATCGGGCTCTCTGCTCGGCAGGGAGCCTGCTTCCTCCTCTCTCTCTGCCTGCCTCTCTGCCTGCCTCTCTGCCTGCTTGTGATCTCTCTGTCAAATAAATAAAAATAAAAATCTTTTAAAAAAATTTAAAAAAAAAAAGACTTTATTTATTTGACAGAGAGAGATCACAAGTAGGCAGAGAGGCAGGCAGAGTAAGAGCGGGGAAGCAGGCTCACCGCTGAGCAGAGAGCCCGATGCAGGGCTCGATCCCAGGACCCTGGGATCATGACCTGAGCCGAAGGCAGAGGTTTTAATCCACTGAGCCCACCCAGGCGCCCCTGTTTCTGTTTTAGGATGTGGTGGTCACAGAGTGAGGGACAGGTTTCAGAGCAGGTTTGTTCTCTCTCCTGGATCACTAATTCAGTGGTCATTCCCTGGATCCATCTGGCTAACAGGTTCCCTGTGGATGAGCTTCCAAGCACATCCACTGGAGACACAAAGGTGGGTGAGCTAGTGCAGATAGGAAGCAGGTCAAGCACAGACAAGGGTATGATCCCTCCCCTGATCCACAAACTGCCATGGGTGTGGGTATGGGAGACAGAAGCAACGGGAAGCCACCAAGCTCACCAGCTGAATGCAGAGGCACAGGTAAAGGGATCTCAAGATGTGGGGCATGGAGGCTGCTCTGAGCTTCTTCTGGGAGCTCAGAGGGCAGAAGGCGTGAGAAAGAGAAACTGCCTGCACCTGGCTCATGCCAGCTGCCTACCATTCCTGGCACACATCAGTCTATACAGCTGACACAGCCTGGGCTCAGGATGGGCTAGCTCGGGCCCCTCAGCAGGTCCCTCGGTGGGACTATTGGCTCCGGTGCTGAGGGACGTACTGAGGGAGGTGGCAGGGAAGGCTCCCCTCCCAGGTCATCACCTCTGAGCAGACAGTCCTACAGGACAGCTAAAAACCCACTGAGAAGCTCAAAAGACAAGCCATGGATGAACTAAGGCATGGAGACACAGAAAACAATATTGTTATTAAGGTCAGAGCCGTCATCTCAGGAACTGGGGACAGCTTCCCAGAAAAGGACTGAGGGGAGGGCAGGCCAGGCTGAAAAGGGAGATGTGGCTCTCCTGATTGGGGACCTGCAGCCTCCTTCCAGGGCAGGGCATTGTCCTCACCTCACATGGGACCGATGGAAGTG
Source organism: Lutra lutra (assembly GCF_902655055.1). NCBI lineage: Eukaryota > Metazoa > Chordata > Mammalia > Carnivora > Mustelidae > Lutra > Lutra lutra. The sequence goes on from NC_062283.1 coordinate 44,297, forward strand.
TTCCATCAGGGGACTGACAGCGCTGCCTCTTGAGAAGGCTATCCTGGCATCGGGTTGCACAAGGCAGATGATGAGGGCCACATGGAGGGAAGGCAACACCCTGGGGGGCCATGGGGCAAGAGCAGAGGCTCATGATCATGAAGATGATGAAAAGTAGGAGGCGGCAGCATGGGAGCCACAGGCATGAAAGTGCCACAGGCACAGTGCCCACAGCTACAGTGACTGGGCGCCTTCTGTGCCAGGCACAGTTCACGTCAGTGGACTCCAGTTTAGTGTGACCACAACCCTAGGGAGTGTGCACCACCACCGCCCTCCTCTCCCCGTGCTGCTGCTAGAAACCACAGTCAACAGATCCCAACAGTTTTCATGGAAACTGAGCAGTGGCTCCCACCACAGACTGCCCCTCTGGTGGTCTGCCCCTCGTGCCTGGCCAGAGACTGCTGTCTCCCTGTCTCCACACAACTCAACACAGGAGGGTGTCCATGAATTCCACACGTTCTCAAGAGACAGATCCACAGGCCCCACTTCCCCACCCACCACCAACCCCCAGTGAGTCACTCGGGACCTCGACTATTGTCATGAAACCCACCATGCTCTGTTTCTGTCACTTCCAACAGAAAGTCGTGTTCTTGTCCCCCAATTTACCATACATCCTGGTTGCTGACTTGGGACCATGCCATGAACCCACATGGCACCTTTCTGTTAGAGAAGGCCACCCTCCACCTCCTGGAAAATGTTTCTAAGGAAGTACAAGTCCATCAGGGCTACAGTGTGAACAGTGGACACAGCCTGCATGGTAGTAATCAGTAATCTAACAAGGGCTAACCACCTCTGCCCCAATCTCACAAACCCTTCCTCTGTCCCCATGGAAGTCATGGTCTGCCCTCAGAAAATATGCCAGCAAACTAACCTTTAAACTGAATGCTGCCTTCATGCTCTGGTTCAAATCTTGTCCAACCACAAGAGTATGAAAGTAGAAATCACAAGAAGTAGAAGTCACAAGAAGAAAATGGGACAGTCAGAAATATGTGGAAATTCAACAACATGCTAGTGAACAACCAATAGCCAAATAAGAAATCAAAAGAAAATTTGAAAGTACCTTGAGACAAATGAAAAAGACAATCTATGAAAAGTTATGGGATGCAGCCAAAGTAGCTCTAAGGAGGGAAGTTCCTAGAAATTCAGTTCCTCATAAATCCACCTGAAAGCTCCTCAATAACCAACCTAATATATATGGGAAAGAAATGGGGAAAAAATAAAACAAGCACAGCCCCAAATCAGTAGATAGAAGGGAATAACAAAATGGAAAGTGGAAATAAGTCCAATGGAGACTAAAAAGACTAAAGATCAATGAAAATATGAGCTGCCTTTTTTGGAAAGATAAACCAAACTGACAAACTTTTAGCTAGACTCACCAAGAAAGAGAGAGGGCTCCAATACAATCAGGAAAGAAAGATAATTGATTCCTGTCTCACATCAAAATCCTAGAGAACACAGACAACAACCACTTTGACCTTGGGCACTGCAACCTCTCACAAGACATGTCTCTAAAGGCCAGGGAAACATAAGCAAAAATGAACTTCTGGGACTCCATCAAGGTAAAAATCTTCTGCACAGCAAAGGAAACAATTAACAAAACTACAAGGCAACCTACAGAATGGGAGAAGATATTTGCAAATGGCATGACAGATAAAGGTCTGGTATCCAAGATCTACAAAGTACTGCTCAAACTCAACACTCAAGAAACAAAGAATCCACTCAGTAAATGGGCAGAGGACAGGAGGAGACACTTCTCCAAGGAAGACACGTAAATGGCAAACAGACAATGAAAAAATGCTCCACATCACTTGTCATCAGGGAATTCAAAACCACAATGAGATACCACCTTCTAACAGTCAGAATGGCTAAAATTAACAAGATAGGAAACAACAACTGTTGGCAAGGATGCGGAGAATAAGGAACCCTCTTAGACTGTTGGTGGGAAAGCAAGCTGACACAGTCACTTTGGAAGACAGCATGGAGGTTCCTCAGAAAGTTAAAAATAGAGCTGCGGGGCACCTGGGTGGCTCAGTTGTTAAGCATCTGCCTTTGGCTAGGGTCATGATCCCAGGGTTCTGGGATCGAACCTTGCATCAGGCTCTCTGTTCAGCGGAGAGCCTGCTTCTCCTTCTCCCACTCCCCCTGCTTGTGTTCTCTCTCTCACTGTCAAATAAATAAAAAAAAAAAAAAATAGAGCTGCCCTACAACCCACCAATTGCACTCCTGGGTAATTACCCCAAAGATACAAATTCAGTGAAAAGAAGGGTCACATGCTCCCCAAGTTCATAGCAGCAATGTCCACAATAGCCAAATTGTGGGAGGAGCTGAGATGTCCTTCAAGAGAGGAATGGACAAAGAAGATGTGGTACATGCATACCAAAGAATAGTCTTCAGTCATCAGAGGGGATGCATCCCCACCATTTGCATCAACATGGATAGAACTAGAAGGGGTTATGCTAAATGAAATTAGTCAAGCAGAGAATGACAATAATCATATGGTGTCACTCATATGGGGAATGCAAGGAATAGCATGGAGGACCACAGAGGAAGGGAGGGAAAACTGAAAGAAATCAGAGAGGGAGACAAACCATGAGAGACTCTTAATTATAGGAAACAAACTGGAGGAGAGGTAAGTTAGGAGGGAGGGTAGTTGGGTGATGCATATTAAGGAGGGGACATGTGATGATGAGCCCTGGGTGTTATATGCAACTAATGAATCATTGACCATTATGTCAAAAACTATCTTGGCTAACTGAATTTAAATTAAAAATGTGAAAAACTTTAAAAAAGTAAAGAAACATGAGCTATTACAATGAATAATACAAAAATACAAAGGATCATTAGAGAGTACTGAGTACATAGAGGCTAATACCTTGGACAGCCTAGAAGAAATGGATAAATTCCTAACAACCTAGAATGAACCATGAAGGAAAAAAAATTCTAAACAGACTGATCACTGGTTAAAAGATTAATTCGATAATCAAGTCCTCTCAGGAAATAAATGCCCAAGACCAGACAGTTTCACTGAAGAGTTCAACCAGATGGTAGAAGAAGAATTAATACCAACACTTCTAAACTGTTTTTTCAAAAAGGAGAGAAGAGGAGTGCCTGGGTGGCTCAGTGGGTTAAGCCTCTGCCTTTGGCTCTGGTCATGATCTCCGGGTCCTGAGTTGGAGTCCCGCATTGGGTTCTCTGCTCAGCGGGGACCCTATTCCCCCTTTCCCTCTGCCTGCCTCTCTGTCTACTTGTGATCTCTGTCAAATAAATAAAATCTTTAAAAAAAGAGAGAGAGAAGGGCATACGTTCAAACTCACTTCATAAAGGCAGCATTACACTGCTACCAAAACAAGACAAGGACGCTACAAGAAAAGGAAAGGCCACTATCCCTCATGAACAGAGATGCAAAATCCTCGACCATGTTGTTATCGGCAACATTAATTCAACCCCTCAGGAGAATCATGCAACACAATCCAGTGGGATTTATTCCAGGGTCACAGGGATGACTCCACATCTGCACATCCAGCAATAGCATGCATCACCTTAACAAAATAAAAGATAAAAATCCTAGGATTGTTACAATAGAGCAGAAAGACACTTGACACGATTCAATATGCATTTACGATAGAGACTCTAAACTATCCGGGTACTGAGGGAACAAACCTCCACCAAACAAAGGCCTATATGAAAAGCCCACAGCTGACATTATACTTGATGGTGAAATGCTGAAAACTTTCCCACTACCAGCAAGAACAAGATAAAGATGCCCACTCTCACCACTTTCATTCATCATCGTACTGAAAGCCCTAGCCAAACCATTTAGACCAAAAAAAAAAAAAAAATCTAAATAGGAAAAGAAGATGGTCACTATTTGCAGATGACATGATACCATATGTAGAAATCCCTAAAGAGTCCACAAAAAACCCCCAAAACTGTTACAATAAACAAATTCAGTAAAGCCACAGAATACAAAGTCAATATACAGAGACTTGTCACTTTTCTTTCTTTTGTATTAATTTGACAGAGAGAGAGTATGCGCAAGCAAAGGAGCAGCAGAGGGTGGGGGAAAAGGAGACTCCCTGCTGAGCAGGGAGCCCAATGCTGGATCATTCCCAAAAACCCAGGATCATGACATGACCTGAAGGAAAACACTTAACTGACTGAGCCACCCAAGTGCCCCAACTTGTATTTCTGTTTACTGATGACCAACTTAATTTCACAAAGAGAAATTAAGAAAGCGATGCCATTGACAATTACATCATGCAAAATATAATCTAGGAATAAAAGTAATCAAGAATGAGAAAGACCTGCTATCTTGAACACATGGCAAAAAAGGAAGGAAAAATGTGTGCGTGTTGGTGGGTGAATGTATGGGCCAAAGGTTTGGAAAACGACGCAAATAAATGCAAGCATATGCCATGCTCATTAACTGGAAGAGTCAGTAACGTTCACATGTGCACCGTACCGAACACAATCTACACTTGGGATGAAATCCCTACCTGAATTCCGATGGCATTATTCAGAGAAATAGAAGACAGTCCTAAAATTCGTATCTAATCACAAAAGACCCCAAACACCCACAGCACTCTGGAGAAAGAAGGAGGAATGCAAGAGATGGCGGAGGAGTAGCAGACCTTCATTTCATCCGGCACAGTACTTCAGCTAGATAGCCATCAAACCATTCTGAACACCTGCAAATGCAAGCAGAGAGCCAAGAAATGAATAGCAGCAACTCTACAAACAGAAAAGCAACCACTTTCCACAACGTAAGAGGTACAGCGGAGTGAGTCTAAGCTGATAGGCGGGAAGATGAACCCTGACAGGGAGGAGCCTCTGTCCACCGGCTACTGCCAAGCAGAGCACAAAATCAGAGCTTTTAGAAGTCTGCTCTGGTGAGGGATGTCACTCTAGCTGCTGGGCAGGGTTGGAACCCTCAACGAGACAGTGTGGTCTCAGGATCCTCGGGGTCCCAGGAAGACCAGAAGGGCTTGAGGGCAGTAGAGCTCCCAGGTATCAGAGCACGGAAGCCGGCTGCAAAGAGTGAGCCCAGGAGCGGGCTCTAAGCTAGAGGCTGCCATCAACTGTGATCCACGGCACAGTCTGGCCACTGCTCTTTGAGAAGGGGCCCAAGAAGTGGCACACCTGGGGAGAGCCCCCTTCCTCCCCCAGGAGGAGTGGTGCCTGAGCATGCTGCAAGCGTCTGCTGGCTTTGAGTCTCCAAACAGGGTCGTGTGCCAGAGACAGATATTCTTGATCTCAGGCCCAGTGAGCACGGAGTGTGGTCAGAGACCAGGGAGACTCAAAGGACTGACGGCTTTTCTGTGAGGGTGCACTGAGGAGTGGGGCCTGAGCTCTCAGCTCCAGGGCCAGAGACTGGGAGGCTGCCATGTTCACGCTCATCCCCAAAGACTGGGATCATTCCCTGCATATTTGCAGACCACGATGCTTTGAAAATGGAACTCGAACAGAAGAGGAAATGTGGAAACAACTCAAATACATGCAGGCTAGAGAGAATCCTGAAAGAATGAATGGGTCAACAAGTCAATTCAAGATGAACTTTTAAAATTCATGGAAATACAAGGGAATGAAAACACAACAATTCAATATCTTTGGGAGGCAGCAGAGGTGGTCCTAAGAGGGAAGTATATCACACTACAAGCCTTTCTCAAGAACCAAGCAAGGTCTCAAATACACAACCTAACCCTACACCTAAAGGAGCTGGAGGAAGAGGAGCATATCAAACCTACACCCAGAAGGAGAACAGAAATAATAAAGATTAGAGCAGAAATCAGTGAAGTAGAAACCAAAAGAACAGTAGAAAAAAATAAATGAAACTAGGAGATGCTTCTTTGAAAGAATTAGCAAGATTGATACAACCCTGGCCAGACATCTCCAAAAAGAAAAAGGACCCAAATCAATAAAATCATGAACCAAGGAGAGATCACACCCAACACTAAACAAATACAAACAATTATAAGAACATAGGATGGAAAGTCTATGTCAACAAATCAGCCCGTCTCCAAGAAATGGATGCATTCCCACAAACATAGAAACTATCAAAACTGAACTGGGAAGAAAAGGAAACCTGAGGAGACCCATAATCAGCAACGAAATTGAAGCAGTATCAAAATCCCACAGGAAACAAGAGCCCAGCTCCAGATGGCTTCCCAGGGGAATTCTACCAAACATTTAAAGAAGATTTCATACCTATTCTTCTGAAACTCCCAAAAAATAGAAATGGAGGGAAAAGAACCAACCCTTTTCATGTCCAGCATTACCTTGATCCCAAAACCAGACAAAGGCCCCACCCAAAAGGAAAATTACGGACCACTATCCTTGATGTATATGGATGCAAAAATTCTCACCAACATAATAGCCAATAGGATCCAACAGCCCATTAAAAGGATGATTCACCATGACCAAATCAAATTTATGCCTGGGCTGCAAGGGTGGTTCGACAATCACAAATCAATGTATGGAATCCACTACCTTAATAGAAGAAAGAACAAGAACTATAGGATCCTCTCAATAGATGCAGAAAAAGCATTTGGCAAATTAAAGCATCCTTTCTTGATCAAAACTCTTCAGCATGGAAGGATAGAGGGTACATACCTCCACATCATAAAGGCCACTGATGGGAAACCAACAACGAATAACATTCCCAATGGGGAAAAACTGAGAGCTTTTCCCTTCAGTTCAGGAGCACAACAGGGATGCTCATTCTCATCACTATTGTTCAGCGTAGTTCTAGGATTCCTAGACTCAACCATCAGACAACAAAAAGAAATAAAAGGCATCTGAATCGGCAAAGAAGAATTCAAACTCTCATGTTTTGCAGACAGTAGGATACTTTCTGTGGAAAACCCAAAAGACTCAACCCCCAAAACTGCAAGAACTCATCCAGGAATTCTATAAAGTGGCAGAATATAAAATCAATGCACAGAAATCACTTTCAGTTGTCTAGAGCAACAATGAGATCAGGAGAAATTAAGGAGTCCATCCTATGTGTAATTTCACACCAAACTGTAAGATACTTAGGAATCCATCTAACAGAGGAGCCCCACATCAGGCTCTCTGCTCCGCAGGGAGACTATTTTCTCCTCTCTCTCTCTCTCTGCCTGCCTCTCTGCCTACTTGTGATCTCTGTCAAATAAATAAATAAAATTTAAAAAAAAAACTCTTCATAGCATAGGGATAGAGGTAACGTTCCTCAACCTCATAAAATCTACCTATGAAAACCTCACAGTGAATATCATTCTCAATGGGGAAAAGCTAACAGCCTTTCCTTTGAGATCAGGAACATGACAAGGATGCCCACTCTCAACACTGTTGTTTAACATAGTACTAGAAGTCCCAGGAACAGCAATCAGAAAACAAAAAGAAATAAAAGGTATCAAATTGGCAAAGAAGAAGTCAAACTCTCTCTCTTCACAGATGACATGATACTTTATATGGAAAACCCAAGAGACTCCACCCCCAAACTACTAGAACTCATACAGCAATTCAGTAATGTGACAGGATACAGAATCAATGCACAGAAATCAGTTGCTTTATTAAACATAAACAATGAAAATATAGAAAGAGAAATTAGAGAATTGATTCCATTCACTATGGCACCAAGAACCATAAGATAACTTGGAATAAACCTAACCAAGGAGGTAAAGGATCTGTACTTGAGGAACTAAAGAACACTCATGAAAGAAATTGAAGAAGACACAAAATGATGGAAAAGCATTCCATGCTCATGGATCAGAATAAACATTGTGAAAATGTCTATGCTGCCCAGGGCAATCTACACTTTCAATGCCATCCTGGTCAAAATACCATTGACATTTTTCATGGAGCTGGAGCAAACAATCCTAAAATTGATATGGAACCAGAAAAGATCCCAAATCACCAGGGGAATGTTGAAAAAGAAAACCAAAGCTGGGGGCAACATGTTGCCAACCTCAAGCACTATTACAAAGCTGTGATCATTAAGACAATATGGTCCTGGCACAAAAACAGACACATAGACCAATGGAATAGAATAGAGAACCCAGAAATGGACCCTCAACTCTATGGTCAACTCATCTGCAGTAAGGCAGGAAAGAATAGTCAATGGAAAAAAGACAGTCTCTTCAATAAGTGGTGCTGGGAAAATTGGACAGCCACATGCAGAAAAATGAAACTGGACCATTCTCTGACTCCATACACAAAGATAAACCCAAAATGGATGAAAGACCTCAATGTGAGATGGGAATCCATCCTAGAGGAGAACATAAGCAGTCACCTCTGTGACCTCAGCCACAGCAACTTCTTGCTAGACATTCCTTCAAAAGCAAGGGAAACAAAGGCAAAAATGAACTATTGGAACTTCCTCAAGAAGTTCCTCAAGCTTTTGCACAGCCAAGGAAACAGTTAACAAAACAAAGAGACAACTCGCAGAATGGGAGAAGATATTTGTAAATGAAATTACAGATAAAGGGCTGGTATCCAAGATCAATATAGAACTTCTCAAACTCAACACCCAAAAAACAGATAATCATGTCAAAAAATGGGCAGAAGACATGAACAGACACTTTTCCAAAGAAGACATACAAATGGCTAACAGACACATGAAAAAATTTTCATCATTAGCCATCAGGGAAATTCAAATCAAAACTACATTGAGATACCACCTTATACCAGTTAGAATGGCCAAAATTAACAAGACAAGAAACAACAAGTGCTAGAGAGGATGTGGATAAAGGGGAACCCACTTATCACTGTTGGTGGGAATGCAAGTTGGTGCAGCCACTTTGGAGAACAGTGTGGACATTCCTTAAGAAATTAAAAATAGAACTTCCCTATGACCCTGCAATTGCATTACTGGGTATTTACCCCAAAGATACAGATGGAGTGAAAGGAAGGGCCATATGTACCCCAATGTTCATAGCACCAATGGCCACAGTTGCCAAACTGTGGAAAGAGCCAAAATGCCCTTTGACAGACGAACGGATGAAGAAGATGTGGTCCATATATACAACGAAGTATTATGCCTCCATCAGAAAGGATGAGTACCCCAACTTTTGCATCAACATGGACGGGACTGGAGGAGATTATGCTGAGTGAAATTTAAGTCAAGCAGAGAAAGTAAATTATCATATGGTTTCACTTACTTGTGGAGCATAAGGAATATCATGGAGGACATTAGGAAAATGAAAGGAAAAGTGAATTGGGGGGGAAACGGAGGGGGAGATGAACCATGAGAGACTGTGGACTCTGAGGAACAAACTGAGGGTTTTGGAGGGGAGTGGGTGGAGGGGATAATTGATCCTAGTGATGGGTGTTATGGAGGGCACTGATTGCATGGAGCACTGGGTGTGGCGTATAAACAATGAATCTTGGAACACTAAAAAATTAAATTACATTTAAAAAAGGAAAGAAAGAAAGAAGTTTGTTGAGAGGGTAGAAGTTCAGAGTTCTCCTGGATACAAACATCAGCAAATCCACTGAGAAAGGCACCTTCCTAGGCAGGTGGAACACAGATGACCTCCTTCCCCCAGAAACCACCTCCTTCACCTTGCTCAGAACAACCCAGAAGAGCTGGGAGTTACCTCAATTCCTCCTTTCTCCCAGCTGCCTGTGGGCTGCTTCCCACCAAGCCCCCTGCTGAGATGAGCACATGAGAACCCAACAGGAAGCCAGTTTCTTATAACATCTGTAGCAGGAGGGCTGGCTGGGAGCAGAGCCCTGTCCCTGGAACAACCTGGCCTGTGCTTCCAGAGTGAAGGCCACCACCATGGCTCACAACCCCCCCCCCCCCCGCCCCGGCCAAACCCACACCTGCTGACACGGTGACTCCCAACACCTGGAGACTGCTTTCCTCCCCAGCGCAGTGCTGCTCACAGAGAAGCCATCTCCAGCCTCAGAAATGTGCTCATCGTTAGCTCTGGAATCCCCTGGGCTTGTCTACACTGGCTCACCCAGGTGTCCCTTCCAGATCATTCCTCCAGTGCCCTAGGGTTTCGAGCCACCTTCAAGCTACCCTTCAAAAGGCAGGAACAGGTCCGTTTAGGCAGACCAGCCGAGCGACTCTGAGTGCGGGAAACTCGGACCACATCCTCCCTGAACACCAACACTTCCAAGTTCAGGCTTCAAACCCTCACTCACTGGGCATGGAGCAGCACGCCAGCATGAACACGGCTCTCAAATCTCTAGTCTCCCACTCCTTCACATCAGAAACCAAGCTCCAGGCACCACTCCATTTTCCCCTCAGAGAAGTAAGGGAGAAGAGAGAATGAAGCGTTCCATGTGCACAGCTCACTTCTATCCAATTAGAACCCCGTGTTCTTTCTCATCCGGGCTGCCCTGCGCTGCCCATACTAATGAGAGGGGCCACAAGTTCAGTCCTCATATATCTGTCTGACCTTGTGTTTCTCCTTTTGGTATTTGGATCTCGAAGCCAATGTCTATATTGCTTAAAATAACAAGAATAAAGATGACGTGGTCATGTAAAAGTCTGGGTCTCCATAACCAGACAACATGGCTCTGGTTCAGATGAGGATGAAGACAAAACCTCTTTGCAGGAAGCAAAGCCCAGACCCTCAGGGATCCTGACACGCCTCACCGGCAATGGGTTCCTTTGCTCCGTGGAGTTGTCTGAGTGCAAAGGATGCAGGCACCCTCCAGGATTCATTCTGTTTTATTCCTCAATTCCCCAGTTCTAGTCACAAGGGACTCACTGGGTCAGGTTTCAGGGCCCAGGACAGGCCACCAGGTGAGCAGCCACCCGCCCCCTCAGGAAGGGGAGATTTTCTCTGGGAGCACAACGAGTCACTCCCCAAGCTACTCAATAACCTACACTCCTCCTCCATTTCTCCCCCACACAAAGGGCACTGTGCCCTGTTACAGCTCTGAGGCTGTGCTTTACTTTATTTTTTATTAATTTTTATTTATTTATTTTTATTTCTTTTCAGTGAACCTGCTCTGAGACCTGAATCTTTCATTACAGTTTCCTGAGGACTCCCTGTGCAACAAAATACCATAGCCTATGGCAGGGGGGTTTAAAACTGTTATTTACAGAATAATACAGCCCAAATCACCTCGCTTTATTTGCTCTTCATTATGTAGAACAGTTTCTGTATAAAAAGCCTTTCCATAGATGCTACTTTCCAGCAACTTCTTAAGGAGGAAACAGAAACTCTGTGGGATAACTGACTCACCCAGCATCAAGCAAACAGTTCCAGAACTCACCCCAGGGCTCCTGACATCCGCCAAGCCCCTTGAAGCCACCAGCGCACCTCTATCCAGGAGAATTCCCAAAGTCTCTCCTTCTGACTCCACCACCAAGGAAACTGCAGAGAAAATACAGCACGTCAAAATATCTAGACGATACACTGAGTCAAACTAGAAAGTCAAGCTTTCCTTTTAAATGATAAATGTCTACTTTGAATAATTTTGAATCTTCCCTTGACCCTAATTGTAACTCTTTTGATGAAAAGACTAATCAATTATGAAACTTCGCCTTTGAAAAATGACATCATCAAAGTCTGCATCTCACCACAAACAGCCACCTCACTCTAGATGCCGGCCATTCCACCACAGCCTAGGACCCATGGAATCAACAGTGTTCGATGAAGGAACGCATTCTAGGTTCCAAACACACACTGAGTCCATCTCATCTTCCCTTTCAAATCCAAGGGATTGCCTAGTAAAGAGATGTTCCAAATACCTCTGTGAGCCAGAAATAAACAGAGACAACGAGATCCCTGCGGGGAAACTCAGGACCCCTGGCGCCCCTCTAGATTGCTGACCGCTGCTTTAATGAGACTTTGTGGCTCCACTGGAGACAAGAGAAAAGCCCTGGAGGTTTGGGGTGAAAGAGAACTTCTACCTCCCATCCGGACATGAATGTGGCATTGCACCCAACGTACCTGCCGCCTTCTTGGAACGCCAACATCCTGAGACAAGATGCATGACTGACTCAGACACTGATTCCAAAACTTTGGGCCTCATGGAGCCAGAGTGGAGAAGTGCTGTCAGGTGTGGATAAGAAGGCACCTCTGACCTAAGGCCGGCACACCTGCTCCAATTCCTGGGAGAAGGAAAGACACACACTTGTTTCTTAAGTATTTATTAGCTTCGCTCTAAGTTCAACCAAAGCCATTGTCCTTTTTGGAGAAGCAAAGTTATTCTTCCAAAAAAAAACACCCAACTCATTGCTTCCTTATGCAACTTGAGTCTGGTCTGGTCCGCCCCCGCCCCCCACCCCCACCCCTAGGCTCAAGACCCGCATGGGGAGGCCATTACCACCAAACTTAGAGACACAGGGCACAATGAAGCTTGGGGATGGTTCTGTGCCAGGGCCTGGGGGAAGAGAAACCTGGAGGATCCTCCCACAGGATCTTGGCAGACCATTATCACCATCCTCCACAGACAGGGAGCACAGTGCTGAAGCTGGGGGATGGCTCTGGGGCTTGTTACCGTCACACCTGTGCCTGGGGGGGGTGGCAAGAACCTGGAGGACCCTCCTGACAGACCCTGACAGCCCATTACCACCATCCCAGGGGACATGGGAAACAATGTTGAAGTTAGGGATGGCTCTGGGGCTTGTTAGCGCCACACCTGTGCCTGAGGGAACAGGGGACACCCTGCTGAACTCCGGGTGCAGCTCGAGGCCCATTACCTGCACTGTGCCAGGGAACGGGGCACCCCCTGAAGTTGGGGATCGTGTGCTGTCTTTACATGCACTCTTCCTGGGGAACACGGAAATGTCCGCAACCCATCCCACAAAAGCTTGAGTGAGGGGGCGCCCTGGAGTTCATGGATCCGGGGATATGGCCAGTTGATGGGTATTGGGCAGAAGAAACTTTGAAGCGAAAAAGAAAACTCATCTGAGTCCCCACAGTGAACTCACTTCATGTGCCCTTCGAGGACGCTGCCTCCCACACAAGGCGCACCCCACCCCCAGACCCCACCCCGTCACACAGCGGCACTCACTGGGCCAGGGTCTCAGAGATCGCCTTTGCTGGTCCCACTTCTGCAGCCCTGCGCAGCTCCAGATGCTCTCACAGAGAGATAGCTCCACCCCCCACACGGTAATTGGCCGAGGAGGGTGGCCCTTACTCCCTCCTCCTTGCGGCTGTAGGCGGTCCCCGACGCGCCTCCTCGCCCCAGCACCTGGCTCTGTGCTGCAGGCACTGGCGGGTCGTGGGCAGGGCCCCTCAGACAGCCGGCCCCTTCCGCAGACCCCCATGACTGCAGACAAGCCCCAGAGCCCGGCCCCTTCCCTTCCTGCCGCAGCCCTGTCTGCGGAGTTCTTCCTGGCTCCCAGCAAGTTCAGCTGCTCTCAGACCCTCCCAGGCTTGGGCTTTGGGAAATGCAATGGTTTCCCCCATTTCCAAAGTAGTTTTAAGACCCAAAAAGTAATGCTCTAAGCGGGAGAAGCTTCACCTTGTGGTCTCACCCATGAAGTGAAGAGTGCTTCTCAGACCTTCCGAGCATACTTCTAGGATGAGTCCATTTGTGCTGGAAAATACAGACATGCTCGATTCTGCAGAGAAGCTCCAGGAGAACAGCCGCCCTTCTGTGCTATTGGAGGTGTGACCCAGGAACACTGGTTTTTCACTTAAAAAGAAAACGTATCATCAACCCTAAAGGGACAAACTCTCTTAAACATTTTAGACAGAAAGGAAGAGACCAAGTCAGGTCAGCTGCCTGGGAGACACAATATTCACAAGGAAGGGAGTGCTCCGGGGGAGGACCATTTGGGGCAGTTTTATATATTCATTCTGTTTTTTATTTTGTTTTGTTTTGTTTTGTTTTAAAGATTTTTATTTATTTGACAGACAGAGATCACAAGTAGGCAGAGAGGCAGGCAGAGAGAGAGGCAGGCAGAGAGAGCAGAGGGCCCAATGCTCAGATCATGATCCCAGACTCCTGGGATCATGATCTGAGCCCCTGGGATCATGACCTGAGCCGAAGGCAGAGGCTTTAACCCACTGAGCCACCCAGGCGCACCCATTCTGTTTTGTTTTACATACAGACTTACACATCATCATGAGGAAGCACATTCTAGAAAGTTACAGACCTTTTCTTATGTTTTCAGTATGTACATGACCGTATGACTTTAATCTTATGGGAGCGGGAGAAGTTCTTTCATTTTTTTTCTTCTCTTTATGTTTGCAATGGCATTTTTGGATTATCTTTTTCTCCTGGAAGCAGATACACAACATGGGCTTGGGGCAGAAATAGGGCCCATGCTCTGAGGTTTTGCCCAGTCATTTTGAGTTTGGTAAAATGTTAAAGGATGGCTTCCCTGTCAGCCCAGGATCCAGCCTGTGGGTGGTAATAGATAAAAATTTCCACTATCATTTTAATTACTACCAAAGGGAGGCACTTGAGACAAAAGCACCTTTAACAACAGTACCAAGAAATCAGAATGATGCCTACAGAAGTTACCTGTTCCATGGTCAATACAGGCGACAGAGGTATTCACAGACACTGGGCTCCTTCCCTTCTCCTGACCACATCTCTGAAGCACACAGATAATTTCAAGTCATATTTTTAGAATTTCCCAACATCTTAGACATGTCTGGCACCATTCCCTTACACTACAGAATAAAACAGAGTAGCTCATTGTCTCAACACTAATTTAAACATGAAGTCCCCCTAAAGCTTGGATACACTGTCTTAGTTCTTTCCCTGCAGATTTTAACTAATGGAAGTCATAGTCATACCATATAAACACTATGATGGTTGGCAAGTAAGTAATCATTGGTAAGGGAGTATTTTAGCAATGTTTATAAACATTGTCTCACTTTGTAAAAAAGGCTGAGCTGTGTCTTAAAAATATTATTTCAGACCTGTTTTTTTAAGATTTTATTTATTTGACAGTGAGAGAGGGAACACAAACAGAGGTAGAGGGAGAGGGAGAAACAGGGCCCTGCCCAGCAGGGAGCCTGACATGGGGCTCAATTCCAGGACCCTGGGATCATGACCTGAGCTGAAGGCAGACGCTTAACGACTGAGCCACCCAGGCACCCCTATTTCACACCTGTCTTACAGCGGACTCTGAAAATACCAGACCCTGAATCAATTGTAGAAATATAGTTCTTTCAGTAATTTTAATATCATTTTAATAGAAATTTAATTATTAATTTATCAACTTAATATCATTTTAATATTATATTATATATTATATAAATATAATTACTATATTAGTATATAATAATTATATTAATGTTATATTAATAATATGTGATATATGACATGTATAATATAATATATAGAATATAATATCAATTATAATGTCCCTATTCCTAGGAATCATTGAGTATCTTACTCAGAGGTCCTCCACTGAGATAATTATCTTAATGATCATGATAGGCAGAGGTTAAAAGGCCAAAAAAGTCTGCTCCACTTGGCCACACAACAATAAAATCCTGAGACCTGACATGTTTCCTGACCCAGAAGACCAGAGATAAGAGGGAAATAGTACCATGTATGGAATAACAAGGGATTTGGAGTCAGTTTGGGGATCCCACTTAGGTTTCTGATCCTAAAATCCCCTGTGACTCAAATCATCTCTGAGCCCCTGTTGAACCATCTAGAAAATGTGACTGATAATATCTACATCATGGTTTGGACGTTTAAGAGGGAGATTTCCACAAAGAGCCGGTGTGCTGGCTCTCTAGACAGGTGCTCAGGAAGCCATGATGGCTATTTCAGTCTATTGCTTTTCCAGAAGAAAGAACACATGTTGAATCTGTATTTCTAATAAATGAATCCCAAGATGATTTTCAACCCCTAAGGAAGGTCAGGAACCTGCTATAGTGCCGTATCTCAGTCAGAAAGCGTGCTGTTGGACTGGTGAGGACAATACAATAGCGCCATCATCACTAGGGCTGTGCAGCTTCCCATTTCCACACGGCCATGTTGTCCCTCTTAGCTCAGAGCCACCAGAAAGGGCAGCTCTGGGGGGACCACAGGCCAAGGCTGCCAGGTGTGGCTGGGGCAGGCAGAACTCTGACCTAAGGCTTAACTCCTGTCTAGCTAATCACACTGCTCTTCACAGAGTGGGATTGTCTGCGAGCTCAGAGGCAGGAAAGGTTGAGGATTTCCCTTGTGATTCCCTCTCTCTCCTGTAGGATATGCAGCAAAGTTACATTTAATTTTCAAACATTGAGGGGCTTCCTGGTTTCTTTTCATTATGACTATGGCTCAATTCCCCTGTGGTCTAAGAATATAATCTAGTTAATTTCAGGCTTTAAACTGTGTAGACTTGCTTCATGGCCCAACATTTCATCTACTTGGGGAAATATCCTAGGACCCCTTGAAAATAATGTATTCTGCACTGACTATGTAATGTTCCATATATGCCAAGTTACATCACATTAGTTACCAATGTTTTATCTACTTTTTCTATCAGATATTGAGAAAGGTGAATTAAAATCTCCAAGTGAGGGGTGCCTGGGTGGCTCAGTGGGTTAAAGCCTCTGCCTTCGGCTCAGGTCATGATCCCAGGGTCCTAGGATCAAGCCCCGAATCAGGCTCTCTGCACAGCAGGGAGCCTGCTTCCCCCTCTCCCTCTCTGCCTGCCTCTCTGCCTACTTGTAATCTCTGTCCATCACATAAAAAAATCTTTAAAAAAAAAAACTTCAAACGATGCTACTCTAATCAACATTGCATTGGAGAATCTACCAAGTGTTATAAGGCAAGAGAAACAAAAAGAATAAGAATTGAGGGGATAATTCTGACTATTCACAGATAATATGAGGGTGTACATAGAAAATCAAATTAGTTTATAGGGGCGCCTGGGTGGCTCAGTGGGTTAAAGCCTCTGCCTTTGGCTCAGGTCATGATCCCAGGGTCCTGAGATCGAGCCCCGCATTGGGCTCTCTGCTCAGCGGGGAGCATGCTTCCTCCTCTCTCTCTGCATGCTTCTCTAACTGCTTGTGATCTCTGTCCATCAAATAAAAAAAAAAAAAAGACAGGACTCATCCATATGCTGTCTACAAGAGACTCATTTTGAACATGAAGATACAACCAGACTGAAAGTGAGGGGATGGAGAACCATTTCTAGTGCCAACAGACCTCAAAAGAAAGCTTGGGTAGCAATTCTTATATCAGACAAATTAAATTTCAAACTAAAGACTGTAGTAAGAGATGCAGAAGGACACTATATCATAATTAAAAGGTCTATCTAAAAAGAAGACCTAACAATTGTAAATATTGGTGCCCCCAACATGGAAGCAGCCAACTACATAAGCCATCTTTAACCAAAATAAAGAATCATATTGATAGTAATACATAAACAGTAGACCTCAACATTCTACTCTCAGCAATAGGCAGATCATCTAAGCAGAAGATCAACAAAAAACCAAGAGCTTTGAATGACACATTGGACCAGATAGATTTCACAGACACATACAGACCATTCCACCTTAAAAAAACAGAATACTCATTCTTCTCAAATTCATATGGAGCTTTCTCCAGAACAGACCACATATTGGGTCACAAATCAGGTCTCAACTTATACCAAAAGATTGAGATGATTCTTTGCCTATTTTCAGACCACAATTTTGTGAAACTGGAACTCAACCACAGGAAGAAATTAGGAAGGAACTCAAACACTTAGAAGTTAAAGAACATCCTGCTCAAGAATGATTAGGTCAACCAAGAAATTGAAGAATAACTTAAACAGCTCATAGAAACCAATGAAAATGAAAGCACATCCATTCAAAACCTATGGGAAACAACAAAGGCAGTACTTAAAGGGAAATACATAGCCATCCAAGCCTCTCTCAAAAAATTAGAAAAATCCCAAATGCACAAGCTAAGCTTACACCTAAAGATCCTAGCGAAAGAACAGAAAATAAGACCTAAACCAAAGAGGAGAAGAGAAATAATAAAGATCAGCACAGAAATCAATGAATCAGAAACCAGAAAAACAGTAAAAGAGATCAATGAAACCAGAAGCTGGTTCTTTGAAAGAATTGATAAGATCAATAAACCCCTGGCCAGACTTATCCAAAAGAAAAAGGGAAGGACCCAAATCAATAAAATCATAAATGAAATGGAAGAGATCATGACTGATGCCAAGGAAATAGAAACAATTACACGGAATTATTACCGGCAACTATATGACAACTAATTAAGCAATCGGGAAGAAATGGATGCATTCCTCGAAACTACCAAGACTGAAACAGGAAGATATAGATCATCTGACTAGACCAATAACCAGCATGGAAATTGAAACAGTAATCAAAAACCTCCCCAAAAACAAGAGTCCAGGGCCAGATGACTTCCCAGGGGACTTCTACCAAACATTTAAAGACAAAATAATATCTATTCTACTGAAGCTGTTTCAAGAAATTGAAATAGAAGGAAAACTTCCGAACTCATCCTATGAGACCAAAATTACCCTGATCCCAAAACCAGGCAAAGACCCCATCCAAAAGGAGAATTGCAAACCAATATCCCCGATGAACACGGATGCCAAAATACTTGACAAGATCCTAGCCAATAGGATCCAACAGTCCATTAAAAGGATGATTCACCAGGACCAGTGAGATTTATGCCTGGGTTGCAAGGATGGTTCAAAATCTGCAAATCTATCAATGTGACAGAGCATATTAACAAAAGAAGAAACAAGAACCATATGACCCTCTCTACTGATGCAGAAAAAACATTTGGCAAAATACAGCATGGTTTCCTGATGAAAACTCTTCAATGTGTAGAGATAGAGGAAACATACCTCAATATCATAAAAACCATTATGAAAACTCCATGGAAAATATCATTTTCAATGGGGAAAAAAATGAGAGCTTTTCCCTTAAGGTCAGGAACACAACAGGGATGCCGCTCTCATCACTATTATTCAACACAGTACTAGAAGTCCTAGCCTCAGCAATCAGACAACAAAAAGAAATAAAAGGCATTCAACTTGGCAAAAAAGTCAAACTCTCTCTCTTCACAGATAACATGATATTTTATGTGGAAAACACAACAGACTCCACCTCCAAATTACTAGAACTCATGCAGCAATTCAACAACATGGCAGGATACAAAATCAATACACAGAAATCACTTGCATTTCTACACACTAACAATAAGACTAAAGAAAGAGAAATTAAGGAATTGATTCCATTTACCATAGCACCAAACCTGGAAGATACCTTGGAATAAACCTAACCAAAGAGATAAAGGATCTATACTCTAGAAACTACAGAACACTTATGAGAGAAATGGAGGGGAAGATACACGAGATGGAAAAGCATTCCATGCTCATGGATTGGAAGAATAAACATTGTGAAAACATCTATGCTGTCCAGAGCAATCCAAATTTTCAATGTCATCCCAGTCAAAATACCATTCACATTTTTCATGGAGCTGGAACAAACAATCCTAAAATTGATATGGAACCAGAAAAGACCCCAAATCGCCAGGGAAATGTTGAAAAAGAAAACCAAAGCTGGGGGGCAACATGTTGCCAACCTCAAGCACTATTACAAAGTTGTGATCATCAAGACAATATGGCCCTGGCACAAAAACAGACATATAGACCAATGGAATAGAATAGAGAACCCAGAAATGGACCCTCAACTCTATGGTCAACTCATCTGCAGCAAGGCAGGAAAGAATAGTCAATGGAAAGAAGACAATCTCTTCAATAAATGGTACTGGACTGCAACATGCAGAAGAATGAAACTAGACCATTCTCTGACTCCATACACAAAGATAAACTCAAAATGGATGAAAGATCCTGCAATTTCACTACTGGGTATTTACCCCCAAGATACAGATGTAGTGAAAAGAATGGCCATCTGTACCCCAATGTACATAGCAGCAATGGCCACAGTCACCAAACTGTGGAAAGAGTCAAGATGTCCTTCAACAGATGAATGGATAAAGAAGATATGGTCCATATTTACACTGGAGTATTATGCCTCCATCAGAAAAGATGAATACCCAATTTTTGTATCAACATGGATGGGAATGGAGGAGATTATGCTGAGTGAAATAAGCCAAGCAGAGAAAGTCAATTATCATATGGTTTCACTTACTTGTGGAGCATAAGGAATAACATGGAGGACATTAGGAGAAAGAAAGGAGAAAGGAGAAGGGAGTTGAGGGAAATTGGAGGGGGAGATGAACCATGACAGACTGTGGACTCTGAGAAATAAAGTGAGGGTTTTGGAGGGGAGGGTGTGGGGGTTGGGTGAGTCTGGTGGTGGGTATTAAGGACGGCATGTATTGTATGGAGCACTAGATGCGATGAATAGATAATGAATCTTGGAACACTGTAAAAATAAAATAATGTTTTTTTAAAAAGTATGAAAGATTTCAATGTAAGACAGAAATCCATCAAAATCCTAGAGGAGAACACAGGAAGCAACCTCTTCCACCTTGGCCACAGCAAATTCTTGCAAGACACATCTCTAAAGGCAAGGGAAACAAAAGCAAAAATGAACTTTTGGGTCTTTATCAGGATCAAAAGCTTCTGCACAACCAAGCAAACAGTCAACCAAACCAAGAGGCAACTCACAGAATCAGAGAAGATATTTGCAAATGACATTACAGATAAAGGGCTGGTATCCAAGATCTATAAAGAACTTCTCAAATGCAACACCCAGAAAACAAATAATCCACTCAAGAAAGGGGCAGAAGACATGAACAGACACTTCTCCAAAGAAGACATACACGTGGCCAACAGACACATGAAAATGCTCCACATCACTTGCAATCAGGGAAACACTTGTCAGGGAAACATGTATCAAAACCATATTGAGATGCCACATTACACCAATAAGAATGGCCAAAACTGACAAGACAGGAAACAACAAATAGTGGAGAGGATGTGGAGAAAAGGGAAAGAATCCTCTTACAATGTTGGTGGGAATGCAAGCTGGTACCTCCACTCTGGAAAACAGTATGGAGTTTCCTCAAGACATTAAAAATAGAGCTACCCTACAACCCAACAATCGCACTCCTGGGTATTTACCCCAAAGATACAGATAGGGGCGAAAAGAAGGGGCACATGCACCCCAATGTTCATTGCAACAATGTACACAATAGCCAAACTGCAGAAGGAGCCGAGATGTCCTCAATGGATGAATGGATAAAGAAGACATAGTCCATATATATGATGGAATATTCCTCAGCCATCAGAAAGGATGAATCCCCACCACTTGCATCAACATGGATGGAACTGGAGGGGATTATGCTGAGTGAAATAAGTCAAGCAGAAAAAGACAATTATCATATGGTTTCAGTCATATGTGGAATGTGAGGAATAGTGTGGAGGACCATAGGGGAAGGGAGGAAAAACTGAAAGGGAAGAAATCAGAGAGGGAGACAAACCATGAGAGACTGTTAATCATAGGAACCAAACAGGGTTACAGAGGGGAGTGAGCTGGGGTAGGGGATAACCAGGTGATGGGTATTTAGGAGGGCACGTGCTGTAATGAGCACTGGGTGTTATATGCAGCTGATGAGTCGTTGAACACTACATCAAAAACTAATGATGTACTATCTGTTGGCTAACTGAACATAACAAAAAAAAATAAAATAAAATACATAAAAACTTATTCAGTGAGGAAAAGAAATAAAACACATGTTGAGTGTGAATTATTTAAAAGGGTTACATTTTGGGGCACCTGGGTCCATCAGTCAGTGAAGTGTCTGCCTATAGCTCAGGTCAAGATACTATGGTCCTGGCATCAAGCCCCACATCAGGCTCCCAGCTCAGCAAGGAGGCTGCTTCTCCCTCTCCCTCTGCCTGTTGCTCCCCCTACTTGTGCTCTCTCTTTCTGTCAAGTAAAGAAATAAAATCATTCACCCCCAAAAAAAGAAGAAAATCAAAGGGTTACACTTTACCATTGGGGTGTGTGTAAAGTTTTTATTGTAATCAATAGTAACTAAGTAGGAAATTTAGGAAGTAATTTGAACCACTGCCTTCAAGATTTATATTTTTTTTATTTTTTTAAAGATTTTATTCATTTATTTGACAGATCACAAGTAGGCAGAGGGGCAGCCAGAGAGAGAGAGAGAGGGAAGCACGCTCCCCTCCGAGCAAAGAGCCCGATGAGGGGCTGGGTCCCAGGACCCTGGGATCATGACCCGAGCTGAAGGCAGAGGCTTTAACCCACTGAGCCACCCAGGAGCCCAATCTTCAAGATTTTTAAATGAACATTAAAATTTGAATTAAAGTACAAATAAATAAATAAATAAATAATAAAATAATAGATAGCTCCAGCACAGGAAAAGAAATCAGCAAAGCAAAACAGCAACCTAGAAGTGGCAGAAAATATTTGCAACCAGGTGTCTGATATATGTATATGTAAGTATATAGAGAACACATACAACTAAATAGGGGGAAAAAAACAAATGATCCAATTAATGGCAAAGGACCTGAATTGACGGTTTTCCAAAGAAAACATAAAAATGCCAAGAGGTACCTGAAAAGGTGCTCAGCGGCACTAATCATTAGAGACACATGAATCTTAACCACAATGAGACATCACCTCACACCTGTCAGAACACTTCTTATCTGAAGGACGAGTGAGAAGAAGTGTTGGTAGAAATGTGGAGAACAGGGAATCCCGGGCCCTGGTGGTGGGGATGTGAACCAGCTCAGCCACCAGGGAAAACAGAATGCAGGTTCTCCAACAACGAAAAAGCTACCACATCCAGCGATCCAGCAATTCCACTTGGAGATATATCCAAAGGAGACGAACTCACTCAAAGAGATATGGGCACTGCCGTGCTCACCGCCCCACTCCTCACCAGCCATGCGAACAACTCCAGTGGCCCTGGATGGATACGTGGATGAAGAAGATGCAATGGGACAGTCCTCAGCCATGACAAAGGAAATCCTGCCGTTTGCGCCCCACGGACGGACAGAGCATTAAGCCGAGTGGGACAAATCAGACAGAGAAAGACAACCGCTGCTTCATGCCATTTATACCTGGGATCCCAAAGCACTGAGTATGTGGAAGACTCAAATGGGAGTCGCCAGCGGCTGAGGGCAGGGCCGAAGGGGAGATGCTGGTCAAAGACGATGAACTTCCAGTTATGATGAGTTCTGGGATCGGATGTGCGGAGGGGCGAGTGCGGAGAACACGTATCGTGCGCTCACAGCTGCTGCAGGAGGGCGTGTGCGTGTTTATATGGGTGTTATATGCAGCTGATGAGGCCACAGTGCGGAGATAGCGACCACAGCGACAGTGCGGAGATAGCTGTGTGAGCCGGTGCCGGTGCTCATGAACCGCAGTGCGGCCGACACTGCACAGTATGTCCGCGGAACCGGTCACCACGCCGGACGCCTTAAACTTACCCGAGGTAGTATGTCTCCAGCAAGCGGCAAAAATTACAAAGAACCTTAATGGTCATGAACCGAAGCTTCTCGGATGGTTCTGGCCTGACCTCCAGCCACAATCGGCTGAACAAATATGGGGACAGGGTAGGATTAGGATTTCATTCGAATAGGATGATGATCTAGCCAACGGAATGTAACCAAGGGAGAAGAGGCAGGAGCGCCAGGAGGGAATGCGCAGAGCAGTAACTACAAGGACTGACCAAAACCCAAGCTCAAGAGAGCAGTGGAGACAGGCCGCCTTGGGGACTATGACAAACCTCCAGACACCAGCCAAGGGAGGGACCGCAGGAGGGAGCAGAGAAGCATCGTCTGCATGGAGAGAGACATGTCGGGAATTAGGACAGGCCGTCCTGGGACAGGGGCTGAGCCAGGGACAGAGCAAAGGCAGCGAGAGCCACAAGAAGGGGTGGCAGCGAAGGACGATGACAGGAGGGTCAGAACTGAGGATGACCTTACCAGACCTCAAACCCCTCCCACAGACAAGGACTGTCTCCCCCTTTTTCATACTGACCCCGAGAGTCACTAAGGTCATGCAGCTGCTCAAGGTCCCTCATCCCCTGAACAAAACCCTACACAACTATTCTAGAACACAGGCTGGGGAGGAAGCCCGGGGCTGCCTTGGGGACCTCCACGCAGCCAGGGACACACCACCCTCGAGGGCCTTTCCCTCCAGAATGTTCCTCTCCTTGCCCTGGGGGACTCCTCTGGACAAATCCGCACAGATGCTCATTATGGGAGTGGGACAGGGGTTCCCCAGGGCCCCATCCTCTCTTCTCAACAGCAGGGAGAATCGTTTCCCCGACTCCTCTCCGGTGAGCGGCTCACCAACATCCCCGCTGCACGGCTCCGGAGCCTTCAGAATCCGGAAGGCGGTTTCCGCGGCCAGCTGCAGCCACCTCCGACCTGCGACCGGCCCAAGACGCCAGTCCTTGCCTGGGCTCACCCTGGTGCCGGCTCTCTGGACACAGACACCGCCACTCTGCCGGAATCTCGGTGCTTCTCCAGACCTGGCCGGCTTCTCTGCTGAAGACCTTATGTTCACTCCTCAACTGACAAGCGAGGGGCTCGCCACCCCACGTCCTGTTCCTGAAGGAAGGACCTGGCTCTGACCTCAGGCACCCAGTCTTGAAATCAACAGTCATGCCATTCACTCTCATCCCCCCCCACCACAGCCATTTCCAACTCTGAGGATCCGGAGCGGACACAACAGACCAACTGATCATCTGGAAAGAAGCGGCGGAACATCAGTGCCAGAGACCCGGACATGAAGGTAGGAAGATGGTCTTGTAGATGCCATGCACGTTCTAGAATACCGAATGAGGTTTGGGGACACATCCTGGAATATTTTGACAACAGATTTGCCTTCTGGAAGCCTCAGGGTGTGATGAGGGGACACGTATGTGCACATATGTGTCTGAGTATTCGGGAATGTGTGTGTCCATGGGGTACTGGTGTTGGTTGTGTGATTTTATTGTTCTGCGCCTGGTTTCGGGGTTGGGTGTGTCTGGAGGGGAACTGTTCAGGGCTTGGCTGGCTGAACGGGTGTGTGCCTATGTGATCCCAGAATTAGAAAACTGAACTCTCTAGAACAATGTCTCTAGCACCATTGGGCCACAAGCCTGAATGTCAGCTCTCGCCTGCATTCCTCTCCCTGATGGCCCCAGTGCTCTGCAGCAAGCTCGGGGTTCGCATGTCCTTCCATCCTCCGCAGCCTCTGGCAGAGTAGAGCCTGACTTAAACATACGTGCACAGATGTAAAGCAAGGCTCTTGGAATTAGTGAGTTTCGGGTGAAATCCTGACAAGCATTTACAAACAGTGTGGCCCGGGCAAGTTATTTAATCTCAGCCGCCCGCCTACCTTCCTCTTAGAACAGTACTGCCTCACTTCCAGGTGAGTAAAGACCAGAGTTCATCAATAAAAAGACCTAAACTCACAGCCGGCTCTGGCCCTAACTGGTGTGGGAGCACCCACAGACCTCTCCTGACTCACAGGTGCAGATGATAAGAGTGAGCACTTACTAAACGCCCACTCGGTCCCGTGCCTGTTCTGAGAGCTCTCCGTGCTTCACCCCCTCCACCAGTCCACTTTCAAGTGAGGACACGGAGCCACAGACAGGTGAAGCCACGTGCCCAGGGTCGTTCCGCTGGGAAATGGCAGAGTTGAGACTGGAGCTCGGGCAGTCTGATGCCCCCACCCTTGCTCTCACACCATGAACACCTGTTCCGTCTCCTGAGCATAAATGGAACCCTAAAAGCACAACATTCTCTGGGGGAAAGAGATTTTCCTGAAACATTTTAAAGAAAATTAGGGTCTTGTGATTTTAAAACTCAGAATAGTGACTACAAGTTTATCTATCTCTGCACACCTGCAAAGAAGTGTGCAGGAGCGAGATTTCACTGTAACATTTAGTCATCGCATTTACTGTATGGTTTCTGTACCATTAGGAAATGCGACTCAATGTCACTCTGCAGGGTTAAAGCCTTCTGTGTTGGGTCCCCTTTTCATTCAAAGGACAATTTTTTTTTCCCAATGAGAGCCAGGCTATAAGACAGGAGCCCTGGAGATCATCTAGGTCAGACTCCTCCTCTTACACGTGGAAGACAAAGGCAAAGAGAAATGCAGTGACTTCCCCATATCAAATAATCCAACTGGCCCAAGGCAATTATGCTGGTGGGACCCAGGGCTTCTAGCTTCATGTTCAGCCAGAGGACTCTGGGTTTCAAGGCCCCCAGATCATGACCATCACACTACGGAGAAGCCAGAGGGGCATGGGTGCTGGTGACAGCCTAGAACACAGACTTCCCACAGAGTAGCACTCAGTAGTCAGCAGCTAATGGTTGTATTCTCAGAAGTAGAATCCCTGAAACAAAGAAGGGGATAGATGGTTCTAATCTCCCAAGTGACAGCTCTACCAAGCCTAGGGCACTGCACTTACTCGCAGGCACTACACACTTTGGAAGGAGGGGAAGGAGGCTCGGGGGGAATCTGTCTTCCAGCATCTGAAGGACTAGTCTATGGGAGGAAGATCAGATTCCTGCTTGGACCCGAGGAGTGCAGTCAGAAGCCAGTGAGGAGCAGAAAAAGCACAGATTTGACAAGGAGACAAGCCTGACTACAAGCCCCAGGGGGCCACTCACTAGCTGTGACCTTGGGCAATCTTCCCTCTCCCAGTCTAAGTCTGTTCTTCCAACAAGCGGAAATTCCTTCTCCCCGAAAGAGTCTGCTAAATAATTCATCAGCCAAGCTGTACTGAGGTAGGGCTAGCTTCCCAAAGCCAGGGCTCCCATCTGTAATTGAGAGAGCGAGGCGCGCTCTGCTCCCTCCCATCCGATCCCCCGCCCCGCGGGCCCCTCTCTCCCATCCAGCTCCCCAATGGCCAGGCCCCCTGGGCAGCGGGGCTCTCTTTAGCTCCCTGGGGGTAAACTCACCGTTTCGCTCAGCCTCCTTCCAAACACTGTGGGAGTTTCCTCCCGCAGGCCAACCACAGCACGGAGGAGCGCTTCCTCCTGCTGGGTTTCTCCGACTGGCCCGCGCTGCAGCCCGCCCTCTTCGCCCTCGTCCTGCTCTGCTACCTCCTGACCCTGGCGGGCAACTCGACCCTCGTGCTCCTGGCCGTGCGCGACCCGCGCCTGCACACACCCATGTACTACCTCCTGTGCCACCTGGCGCTGGTGGACGCGGGCTTCACCACGAGCGTGGCGCCCGCGCTGCTGGCCAGCCTGTGCGGCGCGGAGCTGTGGCTGCCCCGCGCGGGCTGCCTGGCCCAGCTGTGCACGTCGCTGGCGCTGGGCTCCGTCGAGTGCCTGCTGCTGGCGGTGATGGCGCTGGACCGCGCGGCCGCCGTCGTGCACCCGCTGCGCCACGCCGAGCTCGCCTCCCCGCGCCGGTGCCGCGCGCTGGCCTGCGCCTCCTGGCTGGGCGGCCTGGCCAACTCCGCCGCGCAGAGCGCGCTCCTGGCCGCACGGCCGCTGTGCGCACCCCACCTGCTGGACCACTTCATCTGCGAGCTCCCCGCGCTGCTGCAGCTGGCCTGTGGTGGCGGCCGCGACGCCACCGAGCGCCGGATGTTCGCTGCGCGCGTAGTCATCCTGCTGCTGCCGTCCGCCGTCATCCTGGCCTCGTATGGCGCCGTGGCCCGCGCCATCTGCGGCATGCGGTCCCGGGGCGGCCGCAGGAAAGCGCTGGGCACGTGCGGGTCCCACTTGACCGCCGTCTGCCTCTTCTATGGCTCGGCCATCTACACCTACCTACAGCCCACGCGCCACTACGACCAGGGGCGGGGCAAGTTCGCTTCGCTCTTCTACACCGTGGTCACCCCGGCCCTCAACCCGCTCATCTACACCCTCAGGAACAAGGAAGTGAAGGGAGCAGCCAGGAAGCTCCTGGGCAGTGTGGGGAGAGGGCAGGCTGGACGGTGAGTGCGGGGCGGGGGAGGGAAGAAAGGGTGAGCCCCGGGCCCACGGATGGGAATGTCCATTGGGAAGGCAGCGAGCCCTCAGCCTGTCCATTTCCCTGTGAGAATCAGCAAGATGTGTCCTCAGGGAGTCCGAGGTCCTTGGGGAGGCCCCATTCTCCGCTCCTCCCCCCGCCCCCCAGAAATGTTCCTCTGCTTCAGGGCAAATCCCTCTATGCTGCATATACAGGTTCAGGGAGGGGAAGTGGCCTTCTGGCTCTCTCTTCAGCTGATGAAGAGAGAGGGCATGATTTCGAGAGGAACTTCCCCATCCTCAGGGGTCCAGTGACAACACCCAAAGAGTCCATATGCCGGTAAGATCCTGTACAACAGGACAACTAACATTCCCTCTCCCCCAGTCTGATGGTGCACACCGTGAAGACCCCACAGTGTCTGGCCTCAGGAGTCCCCCAAGTTGACAGAGAAATCCCAGACTCTACCCTGCCAGAGACCCATCCAAAACAAGGAGCCGCAGTGGCTCATCCAGGGAAATCGGTCCAACCTAATGCCCACCTAACCAGGTCACTAGTGCCACCAAGAGCACTGGAGCCCAAAGCAGAACAAGGAATTCCCCTAAGTGGGGATGGTGCCGCTGGGGTTCAGCTGGGATCTCTTCTGCACAAGGTGGTTCTTGAGCAAGTTTAAAGAGCAGAAGGGACTAGGCATGTCTTAGATGGTGTGAAAAATGTGTTCTTGACCAGTCATGAGACACAAGAGGGACAGTGAGACAAAGGAGTGAGTGAGGGAGGAAGATGCAGGAAGAGACCCACATTCCCCAGGGAGGAGCAGACACAGGGGTGGGGGGCACAGGAGGCAGCCAGGAAAAGGCTCTGTCAGCCAGAACCAGGGCACTGCCTCGGGAGTCAACCCAGAGACCAACCGAAAGCCCCCACCCAAACGATGCCCCACCCCAGAGTAGACCTGCTAGACTCTAACGCAGGCAGGACAGAGACGGCTCCATGACCACACCTTCCCCAGGGACACCCCCTCCCACTGGAGAACAAAATCTCTGAGTCCCCAGGGGAGGTGTCTTCCCATGCCCACCATCAACTCCAGAAATAAGAACAGCTGAAATTGGAGTGGGGCGTAGAGAGTAAGACAGCACACCGTGCCGGGATTCATTTCCTGCCAAACAACGTTAAATAAGGACAGAGAAGATAGTTTAGTTGAATTTCTAAATTCTTTATTACTTAGATTGTAAACATATCAGAGGAATTAGCACACTTCAATATAAATCATTTCACTGTTCTCTACAAGCAGAAATTCAATTTAATTCAACATATTGAGTGATATTACAGATGAAATATGCCAGTGGGAACACAGAAATTAGAGGAATATGGATCCCAATGTGGAACTTACTATCCTGTTGGACGGAAGAAATAGGAATTTTTCTAAAAATCAGAGGGACGAGAGAAAGGGCTAAATTCCAAGTTGGCTTTGATGCTATCTCTACTGTGCCTTAAAATATTATTTTCTACTTTCAGTAATATATACAATTTATACAGCTAATCAACTGTGTTTGATCAAAAAATCATAGCGTTAGAAACTTTTCTGCAGTCTTGCTTCCCTCTTCACCCCTAACTTTCCCTCTTTCTCTTTCTCGTTAATTTGGGGAAATCATCAAAGGATGTGGGGGGAGTGAGAGCTAACAGCAGGCTCACCCCCCAATGCAGTAGTCTGCCAGCCAGAGTAAATTACCCCGTCTGATGCCGTAATCCGCCATGGTCTTCCCATCTTCCAGCCTCTTGCCATTGCAAGTCACAATCTGTTGCTCAGGCACGATCGCGGTCTTGGTCTCGATCATCTGTTTCACCTGGGCCACTGAGCTGGACCTTCGTATCTGGAGGTGGTGCCTCTGCCCCCCATCACGTGACTACACCAGAGTCACGGGCAGCTCCTCATCACTGGCGTCACCACCTTCAGAGTGAGGTGGATGGTCGTCTCCTTGTCAATGCCGTAAGACGACAGCCTCCTCTGGGGCTTCAGCATCTTGGAGCCCAGCAACAGGACCTGGTCCTGCACGGGAATCTTGGTCTTAGCCCGGACTTGTTCTTTGATCTTCCTCACTGTGTCCTCCAAGTTAGCAGCGAATGTCATTGACGTCCTTCCCTCAGAATAGACCGTCACCTGGACAATGAAGGCCAAGAGACCGCAAATCAAGGTGCCTGGAACGCCTGCCACCTTTACACCACTGTCCCCCTCCTTGCCCAGCCCCACCCTCCCTGCCTGCCTTGTCCTCCAGCTCCTATACAACAGGCTCTGTCCCTCCCTTTTGTGGAACTTCTCTTTGGGAATCTCAAGCTTCTAACTCAGGAAAATCATCATTTTCCTTTACAGCCATACCTCTCATTCATCCCAACGTCATCAGTGATTTCCCACATTTCACAAGCCTCCTATCCAGATAGAGGTTGTCAAATGTCAGAAACTAAATCCGATTACAAAGCACGCACAGTTATGCACCGGACGCCAACAACAGCTCCCAGAGAGAATCACCGACTCGTCAGCTCATGGGACACTCACATACTACCCTCCATGACTACTTCAGAAGGAGACCCTGGACAGGACACATACCCTCCGGACTCCCAGTTTCTTTCTTACTGTCCTATGGCCGTGTAATGACTCACACGTTATGGTGACACTGTGTTCAGTGTGACTTGTTCCCCTGGACTTCCCGTGTGTTTCTATCTACCTATTGCAGAATATGGTCTCCTGCAGCTAGACCAGGGCCTCACTCACAGAAGGCAGGGCCAGATCGAGGTCTTCCTTCCATAGTCTGAAGCTGGCCAGTGCAGCCTGTGTTGTCGCTGGCAAGCCTGGGAGGACCATTCAAAACCATCTTCGCAGTCTGGACGTCACAGACATTTCCTCACAGGACCAAGCCCCTCTGTGCTAAGCAGCCCCCCGAGGCCAGCCCACATGTACTGCACGCACTCCTTATAGGCTCATGGATCTGGTCATTAACACCTTAGAGTGAATGAGTTTTGTGTACCTCTCTTTTGGGAGGAGAAGGTGTTGAAGAGCCCAGGGACTCTAATCAAAAGGAGGAGAAAGGGCTCCAGACAACATTTCCATAGGTTCAAATCCAGCCCTGTGGGCCCAAAGCCCACTCCCACTTCCCACCATCCTCCCTAATAGGGCCCAGTCAGGCCTGACACAGAAGAGCACTGAGGAGCCAAACGAGCCGCTTCTATCCCCAGAACCTTCCTTCAGCTTCTATAGAGATCAGAGCCTGTCGCAGCCCCTGCAGGATGCCTTCCCAGCTGCTCTGCCCCCACCTCCCCAAGCTCTGTCCCTCCTGGACTCCTGAAATCACTCCCCAACCCTTGGCCATGCTTTCCCTCTCCCCATTCCCACTTTTCAACCCCAGCTTACATGGAGGCAGGAAGTACCAGATGCCATGTCTACAGCCAACAGAGCAGACACAGGAGGCTGAGGAATAAAACTGGCATCCAAGCTTATGTACGAGCTGAGTTGGAAATCCCCTGCCTGAGCCACTGTGCCCATGCCCTTTGTTCTCCCTTGATGTCATGAATTTTCTTTCACTTTCGCTTGGACAGAGTCAATACACACAGAGAATACTCTCTAATCAAAACATTCTTCTCATCCATTCTACCCATTCCTCCTCTTCCAAACATAGGTAGGTCCTTCTCTGTGGAGAACATCCCCACTTAACAACTCACCACTCACAGTCTTGACTTATGACTGCCCAGCCTACAGCCTCACCCACTTCAAGACCTTTACTACTTGATTGTCCTCTCCCGCTGCTTTTGAGAACCTGCCCCATGCATTACTCAGGGGCCTTCCTGAGAGGAAGGGTGCCCAGGAGAGGATGTAGAGTCCATGAGAAATGATGTGACCATGAGCAGCCGGTTCACACCAGACAGGCAGAGTGGGAGGCCCAGGAGAGGAGGTAGGAGTCCATGAGGAGTGATGAGACCATGACCAGTCTCTTCATACCAGCTGGGCAGAGTGGGAGGCCCAGGAGAAGACATAGGAGTCCATGAGGGGTGATGAGATTGTGATCAGCCTGTTCACACCAGCCAGGCAGAGTGGGAGGCCCAAGAGAGGATGTAGAGTCTGTGAGGAGTGATAAGACCATGACCAGAGAGTTCACACCAGCCACACAGAGTGGGAAGCCCAAGAGAGGATGTAGAGTCCATGAGGAGTCATGAGACCGTGACCAGACAGTTCATACCAGCCGCGCAGAGTGGGAGGCATGCCTCCAGATCACACAGGATACACAGCCTACTCTGAGAGGAGACAGGAGTTTCATTCCCAGGGTCCACTTGCTCCCTTAACTTGGGCAAGTCTGTTCACCACCTGAGATGTTTGTTTTCCAGTGAACGTGAAATGGTTGGCAAGAATTCAGAACACAGTTTGTAAAATGGACCCTACATCCCTGGGTCTGGAGCTCTCTAGCACTCTTCCGTTCCTGTCCCGGAACCGGCTGCCCAAACCTAGTACTTAGAACAATCCTGGCCCAACAATCAAGGGCCGAGCCCACCTCCCATGAAGCAGAACAATGCACATCGGCTCTCGCACTGCGCTGACTCTGTTCCCCGCCTTTACTGCTGGACACTCCCTACTCCCCGTGCTCTGTGATCTCACACACACCCATGCTGCTCCTTCCTCCCCGGCTCTGGAGGTTTGGATCAGACAAGAAGGGAGGGCACAGGCCGTGTGCCCTCAGAGAATCTACTTTACTACTCTGATCCTCCTAACATTCCAGAGGAATCCCTGTCCTCCCCCAAACTCCCAGGACAGCGCCACAAAACACATTCTCCAAGAAAGCCTTTATGAAAGGAACTCCCAATTTTTTCAAAGTAAAAATCCCATAAAAATGACACTATCATCTTCTTTGGGTGTTCTTAGCGGCCATTTACCGTATCTTTAGCACCGGTAGATGTCAAATGATCCCATTTTACTGCAGGACTTTCCATTCTGAAGAACATGGGTTTCTAGAAGTGCCAATGTAGAGTAATGGGATCCAAGAACCAGTCCCGGCTTTCAAAAAACTCAATATAATGGGCACCTGGGTGGCTCAGAGGGTTAAGCCTCTGCCTTCGGCTCAGGTCATGATCTCTGGGTCCTGGGATCGAGGCCCGCATTGGGCTCTCTGCTCAGCGGGGAGCCTGCTTCCCCCTCTCCCTCTGCCTGCCTCTGCCTACTTGTGATTTCTCTGTCAAATAAATGAATGGGATCTTTAAAAAAAAAAAAAAACTCAACATAAATCAGGTTCTCCTATGTTAAGCTCTTATTAGATAGCCATAAACTTGGAAAATTTGTATTTGAATGTATTTTGGGGTACACTACTTCAAACACATAGGATGAGTAAGGAGGGAGAAGAGTGTCTGATGGAACAGACAGGAAACAGTGGCCCCTGCCAGTCTCCCTTCAGAGGCCTCTCCAGGCTCCTACCATCCGCTCTGTGCAGAAACCAGGACTGTGATCTTGGATCTGCAGCTCGTGCCCCCCCCACCCACCCCACACGCAGCAGCCAATAGGATCTGCGAATTCTGAAACATCACCAGTAACCGAGCAGAAAAGGTCAGAGCAGGTGGACGGAGGCCGGGAGCAAGTCCACAGCAGGAAGAGAGGTGAACCTCACAAGCCCAGGCTCCTCACTTCCACATTTCATCTGCGCCCATTACCTTCTTAGCCCTTTGCCTCATTCCTGGAAAAGGAAGCAGAGAGGAGGCATCTAAAGCTGCTTAGCATTAAATCATTCTTCTCCTCCTCCCCCTTCTAGTCTTTCCTGCCTAGGCAGCCTACACCATCTTGGGGCAATGATCTCCTTTCTCAGGCAAGCAGGGAACCTGCAGAGAAGCTCCTGCACAGAGAGCCCAGGAACCACGTTTCTCAGGAATGGTGTCTGTCAGAGCTGTACCCGCAGCCCTGATCTGAGTTGCAGATCTGCAAGTCTAGCAGCTTCTGTGCATGGTTCCAAGTTCCCTGCCACCAGGTCAGAGAGCATGCATCTCCTTCCAGGTCTACCCGGTGTCACGGATTTACACAGAGACAAGATGTAAGCTCTGCCTCCTCCAGGAAGCCTTCCCTAGCTCCTGTCCCAGTCTGGGTCATGTGCCCATCCTCTGTCCAATCGTTCACCTTCCCCAAGCCCCTCAGAACAAGTGTCTCCAGCAGGAAGATCATCTGTTTATTTATCTATTCGCCCCCATGAAACACTGGGTACCTGGGGCAAGGGGTCCACGATTGTGTCTTGACTAACTTGGATCTCTAGCACTTCCCAGGCATGCTGTCTGGTACACTAAATACTTAGCATTTACCAAATGCACGAATGAACTAAAAAAAAAATGAGTAAGTGAATAACAAAATTGGAAAATAACATTTAACAAGTACTTGCTAGACTTCAGGAGCTGCACAAGGTGTTCGTAAATGGCCCCTGATGCACTGTTCTAGCTTTCTAATGAGGTAAGTGTCTGTTTTCCCACTGCGGGGCATGCAGTGAGCTCACCCACAGTCACATTGGGAGGAGCAGGTGAGCAACTCTTCAGGCACAAATCTCGAAGGCTGTCCTTCTGCTAATCTCCTCCCAGTGGAAAGGAAGGGGGCCTTGACATGCACACCTTTTCGTTACAGGGAAGGCACACATCATGGAAGGGGTGCAGACAGACCAAGGAAAGCAGAGCCTGCAAGGAGCCTTGTGAGGAATGAGCAAGGAGAGTCTGGGCCCATATGCAGGTAGGAGCCTCCCTGGAGGGGGCACCTGCCTAGACCATGGGGAAGCCACAGGCAAAGAGCCTGTGAGTGCAGCAGGCAGAGCGTGGGGGAGGATGGCAGCCCACCCAGGACTGGGAGGGTTAACGGTGCCACTGTCACACTCACCACAGGGGATCTCCAGCAGGGAGCTACCTCAAGGGCCAGCCTCGGATTCTCCCAGGAGTCACTGATTCAGGGGATTCCCTACCCAGCCAGATCTGGATCCTGAGAAACACTGTCCTTTCAAGGAATCAGAATAACAAACCTAGACATTGACCTCTCTCTCTTTCCTTCTCCTTCCTCTGTGCAGTTCCCTTCCACGCCAAGGGGCAGGGCAAGGGCTGCCCCGCTCTGAGTCACAGCTAGGATTTCTCCCCAGGACCTGACCTCCACCCTGCTTCCTAGCACACTGTCAATCCGGCTTTTTTTCCCTCTGTGTCATGATAAATGTTTTCAGAGGTGGAAGGATCACTTTCCATCTGCCCTTCGACAAATTCATGAAGATCTCACCAGCTCATAAAACAAACATCTCAGATACACACAGACCTCCCAGTGTGACTCCCTCACTGATGGGCAGTCTTGGGCTGGTCATTTCTCTGCTGAATCCTTCCTAGAGAAGAGGCCTCTCTCCTGTCTCTTTAATGGCCCCCAGGAAGGTGCTTGTAAAACTGCTTTGACATCTAGAATATTGCTTCAGAAACGTAACCCAAGCTCACTCAAAAACTACTGTGACTTTTCCTTTATTGATGATTGGGAAAAAATATTCATCCACTCTTAAAGGTCAATTTAGAAAAACTTGTAAATATAAGTCTTTATTTGTGGGTATTTCCATTATGTTCCATCTCTCTATATGTCTATCCTTACATCACTACTACACTGTTTTTGTCATAATAAGTTTTGAAATCAGAGTATATAATTTTAATATCTTTTTTTAACAAATCTGTTTTAGCTATTCTCAGTCCCTTTATTCCCATAAAAGTTTTAAGATTAGCTAGTCAATTTCTAAAAACAAAACAAAACAGGATCCTGCTTTTTAAATAGGTACTATATCTATAGAGATATTTGAGGAGAATACCCATTTTTTTAATACCCATTTTAAATTTTCTTCTAGAGTTCTTAGAGTTTAGCAGTTAGGTCTGAGATCCCTTTTGAGTGTATAATGTGAGATAAGGAGGTCCAGATGAAAATACTTTTCGGTGTTGGTGTATGTTGATATCTGATTGTAACAGGACAATTTTTTAAAAGACTATCTTTTCTAGACAAGGCAAGATGGCAGAAAAGTAGGGGACCTAATTACATCTGGTTCCTTGAATTTAGCTGGATATATATTAAACCGTTCTGAATGACCATGAATCCAGCCTGAGATGTAGAAAAAATATCTGGATCTCTACAGGTAGAACAGTGACTGCTTTTTGTAAGGTAGGACGTGGAGAGTCCTGAATCTGCAAGGAGTTATCAGAAGATAAATGGAGCGGGGAGGGTGCCTCCATAAGCTGGCTCATGGAAAGTGATAGAACATATAAGAAGTACAAAATCAGAACCCTTAGAAAACTGCTCCAATGAGAGACATCCCTCTCTGAAAGGGGCTCAGGGGATGAAAAGGGCAGAATTCTACTGAGTCATTGTGGTTTCAGGAACTCAGGAGACACAGAAGGAATGGGGGTGCCTGAGCCAGTAGAATTACCAAGCAGTGGAGCAGGGAAACTGGTTATGGTCACCAAGCCCAAGAGGGACTCTCAGCTTGTCTCACCATAAACTGTGAGCTGGACCAGTCGGGTGACCACTCTTCCCCTGAGCACCCTGAAAAGGACTAGAACTTGCAGACCATTTACCATCCCCTGGGAGGGGTCAAACAGCTGTGCCCATGAGCGGCAACAACTCTCAGGGTGGGGGTGGCCCTGGAAAGGACAGTAGGACAGCACCCAGCCATGACCCAGGAGCAGCAGAGCAGGGTGTACGAGTGAGCTGGCAATAGCTAGCAGACCCAAGTACACTAAGGGCAGTGGCACTCTTGGGTCCCTGGGACTCCCCCCAGGGGACTGCAGTGGGCATGCACCACAAGACTCTATGAAGTCTGGCACCAACGAAAGTAAAGACTCTTTGTCCCAGAGGGTTGATTGAAGAGGGGGGCCACAATCTTACAGTTCTAGGCCAGAAATCCAGGCACAGCAATTGTTGCTGACCCTCTGACATTGTACAGAAAGCCTCCAGGGAACAAAAACCACACAGACAACCAGCTTACACTGATCCCAGCCCCTTGACAAGGGGAGGGGCAAATCCATGGATGCAAAGACCCCTGAGAAGCAGCACAGCATACCCCTCCCCCAGAAGACAGGCTGGAAGAACAGGTAGACTATGACTTCATGGATCTACAAGACTGTACATCTCCAGCACCAGGGGAAACTAGTACACTGAGCTCCAGGTGTTTTCTCACAACTCATTCAACTTTCAGTCTAAAGTTTTCCATTTCTTTTTTTTAGCTTTTCCACATTTCAATTAGATATTTATTTTACCAACTTATGTTTTTAAGTCTCTTTTTAACTTTCAATTTTTACTTTTACATTTTATAGGTATATGCTTCATTTTAGTTCTTTGTTCCCTTCATTCAATTATATAATATATATATTGCTTTGTGTTATTTGCAGTTTGGGGAGGTGGTGTCTTTTACACAGAGACCAAAATTCAATCAGGAACAAGTGGGTCACACTGCATTGTCCACCCTGTGACATTATAATCTCCCCCGACCTCTTTCTTAGGTTTTGTTTCATTTTGGTAGTGTTTGCTTTTCTATTGTGGCTTCAGATTTTTCTAGGGTATATTTTCCTAGGGTCATGGTTGATATTTTGGACTCTGCTCATTCGCTCACCCATCCTTCTCTGGACAAAATGACTAGAAGGTGTAATTAACAACAAAAGAAGGAATTAGAGGCAATATTCCCTGATACAGAGCTAATCGTTATGGCTATAGGTAAGATATCAGAGATGGAATTCAGTAGTAATTATCAAGTTAATAGATAGGCTTGAAAAAAGCATAAATGACAGTACAGAATCTCTAAGGGTAAAAATAAGATTGAATCATGTTGAAATTTAAAATAATATGAATGAGATGCAGTCTAAATCGGATGCTATAACAGCTAGGGTCAATGAGGCAGAAGAGAGAACAAGTGATCTAGATGACAGGCTGACTGGAAGGAAGAAAGAGGAGGAAAAGAGAAAGACAGCCAATAGCCCATAAAAAAAGGCTTCGAGAATTTAATGATGCCTTGTAAGGAACCAATGTCAGAATTAATGGGAACCCAGAGTGGGTGGAGGGGGGGGGGGCTAGAAGATACATTGGAGCAAAGCATGGCTGAGAATTTCCATAATCTGGGGAAGGGAACAAGCATTCATGTCCAAGTGGCAAGTAGAACCCTCCCAAAATCAATAAAAATAGATCAACAACGGGGGAGCCTGGCGGTGGGTATTATGGAGGGCACATATTGCATGGAGCATTGGGTGTGGTGCATAAACAATGAATTCTGTTTCACTGAAAAGAAATTAAATAATAAACAAATAAATAAATAAATAAATATTTTTTAAATTTAAAAAAAGAAAAATAAAAATTAGGAACCACTGTTTAAAAAAAAAATAGATCAACACCCTGACATGTAATAGTAAAACTTGGAAATATTAGAGAAAAAAAGTTATCCTGAGAACAACTAGGGAGAGGAGGTTTCTTACATATGGAGAGAGGAACACCAGACTACTATCAGGCCTGTCCACAGAAACCAGGCAAGCCAGAAAGGGCTGGCAAGACATATTCAGAGTACTGAATGAAAAGAACGTGCAGCCAAGAATACGTTAGCCAGCAAGGTTCCCATTCAGAATGGAGGAGAGATAAAGAGCTTCCAGAACAGATAAAAACCAAACAAATATGGGACCACCAAGCCAGCCCTACAAGAAATATTAAGGGGGATACTGTAAGTGAAGAGAGACCCCAAGAGTCACAGAGACCAGTAAGAAACATATAATCTACAGAAACAAGGACTTTACAGGAAACACAATGCCAGTAAATTCGTATCTTTCAATAGTTGCATGAATGTAAATGGGCTAAATACTCCAATCAAAAAGCACAGGGTATCAGATTGGATGAAAGAGCAAGAACCATCCATACGCTGTCTATAACAGACTCATTTTGAAACTAAAGACCCTCCAGATGGAAAGTGAGGGGATGGAGAACCATTTACCACACAATGGACCTCAAAAGAAAGCTGGGGTAGTGAACCTCGTATCAGATAAATTAGATTTTAAACCAAATACTGTCATAAGATAGGTAGAGAGACACTATATTATGCTTAAAGGGTCTACCCAACAAGAAGATCTAACAATTGTAAATATCTCTGCCCCCGAAGTGGGAGCAGCCGATTATATAAAACAATTAATACCCAAAATAAAGTAACATGATGATAATAATACATTAATACAAGGAGACCTCAGTATTCCACTCACAGCAATGGATAGATCATGAGACAGAAGATCAAGAAGAAACAAGAGCTTTGAATGACACATTGGACCAGATACACTTTGTAGATATATACAGACTATTCCATCCTAAAACAACAGAAAACTCATTCTTCTCGAGTGCACATGGGACATTCTCCAAAATAGATCCCATGCCGGGTCACAAATCAGGTCACAACCAGTACCAAAAGACTGAGATTGTCCCCTGCATATTTTCACACCACAATGCTTTGAAACTGGAACTCAATCACAAGAGGAAATTTGAAAGGAACACAAACGCTTGGAGGTTAAAGAGCATCCTGCAAAAGAATGAAGGGGTCAACCAGGAAATTAAGGAATTTAAACAATTCACTGAAACCAATGAGAATGAAAATGCATTAGTTCAAAACAGCAAAGGTGGTCCTAAGAGTGAAGTATGTAGCATTACAAGACTCTGAAGAAAATTAGAAAAATCCCAAGTACACAAGCTAACCATACACCTAAGTGATCTGGTGAAAGAACAGCAAATGAAGCCTAAACCCAACAGGAGATGAGAAATAATAAAGATTAAAACAGAAATCAATGAAATAGAGACCAGAAGAACAGGGGAACAGATCAACAAAACTAGAAGGTGGTTCTTTGAAAGAATTGATAAGATTGAAAAACCTCTGGCCAGGCTTATCCAAAAGTAAAGGACACAAATTAATAAAACCATGAAGGAAAGGGGAGAGATCATGACCAACACCAAGGAAATACAGACAAGTATAATAACACATTTGGAGCTAATACATCCCTCCCAAAAACTAGGCATCTGGAAGAAATGAATGCATTCTTAGACATTTATAAACAACAAGAATGAAATTGAAAGAAACAAAAAAACTTGAACAGACCCATAACCAACAAGGAAATTGAAACAGTCATCAAAGATCTCCCAACACACAAGAGTCCAGGGCCAGATGGCTTCCCAGGGGAATTCTACCAAACATTTAAAGAAGAAATAATACCTACTCTTCTGAAGCTGTTTCAAAACATAGAAATGGAAGGAAAACATCCAAACTCATTCTATGAGGCCAGCACCACATGACCCCAAAACCAGACAAAGACTCCACCACAAAGGAGAATTACAGACCAATATCCCTGATGTACATGGATCCAAATATTCTCACCAAAATACTAGCCAACGGGAGGCGCCTGGGTGGCTCAGGGGGTTAAGCATCTGCCTTCGGCTCAGGTCATGATCTCAGGGTCCTGGGATCAAGCCCCGCATCGGGCTCTCTGCTCTGCAGGGAGACTGCTTCCTCCTCTCTCTCTCTCTGCCTGCCTCTCTGCTTACTTGTAATCTCTATCTGCCAAATAAATAAATAAAATATTAAAAAAAAATACTAGCCAAAAGGATCCAACAGTACATAAAAAGGATTATTCACCATGGCGAAATGGGATTCATGCCTGGGCTCCAAGTCTGGTTCAACATCTGCAAATCAATCAGGGTGAGACAATACATGTATAAAAGAAAGGACAAGAATGATATGACCCTTTCAACTGATACAGAAAAAGCATTTGATCAAATACAGCATCCTTTCTCTAAAGATTTTATGTATTTATTTGACAGAGATCACAAGTAGGCAGAGAGGCAGGTAGAGAGAGAGGAAACAGACTCCCCGCTGAGCAGAGAGCCCGATGCGGGGCTTGATCCCAAAACCCTGGGATCATGACCTGAGCCGAAAGCAGGGGCTCTAACCCACTGAGCCACCCAGGCCACCCATACAGTTTACTTTGTTGATTAAAACCCTTCACAATGTAGGGATAGAGGGAACATACCTCAGTATCACAAAAGCCATCTACGAAAACCCCACAGTGAATATCATTCTCAATGGGAAGAGAATGAGAGCTTTGCCCTTAAGGTCAGGAACATGGCAGGGATGTCCCCTATCATCACTGCTATTCAACATAGTACTAAAAGTCCTAGCTTCACCAATCAGACAACAAAAAGAAATAAAAGCCATCTAAATCAGCAAAGATGAAGTCAAACTCTCTCTTTGCAAATGATGTGATACTTTATGTGGAAAACCCAAAAGCGCCACCCCTAAGTTACTAGAACTCATTAGGCAATTCAGCAAAGTAGCAGGATATAAAATCAATACACAGAAATAAGTTGCATTTCTATACATCAACAATGAGACAAAAGAACAGAAATTAAGGAGTCGATCCCATTTACAATTGCACCCAAGACATAAGATACTTTGGAATATACCTAACCAAAGAAGCAAAGGATTTGTACTCAAAAAACTACAGAACACTCATGAAACAAATATGGAAGACACAAGGAAATGGAAAAACATTCCATGCTCATGAATTGGAAGAACAAATACTGATAAAATGTCTATGCTACCCAGAGCAATGTACACATTCAGTACAATCCCTATCAAAATACCATCAGCATTTTTCACAGGGCTGGAACAAACAATCCTAAAACTTGTATGGAACCAGAAAAGACCCTGAATAGCCAAAGAAATGTTGAAAAAGAAAATCTGAGCTGGTGGCATCACAGTTCTGGACTTTAAGCTCTATTACAAAGCTGTGATCATCAAGATGTATGGTACTGGCACAAAAACAGATATATAGATCAATGGAACAGAATAGAAACCCCAGAAGTGGATGGTCAACTAATCTTCAATGAAACAGGAAAGAAGATCCAATGGAAAAAAGATAGTCTCTTCAATATATGGTTTTGGGAAAAATTGGACAGCCACATGCAGAAGAATGAAACTGGACCATTTCCTTCCACCACACATAAAAATAGACTCAAAATAGATGAAAGACCTCAATGTGAGACAAGACTCCATCAAAATCCTAGAGGAGAACTCAGGCAGCAACCTCTTCAACATTGGCCGCAGCACTTTCTTGCTAGACATGTCTCCAAAGGCAAGGGAAACAAAAGCAAAAATGAACTATTGGGACTTCCTCAAGATAAAAAGCTTCTGCACAGCAAAGGAAACAGTTGTCAAAACCAAAAGGCAACCTAAGGAAAAGGAGAAAATATATGCAAATGACATATCAGATAAAGGGCTGATATCCAAAATCTAAAAAGAACTCAAACTCAACACCCAAAGAGTAAATGATCCAGTCATGAAATGGGCAGAAGGCATAAACAAACATTTCTCCTCCAAAAAAGACATCCAAATTGCCAACAGACACATGAAAAAATCATCAACTTCATTCAGCATCAGGGAAAACGAATCAAAACCACAATGCAATCCCACTTCACCCCAGTCAGAATGCCTAACATGAACAAGTCAGGAAATGACAGATGTTGGCAAGGATGGAGAGAAAGGAGAACCCTCCTACACTGTTGGTGGGAATGCAAGCTGGTGCAGCCGCTCTGGAAAATGGTATGGAGGTTCCTCAAGAAGTTGAAAATAGAGCTATTCTATGACCCAGGAATTGCACTACTGGGTATTTACCCCAAAGATATAAATGTAGGGATCCAAAGGAGCACCTGCACCCCAATGTTCATAGCAGCAATGTCCACAATACCCAAACTATGGAAAGACTCCAGATGTCTACCAACAGATGAATGGATAAAGAAGATGTGGTACATACATGCTATGGAAGACTATTCAGTCATCCAAAAAATGAAATCTTGCCATTTGCAATGATATGGACAGAACTAGAGGGTATGATGCCAAGTAAAGTAAGTCAATCAAAGAAAGACTTTATCATATGATCTCAGTGATATGTGGAAGTTAAGAAACAGAACAGAAGATCAGAGGGGAAGGGAAGGAAAAATAAAACAAGATGAAACTAGTGAGAGACAAACCATAAGAGAC
This sequence comes from Lutra lutra, assembly GCF_902655055.1. Taxonomy (NCBI): domain Eukaryota; kingdom Metazoa; phylum Chordata; class Mammalia; order Carnivora; family Mustelidae; genus Lutra; species Lutra lutra. The sequence goes on from NC_062283.1 coordinate 87,156, forward strand.
TCTTACTCATAGGAAACAATCTGAGGGTTGCTGGAGGGCAGGGAGGTAGAAGGATGGAGTAACTGGGTGATGGGCATTAAGGAGGGCATCTGGTATAATGAGCAATGGGTATTACCTAAGACTGATGACGGACACCTGGGTGGCTCAGTCATTAAGTGTCTGCCTTCAGCCCAGGTCATGATCCCAGGGTCCTGGTCAGCGGGAAGCCTGCTTCTCCCTCTCCAGCTCCCCCTGCTTGGGTTCCCTCTCTCGATGTGTCTTTCTTTGTCAAATAAATAAGTAAATAAACTCTTTTAAAAAAAAGACTGATGAGTCACAGGCATGTACCTCTGAAGCCTATAATACATTTTATGTTAATTAATTGAATTTAAATTTTAAAAATGCTTTTGAAAAAGAAGTTTTACTACCATGTCTAAGGGACCATGTGGAGAGGTCCTGAGAGAACAGGTGGGTCAAATGGAATCCAGAAGAACCAAGACTTACGGTTGAACAAACCAAGGTACTAATCATAGGAGTAAAGCTGCCTTTGGCTCTGGAGCAGTCCATTTCCTGGCCAAACCCCTCCAAGTGATCCCAGCTGATGCTACATGAACAAAAGAAACACCAGCCAAACATTGCCTGTGTCTGGCTCACATGATGAGATACCATTAAATAGTTGTTGGCTTAAGTCACCAATTTTGGGGGCAGTTGGTTACGCAGCAGTAGGCAACTTGGAACACTCCCAGGGCAGCCACCGGTGTGAGTAAAGGGAGGGGTAGAAGCAAGAATGTGGAGGGCGAGGAGATCTGACCCACCTGCTCACAGGCCTTGTGCAGCTCTCGGTTCTGCTCGTTTTTGATCTGGGACATGGTATTTCTATCCAACGGTAATTAAAGCTGGAACTCCTGACCTTATCCCTTGATTGGTTTGCTAGAACCCAGCTCATCATGGGCAGTTCCCAACGCCCCCATGGATACTCGCTGTGCCATGTCAGGAGCCCTGTCTCTGCTAAAGCCCAGTAGTGGGCCAGGAGCTATCCCCTAATAGGACACACCTCTTTGCAGGAGACAGCACGGCTCCATTAGGAACATGGGGTGTGTGTCGTGACTCTCTGTTGGGGCCTTACCAGCAGGAACACCACTCTGCATCTTGTCCCACCTCAGCGACCTCTACAGCCTGGGCGTCTCTTGGCTGTGGTGCAGCTACTCCAGAGCCCCGTTCTGTTCTGGGCTCCGGTCAGTCACTGGAAATGGTCTCATGAACGCAAACATGTTGCCTCTGGAATAGAAGGAGGGTGTCCAGACGTTACTGGTGTTACCATTAACTGTGTTAAATATGACAAGGAATAATCTGTTCTTTACCTTAGAGCAATGATCTGGCATGCTCCAGACCACTGGCCCTCTAGAAACTTCAGGGATGTGGAGGGCCTTGAAACATAACAGGGTTTCTCTCCCAATGTCAGGAGCACACTGCCTTACCAATACCACCAACCTATTCACCAATCCTGGCTCATCCTGCTGGTGTAATTATATATCATCAATATGGTGGAACCAAGTGAGGTTCTGTGGCATGTCCATAAGGCCCATACCCGGAGGCCACCCGAGCTGCCTCATATTTTCTCATGAAAGCAGTTAGATTTTCAGGCATTCTGCAAACCAGTTGTTAAAACAGCCACTATTAAAAACAAGTCATTATAAACTTATAAGTTGTATTAAAAGCAGAGATAATATTTTAAAGTGATCATTTCCTAGTTATTTTACTATATTTTGTGATTTTTTTTTGCTTTAATTTGTATTTATTTTATGTAGAATTTACTCCCAGCCCATACACTGTTGCTTCTTCAGTTCTTCTGGGATAGCTTTTTCTTCTGAGCAGCCTCCTCTTCTGCTTCAGGAGCAATCTGCTCTCTCTCAGTAAGGCTCATCTCAGTGTGGCTGGCAGAGCTTATGTGTGGTTGAATCTGACCATGAACCCAGTAAGTTCTGTATCACATCTTGGGGCTTTGTTCACCTGGATGTGCTCAGGGACCAGAGAATCTACTAAACTCTTAAGTTCAGCATTACCCTTTGCATTTTTAAGCATGTGCAGTAAAATCTGGCACTCTTTTTGGGCCACCGGCCCTGTGTCCACCCCTCTGTTTGGCCTGGGCACACCTCCCAATGCCACCATTGTACCCAGGGAGTGGTGCATGCTGCTTCTGCAGTGACGTCCTTCAGATACGTGGTGGCTTTCCAGATATGCATATTTCTGATGGCCTGGGCAGTTTCAGGTGTGATCTTAAAGTGGACACGAAGATTCGAGCTTCTTGATTTGCATGATTTTGTAGGGTTTTCTGGGTCAAGTGAATAGTGAACTATTTTCAGAGATAACCTCAGACTGTTTATGGGACGAGCTATATTTTATGCTAAACTATGCTTATTGACATCTATTGTGTCTGTATGATTAAAAAAATACAATAATACACTGTATGGGGGTGTGTTACTGTGTACAGCTCTCCAAATCTGCATTTTCAGCAAAGTCACACTTTTACTCACAGCTTAAAATCAGATGTGGTAGAAACAGTCACACTACAAGGGCGCCTGGGTGGCTCAGTGGGTTAAGCCTTTGTCTTCAGCTCAGGTCATGATCCCAGGGTTCTGGGATCAAGACCCACATCGGACTCTCTGCTCAGTGGGGAGCCTGCTTCCCCCTCTCTCTCTGCAAACCTCTCTGCCTACTTGTGATCTCTCCCTCTCTGTCAAATAAATAAATAAAAATTTTTTTAAAAATAAAAAAAAAGAAAACAGTCACACTACAGAAATCAGCAAACAGGACAAATCATACTTTTCCACCTGTAGTACCAACACATGCTGTCCACGTCCCTTTGGGCCACATTACGATGCCAGAGTTGATACAGTAACATAAATGTATAGTTGTACACATGTCATGCAGAGGCAAACTGCTCCTCGTCCTCCATCCTGACAGTATTTAAAAACACATTCATCAGTACCCAAGAGCCACATGTCAGAGCCCCAAACTGTGTTTATTAGGCATGACAGCTACTGTTAGGACAACCACCTGTTTGAGTTCCTCATGGCCTACTGTCACCTTCCAGGATCTGGTCTGGTATTTGTAGGGACCAGAGGGGTCAATGAAGGAGACAGGATAGGAACAACCAGCTCCTGCATCCATTTAAGTGGCATCAACCTCCACCATTTCCTTTGGACTGTGATATTGCTCTAGACTTAGTGTCTTTGTGGAGAAGGGGATATAGATTTGGGGCTCCCACTCAGCCTCCTCCTACCATGTCACTTACTCCACTGGTCCAAGAACAAATGTGGTGATTCTGCCAAATACCGGGTGTTCCAACTAGACATTCAGGGACTATAAGAATGACTACTAAGGGGCGCCTGGGTGGCTCAGTTGGTTTGGGTGACTGTCTTTGGCTCAGGTCATGATCCTGGAGTCCTGGGATTGAGTCCCGTATTGGGTTTCCAGCTCCATGGGGAGTCTAATTCTCCCTCTGACCTTCTCCCCTCTCATGCCCTCTCTCTCAAATAAAGAAATAAAATGTTAAAAAAAAAAAAAGAATGACTACTAGGTAGGTCCACAGACTTCACAGAGCCACTGTGATTTGGGCCAGGGTGCCACTGGATCAGCCGATCCCATGATCCCCTACTGCAATGAAGGACAGGCATGTTCATGACTCAGCTACGCTGTATGACCCTTAGACTGTTCCAGCCCTAGGGTTTTGTAGTTCTGTGCTGCTGCAATCAGTCCAACTCAGAAAGAAGTTGATGGGACAGAAGGAAGTTGAGCACTTTAAAAGTAGGATCCTACAGAGTTGGATCAGAGTCTTAGAGGAATAATATCTAGAAGCCTGGGGGAGTCTCTGGAGTGGGAGGGTGGAGACCTCCTTGTTCTTCCTGACAGAAAGAAGCAGTGGGGGACCTCTTTACCCTCCACGGGGATAAATGCTGGTGCAGTTCCTCTAGATAGTCCCCTGCCTCTCTACAATAATCAGGGGCTAATTGTCTTTTGACTATGGGACCCTAGGGTCTTAATAAAATTAATGAGCTCTTTCCCCCATGGGATGGGAGTCATGCAATCTCTCCCTCCAGCACCAGATCAACACTTTCACCTCCTTTGCCCATGAAATAGCCTACCTTCTCCCCAGCCAAGGGAAAAGGCTGTTCACAAGCAGGGGCCTCGGACCTCTGGGGCCTCCCCTTCCCTGCAGAGATGTGGTAGGCTGAGGTTGGCACGCAGCCCCTGCTGCCAGCCCACTTAAGGTTCAGATGTCAGCTCTTGTGCTCACTGATCGGACTGGGGCAAGGGATCTCATCTGTCTCTGCTTCAGACTCTACGTCAAAGGGAGAGGGCGCCCAGAGTCGCTGTGTGGGTGATAAGAGGCGTGCTGGTGTTTGGCAACCAGCTTAGCTGGGGCAGATACAGCCCCCCATTGAAGGGCTGGCCAATTTCTATGGCATAAATATTCCCACAATGGCTAAGCCAAGCTACCAATGGTTTAACTCTCTCTCACAAAAGTCCCCAAAATTTAACAGTCAAGAGCTGTTATGAGCCAGTTCCAGCACATCTCATGTCCGTGTGCCTAGAGAAGTGCCTGCTGGCAAGCATTAGCAACCCTCCATAGGACCAGGGACCCAAGGGCCCATTCCAGGCTACCCACTCCTCTCTGGTACGTCTCCCTCTTCATGTCCACAAGGAGGCACCAGTGGAGAGTTTTGCCATCACAGGCAGCAGAGGAGACTTCTTTTTGCCCTCTTAACATTTTTAATAACAATAAACCACTCAAAAGAAGAGATAATAGAGCTTACACTTTTATATTACAAAAGAATTTCATTTCTTCATCAATATTGGTATTTACATAATAGCCTGGAATTGTAAAATGAAAAATCAAGCCAAAGCAAAACAAAAGAGAAACCATGTTAAAGTAAAAGGCAAAATGGTGATACTTTACATATGAAATAGAAAATGAAATTGATGGGCAGACAAATTCTGATTCTGCAACAGATGAATACAAAGCCTTCTAAGGGATTCACCTCAATCGAACATGTTAATTAATGAAAATAACAGCATTATCTGGAGGCAAAAGTTCTGGACTCAGTAGGTGGAAGTAAGAACCACAAATCAACCAAACATCATCATCAGGACCCTGCTTCCCTTCTACTATCTTTGAAGAAAGATAGTGAAGGAAGTAGTGAAAGAGGTGGTAATCCATCTTCAGGATGGGTAAAAAAGTTCAGGACCCTTAGCAGAAAATGTTGGAAATTCCAAAAGACACTTCACGCCCTTGCTTATTTCTTATTTTGTTACCCTTAGCCTATCCATACAGACAACCAGACTATGCTCCATGGCCTATCAATGAACCTATAAATTACTATATACTGGTGCTATGGATGATAAGTATTATTTGGGATATACAGATACTAATAAGCAGGACTAAACCACAGAATTTATGACAAATCTCTCAGCCTTCCAAAGGCAGTAAGTTTTTAAAACATATTCAGGGTAGTGAACCATGAGAGACTATGGACTCTGAAAAACGATCTGAGAATTTTGAAGGGGTGGGGGGTGGGAGGTTGGGGGCACCAGGTGGTGGGTATTGTAGAGGGCACGGATTGCATGGAGCACTGGGTGTGGTGCAAAAATAATGAATACTGTTATGCTGAAAAAAATAAAAAAATTAAAAAAAAACCATATTCAGGGTAAATATTAAACAAAACAGTTTAATAAAACCATATTCATTTTTATTCCCAGCTAAATTTTATTTCATTTTTTTATTATGTTCAGTTAGCTAACATACAGTACATCATTAGTTTTTGATGTAGTGTTCAATGTTTCATTAGTTGCATGTAATACCCAGTACTCATCACAACACGTGTCCTCCTTATTGCCCGTAACCCAGCTACCCTATCCCTCCACCCACCTCCCCTCCAACAACTCTTTGTTTCCTAGGGGTTAAGAGTCTCTCATGGCTTTTCTCCCTCTCTGATGGCTTCCCGTTCAGTTTTCCCTCCCTTCCCCCATGGTCCTCCATTCTATTCTTTCTGTTCCACATATGAGTGAAACTATACAGTTGTCTTTCTCTGCTTGACTTATTCAACTCAGCATAATAACCTTCCAGTTCCATCCACGTCAATGTAAATGACAAGTATTCATCCTTTCTGATGGCTGAGGAATATCCATTGTATATATGAACCACATCTTCTTTATCCATTCTTCTGTTGAAGGGCATCTCAGCACCTTCCACAATTTGGCTATTGTGGACATTGCTGCTATGAACATTGGGGTGCAGGTGCCCTTTTGAATCAGTACATTTGTATCTTTAGGGTAAATACCTAGTAGTGCAATCCTGGGTCATAGGGTAGCCTATTTTTAACATCCTGAGGAACCTCCATACTGTTTTCCAGAGTTGCTGTACCAGCTCTGTACACTTACCAACAGTGTAAGAGGGTTCCCCTTCTCCATATCCTCACCAACATTTGTTGTTTCCTATCTTGTTAAATTTTGCCATTTCAACTGGTGTAAGGTGATATCTCAATGAGGTTTTGATTTGTCTTTCCCTGACGGCTAGTGATGTGGACGATTTTGTCATGTGTCTGTCGGCCATTTGTATGTCTTCTTTGGAGAAGTGTCTGTTCATGTCTTCTGCCTCTTTCTTGAGTGGATTATCTGTTTTTGGGGTGTTGAGTTTGAGAAGTTCTTTATAGGTCTTGGATACCAGCCCTTTATCTGAAATGTCATTTGCAAATATGTTCTCCCTTTCCATGCGTTGTCTCTTTGTTTTGTTGATTGTTTCCTTTGCTGTGCAGAAGCTTTTTTTAAAAAGATTTTATTTATTTATTTGACAGACAGAGATCACAAGTAGGAACAGAGACAGGCAGAGAGAGAGGAAGGGAAGCAGGCTCCCCACTGAGCAGACAGCCCGATGCAGGGCTTGATCCCAGGACCCTGGGATCGTGACCTGAACTGAAGGCAGAGGCTTTAACCCACTGAGCCACCCAGGTGCCCCTGTGCAGAAGCTTTTTATCTTTTTGTTTCCCTTGCCTTTAGAGATGTGTCTTGCAAGAAGTTGCTGTGGTCAAGGTGGAAGAGGTTGCAACCTGTGTTCTCCTCTAGGATTTTTATGGATGCCTGTCTTACAGGGAGGTCTCTCATCCATTTTGAGTTTATCTATGTGTATGGAGTCCGAGAATGATCCAGTTTCATTCTTCTTTATGTGGCTGTCCAATTTATTTATTTATTGAAGAGACTGTCTTTTTTCCATTGGATATTTTTTCCTGCTTTGTCAAAGATTAGTTGACCATAGAGTTAAGCATCCATTTCTGGGCTCTCTATCCTGTTCCATTGATCTATTTGTCTGTTTTGTGCCAATACCATGCTGTTTGGTGACCACAGCTTTGTAACAAAGCTTGAAGTCAGGCATTGCTATGCCCTTAGCTTTGGTTTTCTTTTTCAGCATTCCCTGGCAATTCAGAGTCTTTTCTGGTTCCATACAAGTTTTAGGATTTTTGGCTCCAGCTCTGGAAAAATGTCAATGGCATTTTGATAGAAATGGCATTGAATATGTAGTTTGCTCTGGGTAGCATAGACATTTTCACAGTGTTTATTCTTCCAACCCATGAACACAGAATATTTTTCAATCTCTTTGTGTCTTCATCAATTTCTTTCATAAGTGTTCTGTAGTTTCTAGATTATAGTATGTTTACCTCTTTGGTTAGGTTTATTCCTAGGTATCTTATGGATTTTTGTGCTATTATAAATGGGATGGATTCATTAATTTCTCTTTCTTCTGTCTTGGTGGTGGTGTACAGAAATGCAACTGATTTCCGTGCATTGCTTGTGTATCCTGCCACATTGCTGAATTGCTGTATGAATTCTAGTAATTTAGGGTTGGAATCTTTAGGGTTTTCTACATAGAGTATCATGTCATCTGGGAAGTGTGAGACTTCTTGACTTCTTCTTTGCTGATTCAGATGCATTTATTTCTTTTTGTTGTCTGATTACTGAGGCTAGGACTTCTAGTACTATGTTGACCAGCAGTGATGATAGTGGACAGCCCTGCCATGTTGCTGACCTTAGGGAAAAGCTATCAGTTTTTCCCCATTGAAGATGATATTTGCTGTGGGTTTGCCATAGATGGCTTTTATGATATTGAGGTATGTACCCCCTACCATACACTGTGAAGAGTTTTGATCAAGAAAGGATGCTGCACTTTGTCAAATGCTTTTTCAGCACCTATGGAGAGTATCATATGGTTCTTGTTCTTTCTTTTACTAATGTATTGCATCACATTGATAGATTTGCAGATGTTGAACCAACTTTGCAGCCCAGGAATAAATCCCACTGTACTGTGGGATCCTATTGGCTAGTATTTTGGTGAGAGTTTTTGCATCCATGTTCATCAAGGATATTGTTCTGTAATTCTCCTTTTTGACGCAGTCTTTGTCTGGTTTGGGGATCAAGGTAATGCTGACCTCATAAAATGAGTTTGGAGGTTTTCCTTCCATGTCTATTTTTTGGAACAGTTTCAGGAGAACAAGTGTTAATTCTTCTTTAAATGTTTGGTAGAATTCCCCTGGGAAACCGTCTGGCCCTGGGCTCTTGTTTCTTGGGAGATTTTTGATGACTGCTTCCATCTCTTTACTGGTTATGGGTCTGTTCAGGTTTTCTATTTCTTCCTGATTTAGTTTTCATAGTTTATATGTCTCTAAGAAGGCATCCATTTCTTCCAGATGGTCAAATTTGCTGGTGTATATTGCTCATAATATGTTTTCATAGTTGTATTCCTTTGGTGTTGGTTGTGATCTCTCCTCTTTCATTCATGATTTTATTTATTTGGGTCCTTTCTCTTTTCTTTTTGATAAGTCTGGCCAGGGGGTTATCAATCTTATTCTTTCAAAGAACTAGCTCCTAGTTTTGTTGATCTGTTCTATTGTTCTTTTGGTTCCTATTTCATTGATTTCTGCTCTGGTCTTTATTATTTCTCTTCTCCTCTGGGCTTCAGCTTTCTTTGCTGTTCTTTCTCCAGCTCCTCTAGGTGTAGGGTTAGGTTGCATACTTGAGATCTTTTTCGTTTCTTGAGAAAGGCTTGTATTGCTATATACTTTCCTCTCAGGACAGTCTTTGCTGCATCCTAAAGGTTTTGAACAGTTGTGTTTTCATTTTTGTTTGTTTCCATGATTTTTTTTGGAAATTTGTTTCGATGATTTTTTTAATTCTTCTTTAATTTCCTGGTTGACCCATTTTTTCTTTAGTAGGATGCTCTTTAATTTCCATGTATTTGAGTTCTTTCCAATTTTGCTCTTGTGGTTGAGTTCTAGTTTCAAAGCATTGTGGTCTGAAAATATACAGAGAATGATCCCAATATTTGGTACCAGTTGAGTCCTGATTTGTAACCCAGGATGTGATCTATTCTGGAGAATGTTCCATGTGCACTAGAGTACAATGTGTATTTTGTTGCTTTGGGATGGAATGCTCTGAATATATCTGTAATGTCCATCTGATCCAATGTGTCATTTGAAGACTTTATTTCCTTGTTGATCTTTTTTTTGAAGATTTTATTTATTTCTTTGAGAGCGAGATCACAACTAGGCAGAGAGGCAGACGGGGGTGGGGGAAGCAGGCTCCTTGCTAAACAGAGAGCCCAATACGGGGCTTGATCCCAGGACCCCAAGACCATGACCTGAGCTGAAGACAGGGGCTTAACCCACTGAGTCACCCAGGCCTCTCTCCTTGTTGATCTTTTAATTAGATGATCTGTCCATTTCAGTGAGGGGAGTGTTAAAGTCTCCTACTATTATTGTATTATTGTTGATGTGTTTCTTTGATTTTGTTATTAATTGGTTTGTATAATTGGCTCCTCCCATATTAGGGTCATAGACATTTAAAATTATTGGTGTCTTCTTGTTGGATAGACCCTTTAAGTATGATATACTGTCCTTCCTCATCTCTTATTATAGTCTTTGGCTTAAAATCTAATTTATCTGATATAAGGATTGCCACCCCAGCATTCTTTTGATGTTCATTAGCATGGTAAATGGTTTTCCACCCCCTTACTTTAAATCCGGAGGTGTCTTTGGGTCTGAAATGGGTTTCTTGCAAACAGCATATTGATTGGCCTTGTTTTTTAATTTAATTTTATATATTTATTTGACAGAGAGAGCAAGAGACACAAGCAGGCAGAGCAGCAGAGGGAGAGGGAGAAGCAGGCTACCCACTGAGCAGGGAGCCCAATGCAGGGCTCAATTCCAGGACCCTGGGATCAGGACCCTGGGATCATGAGCTAAAGGCAGTCATTTAATCAGCTGAGCCACCCAGGTGCCCCTGGGTCTTGGTTTTTTTTATCCATTCTGATACCTCATGTCTTTTGATTGGAGCATTTAACCCATTTACATTCAGGGTAACTACTGAAACGCATTAATTTAGTACCACTATATTGCCTGTAAAGTGACTGTTACTGTGTATTGTCTCGGTTCCTTTCTGTTCTTAGGCTCTCTCTTTGCTAAGAGGACCACTTTCAATATTTCCTTTTGGTGTTTGCAAATTCTTTTCATTTTTGCTTGGCCTGGAAGCTTTTTATTTCTCCTCTGATATTCAATAACAACCTAGCTGGATATATTATTCTTGGCTGCATGTTTTTCTCATTTAATGCTCTGAATATATCATGCCAGTCCTTTCTGGCCTGCCAGGTCTCTATGGACAGGTCTGATTCCAATCTAATATTTGTACCATTGTATGTTACTGACCTCTTGTCCTGAGCTACTTTCAGGATTTTCTCTTTGTCACTGAGACTTGTAAGTTTTACTATTAGATGATGGGGTGTTGACATTTTTATTGATTTTAAGGGGGGTTCTCTGTGCCTCCTGGATTTTGATGCTTGTTTCATTCCCCAAATTAGGGCAGTTATCTGCTATAATTTGCTCCAATATACCTTCTGCCCCTCTCTCTCTTTCTTCTTCTTCTGAGATCCCAATTATTCTAATATTGTTTCATCTTATGGCATCACTTTTCTCTTGAATTCTCCCCTCGTGATCCAGTAGTTGTTTATCTTTCTTTTTCTCAGCTTCTTTATTCTCCTTCATTTGGTCTCCTATATCATTAGTTCTCTCTCTGCCTCATTTATCCTAGCAGTAAGAACCTCCATTTTTTATTGCACCTTCTTAATAGCTTTTTAAATTTCAATTTGGTTAGATTTTAGTTCTTTTATTTCTCCAGAAAGGGATTTTATTTCTTCAGAAAGGAATTCTCTAGTATATTCTATGCTTTTTTCAAGCCCAGCTAGTATCCTTTTTTTTTTTTAAGATTTATTTATTTATTTATTTGACAGACAGAGATCACAAGCAAGCAGAGAGAGGAGGAGGGGAAGCAGGCTCCCTGCCAAGCAGAGAGCCTGATGCTGGGCTCGATCCCAGGACCCTGGGATCATGACCTGAGCCAAAGGCAGAGGCTTTAAACCACTGAGCCACCCAGGCGCCCCCAAGCTAGCATCTTTATAATCCTCATTCTTAAGTCTAGTTCTGACATCTTACAAATGTCCATATTGATTAGGTCCCTAGCAGTCAGTACTCCATCTTGTTTGTTTGTTTTTAAGATTTTATTAATTTATATTCCAGAGAAAGCTCAAGATTACAAGCAGGCTCCCTGCGCTTGTGGGACTTGATGTGGAGGAGCCCAATGTGGGACTCAATCCCACAGCCCTGGGACCATGACCTGAGCTGAAGGCAGATGCTTAACCAACTGAGCCACCCAGGTGTCCCTCTTGTTCTTTTTTTTTTTTTTAGGTGAGTTTTTCCATGTTGTCATTTTGTCCCCAGAAGAATAGATGAATGGGAGAACAAAATGCTAAAATGGTAACAATGACCCCAGAAAAATATACACTAACCAAATCAGAAGAGACTCAAAACTGGGGGCAGAAGAAAGGGGAAGAAAAAAAAATATTTAGGCTGGTGAATAGAACAGAGCCACATGCTTGATTTTGAATGTATTATGGTCTGTTAGAAGAAATTGCCTCCCAAAATTTTAAAGAAAGTAAAACTTAAATATATACAAAAATAAGGGTAAACATGATGAAGGGATAGATTATGACTGTAAAGATGAAAATTAAAAAGATTTTACAGGGGCACCTGGGTGGCTCAGTGGGTTAAAGCCTCTGCCTTTGGCTTGGGGCATGACCCCAGGGTCCTGGGATGGAGCCCTGCATCAGGCTTTCTGCTCAGCAGGGAGCCTGCTTCTTCCTCTCTCTCTGCCTGCCTCTCTGCCTACTTGTGATCTCTGTCTGTAAAATAAATAAATAAAATCTTTTAAAAAAAAGATTTTATAAAAAGAATTGGAAAAGAAGTTGGCTGAAAAAAGAAAAAAAAAGTAGAGATTGTGACCAGGCTAGAGACTAGACCAAAGCCATACACTAGATTTAAGGTATATTTTGGCCTGTTGGAAGAAACTGTATCCCAAAATTTAAAGAAAGAAAAACTTATAGGAATACAAAAAATAAGGTTAAGTACAATGAAGGGATAGACTATGACTATAAAAATGAACATTATAAAAAGTATCGATAAGGGATGCCTGGATGGCTCAGTTGGTTAAGCAACTGCGTACAGCTAGGGTCATGATCCTGGAGTCCTGGGATCGAGTCCTGTATCAGGCTCTCTACTCAGGAGGAAGTCTGCTTCTGCCTTTGACCCTCTCCCCTCTAATGCTCTCTCTCTCACTCTCTCAAGTAAATAAATAAAACGTTTTAAAAAATAAAAAGGTATTGATAAGATAAACTAGTTAAAATAGGAAAGAGGAAAAATTCAAAAAAATTGAAAAAGAAAAGTAAAATTTTTAAAATTTTAACTTTGACAGACTAAAGGATCATGGGGGAATATCCATGAATTCTATGTGTTGCATTCCTGTATCTCTGGAATTCCACCATTTTCATTGATCTGTGAACTTGGTCCTGGCTGGATGTTCTTGCTGATCTTCTGGGGGAGGGCCTGTCACCGTGACTCTCAAATGTCTTTGCAGAACTGCACCGCCCCTGCCAGGGGCCAGGCTAAGCAATTTGTGCGGTTATGGTCTTGGGAGCTTTTGTTCCCTGAGCACTTTCTGTAGAGTTCCGGCGGACAGGAAAGAAAATGGTGGCCTCCCAGTCTCCCACCTGGAGGAGCCAAGAGCTCAGGGCCCCACTCCTCAGTGCGCCCTCAGAGAAAAGCGTTCAATCCCTCCCGTCTCCCTGGTTTCTGGCCACGCTCTGAGCTCACCCGGCATGTAGCCAAGAGTTGCTGTCTCAGGCACATGGCCCTGTTTGGAGTCTCCAGACCCAGCAGATTCCTGCCACGCCCTCCCACGCCACTCCTCCTGGAGAAGGAGGGGGTGTCCCCAGATCTGCCACTTGTGGGGTTCCTGCTCCAAGAGCAGTGGCCGAATGTGCCTTGGATCACAGTTTAAGGTAAGCCCAAGGTGAGAGCCGCCGCCTCGGCTCCATCTCTGCAGCCAGCTTCCCCACTCTGATACCTGAGGGCTCTGTCACACTCAGACACCCCTGGTCTTTCTGTGACCCCACGGGTCCTGAGACCACACTGTCCCCGCAAGGGCTCCGCCCCCACTTAGCCTCTGGGGCCACGTCTCTCAGTGGAGCAGACTTCTAAAAGTTCAGATTTTGTGCTCCGCTGCTCTACCACTTGCTGGGAGCTGGCCCCTCCCCCACCCCGAGGTCTATCTTCCTGTATTCGCTTTGGCTTCACTTCATACATCCTACCTACCAGAAAGGGGTCGTTTTTCTGTTCCTAGAGTTGCTGCTCTTCTCTTCAATCTCTTGTTGAGTTTGTAGGTGTTCAGAGTGGTTGGATAACTATCTAGCTGGATCCGTCGGACCAGATGAAATTTAGGTCTCCTACTCCTCCGCCATCTTGCTCCTCCTCTGAAAAGCTCTCAGCTTTTCCCTGTTGAGAACGATACTTTCTGTGGGCTTTTCATAGATAGCTTTTATGTTATTGAATTTTGTGCCCTCTATCCCAATATTTTGAAGAGTTTTAATCAGGAAAGGATGCTGTATTTGGTCAAATGCCTTTTCTGCATTAATTGAGAGGATCATAAGGTTCTTATATCTTCTTTTGTTAATGTGACCCATCACACTGGCAGAGGGGATTTTAATCTGACTGACGGTGAGTAGAGAATTTGTTCTTTTCCTAGGAGACATCAGCTCCTACCAGCCCCCAACAGTGGAGCACCAGAGTGGAAGTTAACCACCGTCTACACTCCTGGCCCTGGTACCCACTGGCTGAGTCACCTCAGCCATGTCTTAACCTCTGAAACTGTTTACTTCCTGATACAGATGGAGTAAGAGCATCTTGTTTGCAGGGCTGCTGAGAGATCCAGGTGATTGGGCAGCTGTGAGGCATGTAGGGAGCATTCCACACCTCCTGGTTACTAATAGCTCTAGATCATCACAAACTCCTTTGTGTTGGCCCCCTCCCCCCACTGGTGCCCTGGCTCCCAGTACACTGCTGGCTGGTGCTCGTGGAGCCCAGGGAAGGATCAAATGCAGAAACCACTGGATGACTGTGTCAGGGGGAAGAGCCAGGAGCAAAATGGTAAGTGAGAGAGTGGAGAAGACAGAGACAGGGAGAAAAGGTGAGGAGTCACTAAGGAGAGGCCATTCTACAGAGACTCAGGAAGGAGGTAGGGGAGCACCAGGAGAATGAGAAATTCAGAAATGCAAACAAAGTGATTAGGGTGAGAGCTGAGGAATAACAAGAACCATGGGCTGCTGTTTCAGTGATAGTAACTGCATATCACAAAGAAAGCAAAGGAGGGGAGACTGCTTCTTGGCATGAGGTTTTGTTTGGGGGTGATGAGATGTTCTGGAGGCTGATAGTATTGGTTGCACAATAGCGAATATACTAAAACCACTAAATTATACATTTTTAATTGGGTCTATGTAAACTCTATCTCCAGATAGAAAAAGGAATAACAGGAAATGCAGCGTGCTGGTCCCATCTGGGGTGTGCGCACGAGGGAGCACCGAAGATACTTGAAACATGTCCTCGGTTCTTCATGGTCATGCCAGGGGTTGATTTTCTTACTCATTAAACTGTAGAGATGTGCTTTACTTATGCTTTTTTGAATGTATAAAAATATGACAAAAATTTAAAATGTGTCCTATAAGGGAGAAAAGCATGGGAGAAAAAGAACAAACCGAGGAAGATACTGGAGCAGAAATATCTAGGAGAAGGAGATGCAGCGGGATGGGAGCCTGTGTCAGGAGATGCTCAGGCCACCCTGCAGGCTGCCCAGGCACTTCTGCCAGCCGGCCCCACCCCAAGCCCTCCCTGAGGCTGGAGGTCGGCTCTGGCTGGGGAGCTGCCAATGGCCTCAGCCTCCTGCCCCAGCTCTGACTTGGCCTTCTATGCCCAATGTTCCTCCTTTTTTATAGAAAACATACAGTGACCTCCCCCAGGATGCTTTCCCTGATATAGCCAACCAAACTGGTCCTTCGCCGCCTCATAGACCCTATTCCCTCACTCAGTATGCTGGTATCCCAACCTTGAAGGCTCAGGGTCTTTGATAATGTCTCTGTGAACTGCTCAGTGATTTTAATATGCTTGGAGTCATGCCTGCCTCCCACCTGTAAGCGTCTCAGGGCAGTGACTGAACATGTGGGCCAGCCCCCCCAGCCAGACAGCTGGCTCAGCTACTTGAGCAACCAAACTGCTCTATGAATGGGGTCGTTACACACAAAGGGAGAAACTCTCTCACAGACACAACACTGTCTCTAAGGCTCCCCTGCAAAAAAGATGCACAGAATATATGTGGTATAAAGAGCTCCGCAACAGTCACCTGACAGAGAAATGATGAACTCTACGTAGATAGCTTATCATCTGAAAATCCACTTGAAAATACATGACTTTGCTGGCTCTTCCAACAAACATAAGGACAACGAAACACTCAACACTTAGAACAGGACGCAGAGGCGCTCCGTACAGGCGGTGCTGAAGTGCTTCGTCAGCTCGTGCCTGCATGCTTTCCACCAGCCTCCTTTATGCTCAGCCAGCAGCCCAAGGCCACAGCAGACAGTTCTGTCCATCTGTCAGCATGTCCTGCTGCCCTCACGCCTGCTAGACCACAGTGACCAAGAGGGACGGGAAGGAAAGGAGCTGCTGAGGGTGGTGTGCCAGCAAAGGACACTAGTGGGAAGAGGGGAAGAGAAAGGTGCACCTGCTGTGACCTGACCAGTACCAGCTGGGGTCTCAGACGATAGCTCGGAACATCCCTCCAGACTGGGGCAGGAAGAGGTCATGGCCACCCAGAGCTCCCCTGGCGGCTTCCTCCTTCTGGGTTTCTCTGGACGCCCAGGACTTGAAAGAATCCTCTTCGCGGTTGTCCTCCCTTCCTACCTTCTGACTCAGGTGGGCAACACCCTCACCATTCTGCTGTCCATGCAGGACCCCAAGCTCCACTCCCCAATGTACTTTTTCCTCTCTGACCTGTCCTTCTTGGACCTCCACTTCACCAAGAGTTCCATCCTCCAGATGCTGGTCAACCTCTGGGGCCCAAAACCCATCAGCTTCCTTGGCTTCTCTGTTCAGCTCTTCATCTTTCTGTTCCTGGGGACCACTGAGTGCACCCTCCTGACAGTGATGGCCTCCGACTGCTATGTGGCCACCCGCCAGCACCCCCACTACACCACCATCATCCAGCCCTGCCGGTGCCAGCAGCTGGCATCCGTGGCCGGGGTCATCGGGCTGCTGGAGTCAGTAGTCCAGACACCACCCCCTCTCCACCTGCCCCTCTGTCCCCATCGGCAGATGGATGACTTCGTATGTGAGGTCCCAGCTCTAATCACATTGTCCTGTGGGAACACCACCTACAATGAGACCCAGAGGGCTGTGGCCAGCGTCCTCATCCTGGTGGTGCCCCTCAGCCTCATCCCTGTCTCTTACTGTGCCATTGCCCGAGCGGTGCTGAGGATTAACTCCGCGAAAGAGTGGAGGAAGATGTTTGGGACCTTCTCCTCCCATCTCACAGCGGTCACCCTCTGGTACAGTTCAGTCATTGCCGTCTACCTCCAGCCCCAGAGTTCCTATGCTCGCAAACGGGGCAAGTTCTTTGGTCTCTTCTATGCTGTGGGCACTCCAGCACTTACCCTCTCACCTGAGGAACAAGGAAATCAAGAGAGCCTTCAGGAGGTTGCTGGGGAAGGACAGGGACACAAGGCAGAGCTGAGTGCTGGTCCATGAGCTTCCCAGTCCAGAGGAGGTCCTCATGCCATTGGCAGGAAGCCTGGGTTCCCCACGCCGGTGCCCTCCCCCATGGTGCCACGCTAGTGGATGATGGCCACGTGTGTGCATGCAGGTGTGCTTGCATTGCCCTACCTGTAAGGCAGGGACTGGAAGTGGGCTGAGGTGGGGAAGGCACCGATATGTGAAACAGGAGAGATTTCAGATTATCTCCTCTTTGATCTATTTTGTCTTTAATGGTCTTTGCCTTCACCATGATGTGCCTACACCATCGGTCCTAATGGTTTCACACCCATTTCTGATCCCTGCCACACCATTTTGCTTCTCCCTTCAGTTTTTCACACTTCCTTCTGTGTGTTTTGCATTGTTCATTCATTTCATCCTCCCAAATGACAGCAGGAGGGGGAGCTGAGGCCAGGCAAGCTCTGAAACCAGACCAGGAACACAGACTTTAGATCTAAGATCTAAGCCATGCAACCTCTCTTAGGGTACTCAGATGTCCCCGCACCTTCAGCCTGGGAACAGAGCAGCCTCGGGACAGAGAGGGGACAGTCACTTGAGTGCCTGCATTTCACACACACACACCATGGGTCACATCAGCACCTGCATTTTACCCCTCTATCCCCACCTTAGAGGTCACCTCGGCACCAGCATTGCTTTCCCTGGTGTCCATGGGACACCTTGGTGTGGACATTCCTTCCTCCAGCATCCACAGGTCACCTCAGTGTGGACATTCCTTCTCTCAGCGTCCACAGGTCACCTTGGTGCCTCCATTCCTTCCCCTGGCATCCATGGGTCACCTCAGTGTGGACATTCACTCCCCTGGTGTCCACAGGTCCCCTCAGTGTGGACATTCCTTCCCCTGGCATCCACAGGCCACCTTGGTGTGGACATTCCTTCCCCTGGCATCCATGGGTCACCTCAGTGTGGACATTCACTCCCCTGGTGTCCACAGGTCCCCTCAGTGTGCACATTCCTTCCCTTGGTGTCCAAGGGTCACCTTGGTCCCTCCATTCCTTCCCTCAGCACCCACAGGTCACCTTGGCTTCTCCATGCCTTCCCCCAGTGTCCATGGGTCATCTCAGTGCAGGCAATCCTTCCTCCAGCATCCATGGGTCACCTAGATTTCTCCATTCCTTCCCCAGCACCCATGAGTCACCTTGGCATGGACATTCCTTCCCCCCACATGCACAGGTCACCTAGGTGCAGGCGTTTTCCTCTGGGCAGAGGGAAATCTCAGAGCCAGGAGCGCCCCACCATGGGAACTGAGCAGGAACGTGTCCACCAGGTGGACCCACAGGGCTTCTCCTGGAGGTCATCATCAGCCCCGCAGTCTGCTCAGACCGATGGAAACGGAGACATTGTTGTCACTGAGTGTGCACTGATTAGGGCACTTCAGGTACCATTTACGTGATTTACACGTATCGATGCATTTAATCCCTGTCACACCACGAGGTGGATCCTAGCTTTTTCAGAAGCACAGAGTCTTTTTCATAAGACACAGAGCTAAGCAGCAGCTTCAGGTCAGTGATCTGTCCCCAGGAGGCCGACTCAAGTCTCTACGTCCTTAACCCTGTCCTTTGGTAGAAACAGTGCTTCTACTGCCCAGGTAAGAAGTCTCAGCTTCTCAGTAAACTTTGAGAAACTCATCCCAATCTAGAAACATATCTAAACCAATTTTGCATCCAAAGGAAGTTTCCTTCCTGGGAATAAGAATTTATTGAAGGCCTCAAAGCATCCCATGTGATCAAGACACAGTAAGTGGTTGGACATTTTGTTACGGCTCATGGTATGTGTTCCTGGCTTAGATGTCCCAGAAGGCTTCAGACTCCCAGAAGGCAAGGGCCAAAATGTTGTGGAAAATTGGCACCCAATTAATTCTATGAGTGAATGAATGAATGAATGAATGAATCTCTCCAAAGAATGCATATGGCTTTCTGGAGATCCTAATTGCACACATGCTGTCTCTCAGCTTTTCCGCAGCAATGACAACACCAAATTCTCTTTGGTGCATGCTGATGAAATAAGAAAATGGGAAAATCCTACTTTTATTCTAACCCCAACACAAAATGGCTTTGGCAGAACATTTTCTCCCTGCATCAGCACACAACAGCAGACTTAACTCCATGTTCATCCTAAGCCTCCCAGCAAGCCACGGGCAGTAACTTTATTGTCCCCTCATCCTCCTATCAGACCACGTCCTGATCTTAATGTAGATCCCCCAGCTGATATTAATATCCTAATCTCATCCCTGCAAGTACTACTGACCCTGATCTCACTTTTCAGATCATGTCATTTCTTTTTCTCATGACCCTCCACCTTTTCTCACCCACACCTGCTCTTCAGCTCTGGTCGCACAGAAGCCTGTGGGGAACACAACAGAGCCTGACATGAAGCAGTCTGAAAGGAACTGTTTTAATGAAACCTGCCGTGTTGAATAAAGGGCTTAACACAGGCTTTAGAACTAGCATTTCAGTCTGAATTAATTCTCCATGTGACGTTATCTACTCAAAACGTCAGGAGAAAATCTATGCTAAACTTAACAATAACCCTCCAAGTGTGCAGGGAAGACAGAGATGGTCGGAGACAGATTTCCAGTTTATGTAACTGAGTGTGAGGCTGTTAGCCTTACGAGTCAAACCCACCAGTTATCTCACCAGCACGAGATGGGTTTACTCAAGGATTAAAAAAAAAAAATGCAGGGGTGCCTGGGTGGCTCAGTGGGTTAAGTCTCTGCCTTCGGCTCAGGTCATGATCCCAGGGTCTCAGCAGGGAGCCTGCATCCCCCTCTCTCTGCCTGCCTCTCTGCCTACTTGTGATCTCTGTCTCTCAAATAAATAAATAAAGTAAAAAAAAAAAAAAAAAGAATTGTAATCTAGGACAAATGAGATTCAGCAAAATGGTACACAAGTCCAGGAAACACAGGAGAGTTACACTTTTTTCTTCTTAAGGATTAAAGGACTGAGTGGAGAATGCTGTTAGGAACTACCAGTCCATTGCGGTAAGCTGGGGATTCGAAGTGTGGTTGCTTTTCACTGCCTGAGCGGCTCCAGGGGCAGGGCTGAGAAGGCTCCCTCCAACCTGCTGGAATAGTAGAGGGGCGTCCACCCGAGAGCACCCCTCCCTGTCTTCCTGTCAGGTCTGCTTGTCACCAGGAGAGGCGGGGCTGACAACTCGTACTGTTGGCCTCCCAGCCCAGTTGGGGTGAGCTCTCCTATCACCCCTCACAAGAAGCCCAGAACAAAAGAACAAAGTGCATGAGTGCCTGGGTGTGTGGGAAGCAGAGGGTTCTTCCTAGAGGTCTGAACCTCTGCAGAGGGAACAAAATTAATACGAAATATTTGCCAATGCCTCACGTGTAAAGAGCTAAACGGTCTTGTGCATGAGTGACGCAGGAGCAGCAGCCAAGCTGAGGACAAAGCGGGCACTGGCGCCCCACCATCCCCCCACCATGGGTATGTGTGACATCCTCAGGCACTCCAGCGGCCCTAAAGGAAGAACAAATGGTTAGCTTGTAGATCACAGTCCCGCAAGACGAGTCTCCCTCAGTTTACAAATGTCTTAGCGATCCACAAGAACAAAGCATTTCTATCAATGGCTTAGCTTCCAGAAGGAAATGTGGATACAATTAAATGGCCTTGGAACCTGCAGCCCATGACAGATTCATGAAGCAGGCAGAGTGCAATGTTTCTCCAGGAAGCTTCCTACTGTCTTCTTGTTAATGCCTTGCTAGAGGGGAAACAACCTTAACTTGACAATGGCAAGGCCTCCCGGTATCCTGCGAGTCTTCTTTAACACAGGAAAATCCTTTTGAAACCTCCCTTTTCCTTACCTCCCCAACCCCATAGTATATAATCACCAGCCCTCCAAACCCGAAACCCCGGGAGAGCAACACTTTCTGCCCATGGGTCCTGTCCCTGTGCTTGGTACCGGCACAAAAACAGACATGTAGACCCATCATTTTGCACCAAAGACGTCTCAAGAATTCATTCTTGGCTCCAGACCACACTCCAATGAACCCCACCTATATTCCAAAATCCCATCATGAGGCTGGGACGCTGTGGGAGAAGGGTCACCCCAGGGAACCGAATGATTGAGGAGGAAAGTAGGGATTGTGAACTGGATGAAATTGGAAAAAGGGATCCCTCCCCAATGCTTGAAGCCTGTAAGACTTAGGTCCCATGAGGACAGGCACATACCTGCCCACCTAGTAAAGCACTTGAGTTGGAAACCTTTAAGGGATGGCCTTCAAGAACTCGGTTTTAGCTGCCTACTCAAGTAGGGACAGCAGCTTCTTCCAACGGCCTCACTGAATCATGAGTAGACACAGGTGCACAGAGCCCAGCTCGCACTGCACCCCCCGGCCACGGGTGGAGCCAGGCTCCTATTCTCCTATGTAGAGTTAATCATGCACCCCTGGAAGGTACCAAAGGTCACCTCCAAAAGAGGCCTCTTTGGGATGTGGATTATTTTGATCTAAGGCCTGTTGAGGGTTCAATAACAGGCAAAATCTCCCTTTTGCAAAGCAAAATCACATTTCTAAACGTGCCTTCCTCCCTGAACTCCCAGAGGAATCTTCACACCTTCTGTCAATGGGGAAGTCATCAACTTAAATCTGGGTAACAAACTGAACTATGCAACCCCCCTTCACTACTCCTTCACTGACTTCCTTCCTTAGCTGTCCTCAACCACCCTTTCCCTTTGTTTGGCCTAAAGTGGTTAAGCCCCACCAATAACTGGCCGCTAGGGTCCCTCATCACTGGGGCCCCGTGTGTGTGTGTGTGTGTGTGTGTGTGTGTGTGTGAGAGAGATGCAGTGTTCAAGATGTGCTTGACCATAGCATTGAGGGTCCATATCTGGGCTCTCTACTCTGTTCCACTGGTCTATGTGTCTGTTTTTTGTGCCAGTACCATGCTGTCTTGGTGATCACAGCTTTGTAATAGAGCTGAAAATCAGGCAACGTGATGCCCCCAGCTTCAGTTTCTTTTTCGACATTTCCTTAGCAATTCGGGGTCTTTCTGGTTCCTTACAAGTTAGGGTTGCTTGTTCCAGCTCTATGAAAAATGCTGTTGGTATTTTGATCGGGATGGCATTGGAAGTGCACATTGCTCTGGGAAGCATGGACGTTTTCACTGTATGTATTCTTCTGATCCATGAGCATAGGATGCTTTTCCATCTCTTGTGTCTTCCCCCTCCATGTCTTTCATGAGACAGATCCTTTAACTCTTTGGTTAGGTTTATTCCCAGGTATCTTAGCTATTGTAAATGGAATTGATTCTCTAATTTCTCTTTCTACAGTTACATTCTTAGTGTACAGGAAAGCAACTGGTCCCTATACACAATGGAATATTCCTCAGTCATCAAAAAGGATGAATACTCAACTTTTTTATCGACATGGATGGGACTGGAGGAGATCATGCTGAGTGAAATAAGTAAAAGCCTGGAAAAGGGACTCCCGGTCCCTGTGCCCAAGCATGCAGCACCTGCCCAACAGGGCTGCCCGGGGCCTGGGAGCTGATGACTGCCAAGCCCAGCACCCCATGTCGCTCTCCCACCTACCTTGTTTCTGAACTTGACCTGCTTGCACACTTCTTCTGCCTTCCCACATCGAGAACCGGCGTCCCATGAAGCCCAGAGGAGCAGCTGCCCCAGCAGCGTCCCTAGTCAAAACTCACTTATTGAGAAGACAATGAAACCAAGGCAGCACAGAGTGCTCCGAAATGCTGTTAGTGACCGAGTAGGCAGACAGGCTCCAGGTGGCCCCACGTGCACTGCACACTCCCGCTGGCTCCGCAGTCCGAAAACCGGCTGAAGCCTGCCGGCAGCTGAGTCCCCACGGAACAGAGGCAGGGAGGGAGGGTGGCTGGGTGCTGCTCTCACCACCGCCCGCCGCCCCCTGGGGCCTCCGCCAGCCCCCTCCTCTGCGGTTCCGGACTCCTGCTTACAGGGGAGTCCGGCTCCCCAGGCCACAGCAGGACTTCTGATCCCGTGTAATGTACACCCAATCAAGTGCAAAGAAAGCCGGAGGCTATAATTCTGGTCTTCTCGCATCCACCGCGGGGCAGTTCTGAAGTCCATGGTTCACTTTCCAGTTGGCAGGCTTACCTACTCCACAGGCCTCTTGAGAACAGGACACGTGGGAAGAGAGGAACTCATACTACGTCCAGTCAGCCTCAGCCAGAGAGTCCCGGCCCACTGGTTTTCAAGCTCGGGTCTGGTACTTCCTCTGCACGAGGTCTACGGAACTTCAGAAACTGGCTCCTGAACAGGCTGATGAAATGGCAGGACCCACCCAACCCCTCAGCTCTTTGCAAAAATGGGAAAATAGCTTAAGGAAAAAAAAAAAACAAACAAAAAAAAACAGTGCGGAAGAGAAAGAGGAAAGTCCAGGTGCCAAACACCTTTCTCTGCGAGGACACAAGATCGTAAGAGCCTCAGCAAGCTTCCTTCCTTCGATGACCACTCAGTACGCTCTTTCCTAGGACAGTAATCTCCTTCCCAGCTGCTCAGCTCTCCCAGACTTTGCAGGCTGGGAGCGCTCGGGGGCTGTCCCAGGGGCCATCTCCTCCACTGTCCCCAGCAGCACCCATTTTCCTGCTGTTCTTGGTTCTTGGGAGGGAGGGTCCTCACGTCTGAGCAGCCACATGCTCAGGTCCCCCATCAGAGGGCTCATTCAGCAGGAGTGACAGGGGCCAGCACAGCCGAGCACACTCCCGGGGCAAGGACAGTCGGAGCACCAGTCCTCGCACCTGGCGTGGCTGCAATCAGTGGGATGTCTGCTGTTCTCTTCACAAATGAGGCCACGGAGATCAGAGATCAAGAACTTATTCCCACGCAGTGGAGACTGACCCGGGCCAGCGGACCCCACACTTGGAAGCTCTAATGCTGTCACTCACTTGTATCAGCCTAACCCTGTCCTGCGTGGCCCTGCGAGGCCCTCAGTAGACCAACCCAATGCCTCTTTGAACCCCTGCACCCCAGGGCCTTTTTCCTAACCTGGAGACCCCCGAGCCTCCCTCCTTGGACCGAAGCCCATTCTGCTCACAGTAAGGGACGAGCCGCTGAGTCACACGGTTCACTGGTTTATTGAGACTGGGGAGATCCCTCCCCAAGAGACACCTTGGCAGCAAGGGGATGTCCCCTCCTGCCCGGTGATTCCCTCTGTCCCTGACAGCCATCGGGGTTGGGGGAGCCTTCCTGTGGTTGGGATTCTCACCAACTGTCTACTGGAAGCAGCTCCCCAAGCCTGCCCCCATTTCTTCTCCCTCAAGTCCCCCCAGAAAAACACAAAACCAAAGGGAGCAGCCCTGGGAAGGAGGACGGGGAGCGTGGACATAGTGTGTATATGAGCACAAAGGTGGGGTGGGGGTTCAAGCAGAAAGCATGTGAGGGTGTGAGCTGCGGAGAGTGCATAAGGACGTGTAGGGTGCGCGCCTCGGGCTCTGCTAGGAGGATACAATGGTCTTAAGGTGCAAAGGCAAGGTACCCAGGTTCCATGAGCACACACAGGGGGAACACACGGGGAAACACGGATGTGCGCTGGTGGGGAAGGCCTCCGCTCAGCACACGAAGGGCGCAGGGGCCCCGAGTGCAGGAGGGAGGCAAGGACAGGGCACACACGTGAGCGCCAGAGGGAGAGGCACATGTGAGCACACATGCACACGCGCGTGTGTGTTGGGAAGTGTGAGCACGCACAGGGCAGAGGCGGAAAACTCCAGGGGGACGAAGCTGGCAGAGCGGTGAAGGGTGGGCGGGTGGAAGGAGACCAGGCTGCGGCCAGCACTGGCAGGAGGGGAAGGGGCGCAGTGCGGCGGGGCCAGGAAGCTGCAGCCAGGCACAAACCGGACAGCGTGGCGGTCAGAAAACTGCAAGCGCACGAGAGCAAACGCGCCGGGTCTACAGTCCTGGGGACCCAGCCGGTCCCAGACTCACAGAGGAGGCCTTCCTACCAGCCCCTCCCCAATCCCTGGGGCCCTCACTTGTACAGCAAATGAACCCGGCTCCCATCACAGCTGAGCCTGTCAGGGGGCTCATGGGGCCCCCTAGGCAGGCCCCCCGAGGGGTCTGGGGGCGTAGAGGGGTGGCGCCGGGGACGGAGCTGCTGACGAGACCGAAGCTGATGGCGCAGCTCGGAGACTCGCTCCTCTTTCTGCAGGAAGAGAGATTGGGAGAGGTTGGAAGAAGGGGAAGTGAGGCGGGGCCTCGCAGAGAAGAACGTGGGGTGTGAGCGGAGGACGGGGGAGGGACGCCAGGATGGACAGCAGACGCGAACATGAGGCACCAGGAACGATGGAGGAGAGCCAAAGAGCAAAGAGGGGCATCAGGTGAGGAGGGACCAGGGGAATGAGGAGTGGGAGGCGGGGGAGGGGAGAGAGGCCCATGCCCACAGATTTGTGCCAGTGCCCCTCACCCCCCAGCACCCCCACACCTCAGCAATGATCTTCTCCAGCTCACGGTTCTCCTTCTCCAACAGCCGGGACTTCTCCTCCTCGTTGTTGTTGGTGGATGAGCCTGTCTTCATGGTGTCCTGCGCCTCCGACTGCCACTCACCCCGGGTGATCAGCCTGCGCATCTGGGGACCAAGGATTGCACATGAGACGGGGGAGAGGACTGTCCATGACCAGCAGGTGGCGAGGCAAGCGGGGCCCCTCCCAAGGGCAGGAGCAGGAGGAGGCTCCCAGGAAGCAGGGCTGGACTGCGGGGACAGAAGCGGGGACCGCCTCACCTTCGGCACGAAGAGCACGACCAGAGTGATGTAGGAGGAGAACACTATGGCAAGGGACGCAAAGGCGAAGGCTGCATCCTGCTGGCTGGACAGGATCATGGTGACCGGGGCAGTGATGAGGCACAGGACCTGTGGGTGCACCCTGTTTGGGACCTCCAGGCTTTCCTCCCCCAGGAGAGAGCCCATGAGGACAGGTCCTGGGGGAACTTCCCATCGCTAAAGGCTCCAGACCCCAGGCCACCCTCAACTCCAGAGCGGGAAGAATCCCAAACCACGTCCTGCTCCAGGTCAACCCCCCCCTCAAGGCAGACGTGCTGGGATCCTCACACGGGCCCATTCAGAGTCCCTGAGCACTGAGCGTCTGGGAACTCTGGCCGGAAGCTGACTCGGATTCCAGCCAGGGAACCGGAGATAAGGCATCTCACTTCCCCACTCTGCTTCCTCACCTGTGCAGGGGGACAGTAATGTCTGCTTCGTGCACTCACGGGCAGAGCTGTAAAACAGTGTCTGTACAGGGCTTTACCCGCTGGGAAGTGCTTTACAGACCCGAGGCACTAAAAATCTTCTTCAGACTCCCGCCCACTGATCCTAGTCCCGATTCCTCCCCAGCAGCCCTAGGGTCAGCACCAGGTGTCCAAGGCTCACCGCCACATTGTAGATGGCCATGCCCACAGCCCGGTGGTCATTGATCTTCTCCGTAGACACACTCTTGGTCTCGTAAGCAAGAAAGATACCAAGCAGCAGCAGCAGCCCCTTGTAGCCGTAGAAAATGCCTGGAGCGGAGGCCACGGCCACTTGGCAACAAGACCTCCAGGCACCCACTCACCCCCCGGGCCCTCCACGCCCTCCACCTACTGCTGTTCCTGCTTTGAGCTCCACAAGTGAAGGGCCTCCTTTCTGATCGGCCCCTCTGACCTAGCACACCCGTCTCTGTCTGTTCCCCCAACTTGTCCCAACGTCCCGCTTCCTCATGGGACAGAGGAGGAAGACTGCGGACGCTATGTCCCCGCCCCTTACCCTCCAGGCTGAGGGCGGCTTTGCCCTTTCTGATCCTGCACCAGTGTGCAGGCCCTCCCCAGGCCTCCCCGTCCTGCTCTCACTCTAGGCAGCTGGCCAGACAGATGGGGTCAGGCGGTCCCACGGGCCACTCTGCCCCCAGCTCTGCCCCAAGCCTGCTTTATACCCCCGGCTCCTCACGGAAGAAGACCGGCTCTCCCTCCTTCCCAGAAAGGATCAGGGCAAAGCCACCCTCCTCCCTCGGGCCCTTCCGCACCGGCCCTCCCCTGACCCGCGCACCGAGCCACGTGTTCATCTTCCTGGAGCTGCAGTGCTCCAGCTGCGGCAGGATGGACACATCGATGTCTTCCTTCGGCTCCTCCTTGGCGAAAGTCTAAGGGAGAAACGGGGCCCCAGGGAGACACCAGTCACCCTCCCTGCCCTGCCTCTGCTCAGTCCTGATGCCCAGCTTGGCCTCCTCTTTCCCAGGTGGCCCTCAGCACAGATGCCAGGCCCCACTCTAGGCCCAGGAGTGCTTTCACGAGCACCTCGGAAGGGCGTGTTCCCAGCTTTCCATGATGCCTGGGACATCTACACACCCTTCCAGGATCCCCACCACCTGCCTCCCCACCTGCACTGGGCCTCCTTAGGGCACGGAGAGGCGGCTCTCCTCCTGGGTCCCCAGGCATGCAGAGGCCCCGACCCCCAGGGCCTCCTCTCAACGGGTACCTCGATGGTGCGGTGCAAGGGGTCCACGATCTGCCAGATGGCGAGAGTGAGGACGTCCATGCCCACCAGCAGGCCCACGGTGGCGTACAGCTTCCAGGGTTCCAGGGTCTGGGTGGACACAGAGCACAGGCAGGTCGGGGAACCCTCTGAACCCCGAGAGCCAAGGACCTATGGGCCGAGGTGAAGAAGCAGCTCACCTTCCTCCACTCCTTCTTCTCCTCCTTCTTCGTGAAGACCGTGTGGACCCACCAGATCTTAGTGAACATGGAGCCATAGCCCAGACTAAAGCCCAGACCCAGGAGCCAGAGGCGCGCCTAGGACAGGAGAGGGAGCAGGGCACAACCGTGCACAAAGGAGTGCAGTCAGGAGCCACGGGGGTGCACACAGGGCCAGAGAGTGGGTCTCTCTGCCTCCAGCAGCTTCCTCCCACCCACCTCCTCCTCTGCCAGCAGGGCCTCCTTGCTACACCCTCCTGTGCGAATCCCCAGCCCGGGTGTGCGGTGTGGCAGTACACCCTCCACCACACAGCCCCAGCTGGCCCGGCTCCTCGCCCTTTCCTCCCCCCAGGCTCCAGCCACGCCGACGGCTCACCTCATCTACTGGCTGTTCGACCCCCGCAGGCCACCTGAGTGACCGCCCCCCCCGTGCCTCCAGCTGAGGAAGGCCCGCACATCCTTGATACTCCAGTGCCAGTCCAGCTACTCCTGAGCCAGTCCTGAGCGGCCCCCGCCTGCTGCACAGACCTCTCACACATCCCGGAGGTCAGTGTGCCCCCTCCCACTGCTCTCTCATTTCCCTGGGGGCTGACAGCCTCTGGGGAAGTGTGCTTGTGTGTGCCAATGCCACGTGCCCAGCTGCATGGTCAGGACAGGGCCCAGGATGGATGAGTACAGACAGGCAGGGACAGGGGCTGTGTCCCACCAGCATTAACAGAGCTGCACATGTGTGGCCACGGAAGTCAGCCTTTCCCACAGCCCCGGGACCTCCCACACCCCAATACCAAGTGTGTGCCTCATCCCCGCCCCCCCGCCCTCTGCTCTCAGGTCCAGTCCCTGCTTCTACCCTTTCCCCAGGAGCTCACAGTTCCTGGGCTCCATCCTCAGCCCACAGCCAAGATGCCAGTGTTGAAGGGTTCTTTGTGCAGACCCTTCCTGCACCCGAGCGCCCCCCTCCATGAGGCAGGCCATGGCAACCTTGGAACTGGCTAGAGCCACCCAGCAGAGAGGTCTGGAGGGCGGGAAGAAAGGTCGCAGCCCACAGAGACTGGGGGAGCAGGGACAGTGCAGGAAAGGCCGTGCCCGGTGCCTCCAGGAACGGCTCCCAAGCGGGGAGGGCCAGGGTCCATGGCGAGTCTACCCGCCTCCTCCTCACCTGGCAGACGAAGGGGAACTGGCTTCTCCCGATGTGGTAACCATCCAGCCCGAGGGGGAAGACAGCCGCCAGCGCCAGGGAGCAGCCCACAGCAGTCAGATTGTTCAAGTTGGGCTGGGAGTTCTGGATGTAACTAGGGCAGAGGCGGGAGAGGAGGAGGGCGAGGAGCAGAATTAACCTCTTCTTCGGGGAGGCCCTGCTCTCCAGAGCCATGGGGCCTGCCCCAGCTGGTGCAGCCTGGGCCACAGCCCAGCGGGGGCAGGCAGAGGGCTCCCAGCACCCCCACCTGTACACATGGAGCAGAGCCCCCGTGGTGTCCCCCAAGAACTTGGTAGTTGTCGGTGAGCTGGTCTGGAGCTGGGATGGGACTTGCGTCTGGTTTCCCCCTTTGGTGGTCACGGTCACTGGGAATGCCAGAGTGGATGCCTCGCCCCCCCACGACCTGGCAGTTACACCAGTGTCATCTCAGTCCCTGCCAGGGGCATCACGGTCTCCGAGGGGCAGAGAGGAGGAGGACAGCATCCGAAAAGAAACTTACCGGACGTGAGAGTTGTAGATATTAAACGACAGACACACCACAGCCAGGACGATGCCCAGGCTGGACAGCACAGAGACCGAGATGAAGAGTTTCTGGGACATGAAGCGAAATGTCTTGATGACAAGGGTCTGGTCAGCCGGGGGGGCCCCTCCTGCATGGCATTAGGGGTAAGGGGAGGTCTAGTCAGCTGGGGGGGGGACACTCCTGCATGACACATTGGGGAGGGGTCTGGTCAGCTGAGGGGTCCCTCCTGCATGGCCCTGGGGGAGGGGTCTGGTCAGCTGGGGGGCCCCTCCTCGTGGCCCTGGGGGAGGGGTCTGGTCAGCTGGGGTCCCTCCTGCATGGCCCTGGGGGAGAGGTCTGGTCAGCTGAGGGGCCCCTCCTGGGTGGCCCTGGGGGAGGGGTCTGGTCAGCTGAGGGGTCCCTCCTGCATGGCCCTGGGGGAGGGGTCTGGTCAGCTGGGGGGCCCCTCCTCGTGGCCCTGGGGGAGGGGTCTGGTCAGCTGGGGGGCCCCTCCTGCGTGGCCCTGGGGGAGGGGTCTGGTCAGCTGGGGTCCCTCCTGCATGGCCCTGGGGGAGGGGTCTGGTCAGCTGAGGGGCCCCTCCTGGGTGGCCCTGGGGGAGGGGTCTGGTCAGCTGAGGGGCCCCTCCTGGGTGGCCCTGGGGGAGGGGTCTGGTCAGCTGGGGCCCCTCCTGCATGGCCCTGGGGGAGGGGTCTGGTCAGCTGAGGGGCCCCTCCTGTGTGGCCCTGGGGAGGGGTCTGGTCAGCTAGGAGGGGTCCCTCCTGTGTGGCCCTGGAAGGGGGTCTTGTCAGCTGGGGGGGTCCCTCCTGCATGACACTAGGAAGTAGGGGGAGGGGACAAGGAAATGAAGGTGAGGCAGAGAAAGGGGCAAGGGACACCTGTCTCTAGCCCCGAGGACGTGGGCCCCTCGCTGCCCTGAATGCTGAGTGGGGGTGCTGCGGAGCAATGCTGCCCGCAGCCCAGGGTGGCGGGGGTCTCAGGAAGCAGTCGGAAGTGAGAGGAGGGAATGGAGCTGGAGGCCAAGATGTGTCACCAAAGCTGTGGTGTTTCTGGTAGTGTTTGTTCTATGATATGTGTCTTTCTGACAGCAAAGGAAATGGGAGGGAAAGAAGGGAACGACCAAGAGGTGACGTTCGTGAGGTCTCTCAGAACTCAAATCAAAAGCTGCAGATGACAGTTGTAGAATCATAAAGCTAAGAGTTCGAAGGACCCACCTAGCCTCCGAACCCCAGGAAGACACCCGACCTGGGAGCTTCGACCCTGGCAGGGTGATGTTCCCAACAGTGTCTTCTAGCTATTATCAAGAGGAAACTCTGATTTGTCAACGAGTTCACAGCAAAAAAAAAAAAAAAAAAAAAAAAACCTAATTTCAATTTGCTTAGCTTTAAAAAGAGAAGTGTAATTTAGGCCATGAAGCATTTATAGCAGGAGAGAATACTGTCCTAAATTCAAATTATAAAAAAACATGTCAGAGCTCCAGCAGTGCCGGCAACTACCAGCTTCCAGTCGGGAAGGGCAGCTGGCAGCTGCCTCTGTCCCTAACGTGCCCTCTTCACCGGCAGGTCCTTCCTCCTGTCCACCTGGAGCGTCCTTCCCATTGCCTGTCGTTTGGCCCACGAAGCGCATGAGCAACACTTGCTTTTACTTTGCCTCTTTAAAAAGCACATCTGAGGGGAAGACAATCCAGGAGGTTTTGCAACCTCTCCTATAATTTAAGCAACTAGTTTCCTGAGAAAGATGAAGAGGCGACTCCAAGCTCCAGTGGCTGGTTCAGATAGATCAAGGTACCAGAACATCTGGGAGACCTACACGGGGTTTCCACGGCCACCCCCCATGCGCCGCATCTCTGATCCTATTACCTGAGCAGCACATTACTTTTGCTAGTGCATTGCTCCCTCTTCAAATACATACCCCACCCATGTCTTAACCCGGACCCTGGCCCATCTCCTTGGCACATTTCCAGCTGATGGCACCTGCCACCCCAGCCTCGTTCACGTGCACAACACTTGGTCTTGCTTGCTCAGAGGCACCGAGGAATACAGACAGGACCCGCTTACCAATCCACTTGTCCGTTTTGGACCAGGAAAGATCGTCCTTAGTGCTGTCATAGTAGCCGATCTTCTTGTAGCTGC
Organism: Lutra lutra; assembly: GCF_902655055.1. Lineage (NCBI taxonomy): Eukaryota > Metazoa > Chordata > Mammalia > Carnivora > Mustelidae > Lutra > Lutra lutra. Next base: position 118,873 of record NC_062283.1, read on the forward strand.
CCCCTGGGCGGGAGACAACGGAAGGCTGAAGAGCCCAGCCCAGGCCCGAGCTTCTCACTCCCCTCAAGTCACTCTCCCTGCTTGCATCTGAGCCCCCAAGGGGTCCCTGGGAGGACAGGAGGGCTCTCGAGTCAGCCACCTGGCTGACAGGAAATGCAAGGTGTCTGCCAAGGCTCATGGGTGTGTGAGAGCATCTCGGGGGTTCGAGGCCTCTGGGGAGAGGGCTCTGAGACGCCACTGCTCAGCCTTGCGCCTCTCCCGCCGATCGTCTCACACTTCAATTCTGGCTTCAGAAGCCTGCGACATCTCTGCTGATTCTCCCTCTCATGACAGACAGAATCACAGGATCTATTTTCCCAGTGGCTTTCATTTTAATTTTAGAAATTTCTCTTCTGTTGGCTTGGGTTCTAATTCCTTGGAAAGTTGCATCTGCCTCTTAGAGCCACGAGGTGGGGGGTAGTTCAGCCATTCCTAAGAATTCCTGTACCAGAACTTTTCCCTCAGAAGCCAAACCACAGCCCTGGGGTTTGGGCTACAAGGAGGATCTGTGGACAGGTGGGAGCGGGGAGAAGGGGAGGGCACGCTCCAGGAGGCTGCGAGCGGCGTGGGGACAGCCCGACCGGCAGAGGCTCGGCAGGTACGTGTGTGCTGACGTTTAAGGAGATACAAGTGAGGAAAGCCAGATTACACAGGAGACCCAAGAATCAGAAAAGCTTGCTTAGACAGCAAGGAAATGCAGTAGGTTTCCTCTAAAAATAGCAGCTCTGCTAGACTCCACTAGCCTGGAGTCCGCAGTCTGCACCTGACAAGGGTTAGCCCCTCAGAGCCAGGCTCCCAAAGGGAAATTTCTGAAATCACAAGGGAAGCCCCTGGAGAAAGGCAGTGTGTCTGCCCCTTCCCAGGTCTGGGCACCCCCCGACCCCCACTGAGCTTTTTACTCTTCTTATTAGATAAATGCTTGAAGAACCAGTTCAAAGAGAAGAGCAGATGGGCACGCACAAGCCACCATCCCGATCTCCTTCCTCGGGCGGTGACACCAGACCTCAGCCCGCACCCCTGGGCTCAACCTGCCACTGCCAGACCCCGTGGCCCCACACCCCTGCGCTCCCCATGCACCGCCCAACCCTGCGGGCCCCCCACACCCCTGCACTCACCCTGCAGCTGCTCAATGAGCGTCCAGGCCATCCGGGAGCCGCTGGCATCAAACACCACGTGACCCTGCGTGCGGGAACATGCGGAGGCGGCAAAGGTGATAAAAGTGGGAGCCAGGAGAGAGCGTCAGGGCCTCTCCGGATCCTTATGTGTTTGATGTCATTGAGCCTCTGAATGAATTCTATTTATGGCCTTTGCCTGCATATAGGACATACCCCAGATGCCCATACCCTAGATTTTAGAAACATTCTTCTTTGGAAAAGAAGCTTCACCCGTGGGATTTGAGTGGGAAGCGTCCTCGGACAGAGCCCCAGGAGCCCCGGCCTCTGGCTGTGTGGCCCAGGCATGGCACCCAGTCCCTCTGGACGCTGTTCTCCCCACTTGGAGAGGGACAGATGACCGCTCAGACTGTCTCCTCTTAAAATCCTGTGATTCTCATCTGACTCATAAATATCTGGACTGAAAATAAATGAGGGAAAGGCTGAAAGAAATGGAATACAGCATCTTCCCCTCTTGCCTCATGGGGGTTTTTCTGGCTTGGGGGTCTGAGACCGATCCCTTCAGGTTAACATGAGCGCAGGAAAGGAGGGCACGCGCCCTCTTGGGGGAGCGCAGGGGAGCATGGGGGAGACTGCTGCCACTCACAGAGACGCCCTCAAAGGACGAGGAGTTCATCGCCCGGTAGATCTGGTCGGTAATGGTCTGGTTGTTATAGTTGAAGTCTTCCAGGCGCACACCGGAGTGGCCACCCCCACCGGACGTCTTGTTCAGGGCCAGCGCCAAGGCCCAGATGGCATCGTAGGCCAGCGGTGCCTCCTGGAAGCCACCAGTCTCCTCGGGGTGTCTCTTAAGCCTCTTGGTCAGTTTCTCCACAAACTCCTGGGATGTCTGCGGAGGGAGGGATGGGGCAGAGGGTTGGAGGGGGCGTGGGGCACACTCCCAACGCGGCTGCAGCCCTGTAATCCAACAGAGGGTGGTGTTTTGCCATCGGAGGGAGCACACAAAACTTTGAAAGCTGGACTTGGAGGGGCTGGACTGGAGCTGGGGTGAGCCGGGCCCAGGAGCCTCAGCACACAGCCGCTGGCCCAGAACTGGAGCCAAAGTTGTAAGGAGTGGACACTGCACAACAGACGGCAGAAGAAAGTAGAGGTGGGCCTGCATGGCGACGTCCTCCCAGGCTCAGACGTTCTCCGTGGGCCGGACCCGGCACCTCACAGCCCCTGTGATTCTAAAGCAGCCTAGAGGGGCCCCGGCCTTCCTCACTGGACCCAAGCAGCGCACTACCTCCCTGAGTGCTCTCCCCTGCTTTCAGCTCCCAGGCCCTGGAAGGTTCGTGGGACACGGGGCCCCAGAGACACTCGTCACGTGATTGAAAGCTGGTATTCAGGCTCTGCCCACCCTCCCCACCCTCTATCTTTGTTCTCCAAGAAAGCTGAAGACAAGGACAGCTCCTGTAACTCTCCCATGAAATGGGTCAAGAGACCTGAATTTCTATACCTGGCAATGACCTCGTTTGGCTAAAAACCACAGGTAAATTGCTCAAGGGTTTGGAAATGTCTACTGTGCAATGGAGAAAAACACACCTGGCCTTTCTGACCTCCCAGAAGCCATACAAGGAAAGGCTCGGTGGCCCCCTCTTCGCAAGGCAGCAGTAACAGAGAGGGCGAGATCTGGGATGTACCAACAGCCTCACCCTCTAAGGAAGGAGGGAGCAGATGAAGAATAAAAAAAAATCTGTTCCCCGTGCCCTGCCCGCTTTTCTCTCTACTGAACTTTCTGAAAACATGGGACAGGGGAGTGCAAGGCACAGACAGTGCGGAAACAGCCTTGGAAAACTAGCCCGGAACCGACCACACCCGCTGCTCCACAAGCGGGAGGCCAGGACCGCGTCCCGTCCCCCTGCACACCTCTGCTCCCGGCACCGTGCCTGGCCCAGGACCGACCACGTCCGCTGCATCACGTCCGCTGCATCACGGCAGGGAGCTACTCTGTGTGGCGCTGTGAGGTGGTCCGTGTGACCGCACACTTGTCTCCCACACGGAAGGCACCGCCCAGACCACGCGCTCCGGGTGGGAGCGCTCTGCAGGGGAGTGCTGCCCATGGCGGACGCCATCCAAGTGTGTGGTCCCGAAGTGCCCTCCGCTCAATTCTGCTGCAAACTCTGATCACGCTAAAAAAGTTTTAAAAATGTCCACTGGGCAGATAAACAGATGCATGGATGGATCCCAGGTCCACCCCATCCACCCGCCCGCTGAGAGACCTCAAACGAGTTATCAAACTGCACTGGGAGGTCATTCAGCTTTAGAATGGGGTGACACTGGCTACCTCGAAGAGCCACTATGGGAAACCACAACATATAGAAAATGCGGGGTATAAAGTCAAGTCGCAGTTTGTCTTTAAAAGTCCCCCTGTCCCTCAGCCTCACATTCGTCATGGTCGCTCAGATCTACAGTCCAGCTTGGCATCTCATGTCCTGTGTCTCCAACTGTCTCTGCAGCATCTGGAGCTATAAGATCAATAATCCAAAATTTAAAATATCTAAGACAAGGCTCCACTTTCCCTCACTCCCCAACACTTCCCAGTACATGAGATTGAAGGCTTGGAATCAGCAAGTCCTCTTAATTCCTCCATTGAAATGTTTCTTTTGGGGTTTTTTGAAGATTTTATTTATTGGGGGGCGTCTGGGTGGCTCAGTGGTTTAAAGCCTCTGCTTTCAGCTCAGGTCATGATCCCAGGGTTCTGGAATCGAGCCCCACATCGGGCTCTCTACTCAGCAGGGAGCCTGCTTTTCTTCCTCTCTCTCTGCCTGCCTCTCTGCCTACTTGTGATTTCTGTCAAATAAATTTTAAAAAAAATTAAAAAAAAAAAAGATTTTATTTATTGGAGCACCTGGGTGGCTCAGGTCATGATCTCAGGGTCCTGGGATTGAGCCCCACATCAGACTCTCTGCTCAGCAGGAAGCCTGCTCCCCCCTCTCTCTGCCTGCCTCTCCGTCTACTTGTGATCTCTGTCTATGTCAGATAAAGAAATAAAAATCTTTTAAAAAATTAAAATTAAGGGGTGCCTGGGTGGCTCAGTGTGTTAAATCCTCTGCCTTCGGCTCAGGTTATGATCCCAGGGTCCTAGGATCGAGCCCCACATCGGGCTCTCTGCTCAGCAGGGAGCCTGCTTCCCCCTCTCTCTCTCTGCCTGCCTCTCTGCCTACTTGTGATCTCTGTCTGTCAAATAAATAAATAAAAATCTTTATTAAAAAAATTAAAATTAAATAAAGATTTTTTTTTTTTTTTTTTTTTTTTTTTTAAGATTTATTTATTTATTTGATAGAGAGATCACAAGCAGGCAGAGAGGCAGGCAGAGAGAGAGAGAGGAGGAAGCAGGCTCCCTGCTGAGCAGAGAGCCCGATGCGGGGCTCGATCCCAGGACTCTGAGATCGTGACCTGAGCCGAAGGCAGCGGCTTAACCCACTGAGCCACCCAGGCGCCCCAAAAATTAAATAAAGATTTTACTTATTTCTTTGACAGAGAGAGACACAGTGAGAGAGGAAACACAAGCAGGGGGAGAGGAGAGGAAGAAGCAGCTTCCCATGCAGCAGGGAGCCCGAACCCTGGGATCACAACCTGAGCCGAAGGCAGATGCTTAACCGACTGAGCCACCTAGGCCCCCTCTTGAAATGTTTCATTAAGACCATCAGTGCCTACACAGAACAGTCTTAATTATAATAATAATAATAACAGGGGCGCCTGGGTGGCTTAGTCATTAGGCATCTGCCTTTGGCTCAGGTCATGATCCTGGGGTCCTGGGATCGAGCCCCATATCGGGCTCCATGCTCAGTGGGAAGCCTGCTTCTCCCTCTCCCACTCCCGCTGCTTGTGGTCTCTCTCTCCCTGTGTCTCTGCCAAATAAATAAATAAAATCTTTTAAAAAAAATAATAATAAGACCTAACATTTATATTTCCTTACAATGTTCCAGGCATTTTTTCATTTTTCTGAGGTGTACGTAGATAGAAACAGGCACATAAAGTTTAACTTGCCGGGAGTGACAATGCGTGGCAGGGCTGGGATTCAAGCCCAGGCAGCCTGGCCTCAATGCCCATACTCTTCCCAGGACCCTCACGTCGCCTTGGCACGCTGACATGCCTCTCTTCCCAAGAGCGCCTGCTCGGCCGCCAGCAGCGGGCTGCCTTCCTGAGTGGTCCTTCACAAGTCTGTCCCATCCCCAGTTCGACGTACACGCTGGGCCACAAGAACCTCCGATGGAAAGGGATTCACGCAGCCTGCACGGTGCTCTCCCCACCCAGACCTTCGACTCTTCCCCGGCTCCAGGCCACTTGACAAACATGCTTACCCCAAAAATCGTTCCCCCTCAGGCCAGCAAAGATACCACTGCAAAATTTTCAGGTGGAAACATTACTAAGCAGCTCAAGAAAAAGTAAACAGCAAAAATTCCACAACCCACAAAAATCAGTAAAGTAATCAAGGGCAGCATTATGACCCTAATTTTCTGGCGGCCTGATGGCCCTGCTGGCTGTGTCTGTGTGAGGGATGCCTGACCTTGACCTCGAGTGTACATCCTGAGGCAGCTTCTGATTTCAGATTCTACCAAGATCTGACGGGACCTCTGCCCCAATCTGTGAGAACTGGAAGAGAATGTCATCTCCAGGTAAGGCCACCTCCCAGCTGCCCCTCTAGCCCAGAGCTATCATAGGTCCCCAAAACCACTCCAACTCAATCTCCCACGCCGGGTTCCTTTCTAAGCCAGGGTTTCTCCATCCCTGCATGACTGACATTCGGATCAGGAGAATGCCTTGCTGTGGGGCACGGACCTCTGCGTTCCAGGCTGCCGGGAAGCATGCCCATTTACCCGCTAGACGCCGATTGTGACAACGAAACTGTCTCTGGACATTGCTCTGGCCAACAGTTCTCAAAATATGGTCTCAAATCAGCAGCATCAACAGCCCTAGGGAACCTGCTGGAAAGGCCCAGACCCACTGCATCAGGACTTGTGAAGGAAGAGCCCAGTAATCTGTCCTAACCAATCCTCCAGGCCAGTAACGTCGGAGAATGAGGGCCCAAATGAAGGGACAGCAGTTCTGCTTCTCTTCTAGACCCAGTCTGCGTCGCTCTGGGTCCCAGGTCCAGCCCCTGCTTCTCATCTCCCTCTCCCTGGGCCTGCCTGATGCATCCACCATCTCTTCCCTGCTCAGTCGTTATGGCTGCTCTGCCCCCTGGAAAATCCTCGCTCTCCCACTGGGCACTTCCAGCGACCACGCAGACCTGCTGTCCCTAGAAGCTCTAGGGCCCCAAAGGCACCACGTTTGTCTAGAGACCCAGAGCCAGAAAGACGACCCTCCAGCGCAGTGAGCTCCAGAGCCCAGATGTCCATCCACACCCCTCCCCCGGTCCCTGCTCCCTGCCAGGGGTTCCTTTAGCTCCCTGCTGTGGGGCAGAAGCCAGGACGTACAGGCCCTGGGCTCGGGGTGCTGAGAAGCCTCTGGGATTTGGGGCAGCTTCTCTACTTCTGAAGGTCTCCAGGATGACTCGCTTCTCAGGTGCTCTACAGGGTGGTGACCCTCCAGAATCTTCCAGGCTATGTTTCAACCATGATACCTGAAACATGAAGTCCCTCGGAACTCCCCAGGACAGTGTCCACAATCAGAGTCCGCGGACACAGTCCACCGCGAGGACAGACGGCCTGAGTCGTCTTCCTCTCCGGCTCAGAAGCTGCCGTCAGCCAGACAGTGTCGCCAGCAAAGGCACAGGCTCTTCTGTCGGGCTTCCCGGTTTCCCATGGCAGCAACACGGCAGAGTGGTTTGGAGTTAGACTCAAACGGGGTCAACTCTGGCTTCCCCACTCAGCAGTTTTGGAGCCTGGGCCCAGTCCCTCAACCTCTCTGCATCAGTTTCCTGGTCCGTAGAATGGACACAAGAAACCTCCAGCCAGCTTGGCTGGGAGGTCACAGATACCAGGTCCCTGATTCCTGGGTTACTGCACAAAAGCAATTATGACTACACCTCTGTTTTCAATGGGGTATTTGGGGCTTTACAACCATGAGCTCGCCCCTAGTGTGCTTCCCAAAACAGGCCTTCCGGGCCTGGGGTACGCCTGGCAAAAATGAGCAGACACGGAGGTTGCCTCATCAGCTCGCCCAAGATCCCCGTCTTCCCCCAGATAGAACCCTGAGCAAGAACGGAGCCTCGGCCTTGTGCCCTGCTCACTCCTGCCCCTCGCCTGCCGGCTGCCCCAGCCTTTCCAGATCAGGCGACATGCCTTCTAGCCCCAGGCCTGTCACCAATCAGCTCCCTGGAACGAACAGATTTCAAAAGTCCCTTGTACATCTAAAACTCTAAAAAAGGATCATTAAAAAAACATCAGGAGCCAAGCTAATTGAGTATCAGTCAGGAGTGAGTATTAAGCAACTGCAAAGGACGCTAAAGTCCCTGAGAAAACAAACTGCGTTCCTGCTCCGGCGGGAACAGCCCTCGTATCAAGGTGTGCGTGTGCACATGCGTCTGTGTTGTCATCAACGCCTCTCCCTCCTTTGACTTCTCACCAACCGCTCCTTGTTGCCATGGTAACAGCCCTTCCTCTCATCAGGGGCCTCGCACACATACCACTCCCGTCCCTCTTTCTGTTCCTGCTCAAGGAAGTCAGAGCAGAGGTGGAAGCCGCAGGAAGCGCTGTGCAGACAAGCCTGTGTGCCCTCCTGGGCCTGCGAGGTCCACTCCCGCTCCCACCCCCCACGAGGCGGCCCTGCCCCCGCGCTCCCCACAGCCCTGGCCAGCGGCCCCGCCCCCGCGCTCACCATGTTGGAGATGCTGCGGGTGTTGGCAGGGTTCAGCATGACAATCTCGGTGGTGATGTGGCCTTCCACGGCCTCGGTCATCTCGTCCACCGTGCAGTTGATGGACGGGTCATAGATCTTGAACCAGTTGTCAGCGTACCACCCGATGAGGAACCAAACGTACTTCTTCCCGAAGAGCCGCTCCTTGTACACCTAGGTGCAGAGAACGAGCAGGGCTGGGGCTCTGTGGCCTTTTCTGGCCTAATTCCCTTGATGCGATCCAGCCCCTCGGGAATCAGAGGAGAGCAGAGAACTGCAGAGAGGACTCTACAAGTCTTGGCCGGCGTAGGAGCCGCTCAGGGACTCCTCCTTCTAAGTTCCTCCCCAGCCAGTCAGGAAAGATGGGGTCCAGGGGATCCTGCGGGAACACTAAGGGGGAGGAAACGGAGACCCGGAGAATGCTCTGGGTGCGAGAAGCCAAGAGACGGAGTCGGAGCTGAGAGACAGGGACGTCATACTGACCATCGCCTCCGACCGCCGGCTACCAACCTGAGCAGAGAGACCCCATCAGACAGCCCCGGGCAGAGCCCACCCAGGCCCCTCCCGCTCCGGAGGCCAACTCTACCTCACAAAACACTTTCCGGGCTTCGGTCTCATAGAAAAGTCCCACGATGATTCGGGCATCCTGGCGCTACAGAGAGAGAGAAACCGCTCCTGAGAGCCACCCGGAAACCCCCAAGCACTTCCACACCTTGGATTCCCTGCCCCGGAGATCTCACTGCAGGGTCTGCTCACGGGGTGCTGGGCAAGTGCCAAGTGGACGATGAGAAGAAACGTGCCAGAACCGGAATTCTGTGACGGAACGGAGCTGCCGGCGCACGTGAGGGCGGCAGTCCCACAGTCGTGCTGCCGCACACCCACGCGTCCCGCCAACGGTTGGCTTACACGGCACCTTCCGTCCACCGTGTGCAAGGCACAGTGCGACTCCTCCCAGGACACGCGGCCTCACACTGTGCATGTGTGTACATGAAAACACCTACCAACGCTTCGCACACCTCAGGCTTATACGATGGTATATGCTAATTATAGCGGGATACAGAAAAACAAAAAACAAACAAACAAATGAAACCCACCTGCCCCTGCCTGGTTCTCCTCTCCCATCCCCCTCCATCCCCCCAACCTGGTCCCTACACAGGCGGAGCCCGCCACTCCCGAGCAGCACACCTTCAGGTTTTTGACCGGCACAGCTGGATCGGAGAAGAAGCTCTGGCGGAAAGTGATCTCGATTCCAGCCTCCTTCACTCGCTCCTCTAGGTCGTCCAGAGTCTTGGGTGGGAATGAGAAGGAAATGGAGAAAATGTGGGGCATGCGATGGAGTCAAGAGCAGAGAACATACTTGGGGACTGCACAGAGCAGGAGGAGGGGCAGCTCTGAACCGTCCTCCCGCCACGCCTGTCCCCGGGGCCGTGGAGGGCGGCAAGGAGAGCGTCTGCAGCCTCGGGATCCACACTCAACCCAGGAAGGTGCACGAGAGCCCCTCCTGCGGGTCTGTGTCCCGGGAGGTCGCCCCACTCACCCCAGTCCCACCAGGCAGCGAGAGCAGGGGAAAGGAGAGAAGACGCAGGGAGAACGAGACAGGTCTGGTGTGCACAGCACAGTCTCAGCTCAAGGGCCAGAAGCGTAGACAGAGGTGTCAGAGGACACCCTGAATCACGGAGGGACTGGGGGAGGCTTAAAGGGGGTGCAGCTGCAGCTCCCTTACACTGAATGTAAGGGAGGATGGGGGGTCCGAAGACTGGGAGAAGTGAGAGGACTGGACTGTCTTCTCCAGCGCCCAGCCCTACATTTCCTCTCCCCACTTCCATGTCTCCTGTCTCTCTGCCTCCCTCCCTTTTCCTTTCTCTCCCTCCTTCTCTGTTCCCTCTCTGTTCCTGCTGTTCCTTCTCTATCTCTCAATCTCTCTCTCTCTCTCTCACCCACACACACACATGCGCACACACACCAAGTGTCTGGAATTTGCTACCTTTCTTGGTTCGTATCTTATATTCCCTCTCTTATCTCAACTTTGGAGTGAACCTACTTTAATGGAAGTGGGTCATTTTGGGTCTATCCACCTGGGAAAGAGAGCATCAAAGGGAAAAAAGTGTCCTAAAACCAAAAACTTGGAAAGGATCCCGAAAACCTAACTCTGTTTATTCCTCTGGCTCCAGAGAGAACATGCACTTAACCCACTCAGAATGAGTTTGCTTTGGTAAAGAAACAGGTTCTTTGGGCACCAGGGTGGCTCAGTCGGTTAAGGGTCTGGCTTCGGCTCAGGTTTCAATCCCAGGATCCAGCCTGGCATCAGGGTCCCTGCTTGGCTGCAAGCCTGCCTCTCCCTCTCCCTGTGACCCTCCCCCTGCTCATGCGCACACACTCTCTCTCTCTCTCTGTGAAATAAATAAACAAAAATATTAGAAAAGAGAAGAGAAGAAAGAAGCAGGCTCTTCTGCCCGGGAGGAACCCTGGCCACTGCCCCGGGCGCGGGGCCGGCCACACAGGCCTGCTCACCGAGGTGAAGACCTCCGTGGTCTGCTGGATGGTGGCGATCCTCCTCCAGCCCCACTTCTCAAAGAGCTTCACGCGCGTGGGGTTGTGCAGCGTGGCCGACGGATGAGTCCGAAAGAATGTGGGAAAACGCTGCCGGTTGGACAGGGCCGGCGAGCTAGAGCCATAGGACAGCTGAAGGACAGGGACACGGTGCGGGACAGGCTCGCCCAGAGCTCCTCTGCGACCCTGCTGGCTGCCCCAAGCCTCCCGCCCACCTCTGCCCTGTGCGCAGCGGCTCACACGCCCGCAGCTCAGGTCCTGCTGAGGAGGAGCAGGGAGCTGCGGCTCTCGGGCTCTCGGGCCACCGCTGGACGAGGCCCCAACGGCCTGAGAGTCCCGGAAGTGGCCCCCCCACGGCCCCCCATTCTCAGCCTTCTGGCCCGGCCTACCACGATGAGGTTCCACATCCTGGCAGCCTCAGCCACCAGCGTGGACACGGAGCTGCAGCCGGGCATAAGGATGATCTTGATGGGGTCATTGTACAGCAGCTCATACAGGTACTTGGTGGCTTGGCCTGGGTCACACTGAAGGGGGAGGGGTAAGCGTCGGGGGTCCTCAGCAGTCCAGTCACTTCTCAAATACCCATCCCCCCTGTCATCAGCACCACGTTCCTCTCCTTCCCATCCAGTCTCTGGCTCCCCTCACATACCAAGCCCGCCCCTCATCTTCCCCTGCACCTTCACCCATGCACACACCTCCACCACGATCGCTGCAAAGACCACCTTTCCTCCCTCCCTCCCCCCGCCTACCTTCCTCTGTCACCTTGTCCCCTTCCCCGTGTTTCTAAGCTCCCAAGGTCTGTGAGTTTTAGGAAAGAGTCTGCAGGAATGTGAATGAACCCCCCCAAGTCCCCAGACAGCGTCCTCAGAGCCAAGCTATGGAAATTCCTCCTTCCGCCTCTGCAAACTCCCTGTCTGTTGGCCCCTGTCGGTCCCCTGCTCCTCTCTTTTCCAGGCTAGTGATAAATAAACACGAGGACAACAGGGAACAAGGTCACTAGGGAGTCCTGCTTGGCTATCCCTCCCCTCCTGCTGGGCCCTGACATTTGACCGGTCCATTAGAAAAAGAGGCGCTTCGAGGGGGTGGCAGTGAGGGAGAAACAGGGGAGGAAGACCTGGGGAGAACAAACAGTGTGAGGTTCTCAACAAACCAGATGCTTTTAGGGGTGCCTGAGGGAGGGGCAGGGAGATGGGGAAAGTAAACAATGCAGAAAGCTGGGGAGGGAAGGGACATGGGAAGGAAGAGCCGCATGGTGTCCCCCTGCCTGTTCCCCTCCTGCTGGAGGATGACATTTCAGAAGCTGCTGGAGCCCCAGAGGAAGTCGAGAAGAAATGGAAGGCCGTGGGGAGCACAGGCAGGCGGCACAGGGGGCTGGGGACGGTGACATGGGGGCAGGCCAAGCAGGAATAAGGAAGGCCCCTAGAGCCTGCTCACTTCCCACTGGGGCCTGACATTTGAGACACCGTGGGAAGCTGGAGGAGGGGAGACCGTGGAGCAGGAAGCAGCCTCTGCGGGCCCCCCACCCCCCGCGAAGGGGTGTTTTTGAAGACTTTGCCTTCCCACCCAGCTTCTAGGAGCATCTCGGCCATTCTTGGACCCCACTGTCCCGTACTGCCCTAGCAGGTTACCCCAGATCCTAGCCCAGTACCCCTGCAGCCTGGGAAAGGGTGGCGGGAACAGGGACACATAAGAGCACATACAACACACACACAGGGCGAGGAGGCAGGCTGACCCAGGGCTGGGTTTGCTCCTTCCTCCCCTACTCTCCCTCTTCCACACTCAGTTCCTCCCTGCAAATTCCCTGATTCTCACCCCCTCCCCAACAGACTTCCTCTCAGCCTGCTCTGTCTTCTGCGAAGGCTCCGGATTTGCAGGCAGGAAACCACACATTCCAGTTTGCCTGCTTTCCGCTCTCCCTCCCTGCTTCTTCCAGTTTCTCTTCCATCTCCCTTTTCCCAGGCCCCCCATCTGCTCCCCAGCACCTCCGGGGAGTCACCTGTCCCAGAGCATGAGTCTGAGCTCACACATGGGGCTATGGGGCTCCCAGGATCCCTGTGACCCCCTCTCCTGACCCTGGCACCCATCCCTCCCACTGCAGGCTCCCACCCTCCAGCAGACCCAACCCTCTGCTCCTCTCCCTGCCTCTCCCCACAACACCTCATTTTTTTTCCTGGTACTGCTGCTCATTGACAAGGACCCTAGGGGCAGCCACTAAGGCACACCAGGACAGGACGAATAATGGTAAAAATGCAGATTCTTGGGATTCATTCCTGACCATGGAGTTCGTCGAATCTGTTTTAAACCCAGTCCTCTGGTGAATCTTGTGTACACAGAAGTTTGGAAATCCCTGCCAAAGTGTCAGGAGGGGTTTGAAGTCCTCTCTCCAAGCTGCTAACAGTGCTTGTGCTCTCTTTTCTCCAGGCACCCCACCTTCAACCCCACTCCGCCCGCTCCTCCCTCACAAACCTATTTCTCGGTGCAGACAGCTGCTCAAAAGAATGAGGACACATCCTGGGTCCACCCAGGAGAAATGACCACAACCTCACCTCTGCCCTCCACTCTCCTCTCCTCCAGCCCTGTGGGAGGCTGGGGGCCGCATGTCAGAGAAGATAAATTTGAGGTCCCAAGTCTCTTTCCTTCCCTGTGCCACGTCCTTCCCCACATTCCCAGTCACTCACAGGGGATAGGGTGGGAAAGTATTATGGGGCCACCCTGTGCCACCCAACCCAGATGTTCTTTCCTTCCCTTTCCTCTCTTCCCCACCACCCTCACCCTACATCCTACTTTCCTCCTCACATCTTGGAGGCCACAATACCGTAAGGAAGATAAACTTAAGACCCAAGTTCCACAGGACGCCCAAGAATTGAGCTCTGTCCCACACTTCCTCATCGCCCCCTCCCCTACTACCATTCTTTCCTGCTCCCTCTCCTGCCTCTGTCCAGACACCCCCCTTTCCCCCACGCAACTGTGAGGGTTCCTGCGTGGACCTCTAATCCGCTCATTTTCCCAGTGCCTCTGCCCAGCCCCGGACCATTCGCTTTTCCAGAACATGATATGCCACATATCCCACAGTCTGGGAATCCTCGGCAGGACAGGGCTCACAGCTACCCCACTGTCTGTTGTGACAAATAAACCAGAGCGCTCTAGTCCCTCAAATTTTTCCTTATTGGGTCCCAACCTGCTGCCAAGATTACCTTGTTACCATGGTAAATCAGAAACCCTCCTCCAGCTCACCCCTGACACCTCCTCCAACCCCGGAACCCATCCCAGGGTTAGTTGACTCCCCGGGACCAAGATCAGCTTGTACCCTAAATCCACCACCAGTCTCCCCAACCCTCCCCCCACTTCCCTGCGTCCTGGGGAGCAGAAGGGTCTGCCTCACAGCCTGATTCACCCTCCTAAGCCCCTAGACCCTCATCTTGAACCTGCAGCCCCTATGACTGTCCCCAGGCTTGCGCACCCCCAGCCCCTCTCCGGCTAGTCACACGTGGGAAGGGTCTGCTTCGCAATCCGGAGTCCCTCGGACCGAGGCGCGCGCGGCTGGCTCCTGCCCCCCAGATCCCCGCCGCCCGCCCGCTCCCACGTCCGGGGCTACCTTGCTGTCGTGGTGGATGAGCTTGAGCTCATAGTCCGGCAGGATGTCCCTGCGGCTGTTCACGTCCTCCAGCGCCATCTCCACCGCGGGCTGGCAGGCCTGGCCCCCGGGCCAGCCCCCGCTCATGGGGAACAGCGCCCCGATGTACACTGCGCGCCGTTCTGAGGAGGGGTGCGGGGGGACCCGCGGGTGAGGCCGCGGGAGATGAGGGGAGTGGGAGGCCCACACCGGAGTCACCCCCGTCGCCATCACCACCAGCAGCGGCAGCGGCCACCGCACCCGGGGAGCGGGGACCCCCGGACCCATGGCCGGGAGGGAGAGGGGCTGTTTGGGGAGGGGGAGGAGCTCAGGGGGGACACTTTTCCTGGGGAGGGCTGCTGAGGGGGAGTCGAGGAGGCGCCTCCATCTCGGCTTGTGTAGGGAGGAGGGGGCGAGGGCCCCAGGGAAGCGGGGAAGGTCGGCTTCCTAGGGCCCCCGCGGCTCCAGCTCCCGCCACGGCCACCGCCACCTCCACCGCGGACTCTCCTCGCGGACTGACTGACCGACCGAGGGGAGGAGGAGGAGGAGGAGATGGCAGGCTGGGAGGGGGCCCTGACGTCACGCGCGGCGCGCGGCAGCTGCGGGGGGGGGGGGGGGGGGGGGGGGAGGGGCGGGGAGGGAGGTGCGCGCCGCCGTGGGAACGACAGGCGGAGGGGAGGGGCGGGGAGGGGAGGAGGACGCGACCCCCCGCGGAAGAGGCCTGGACGGGGAAGCGGGGGTCCCACCTAAGGGGCGGCCGGGGAGGAGCCGAGAGGGGAAGGGGCGTGCCGGGAGGGCGGGGTGGGCCGAAGCTCCGGGGAACCGGGGATGGAGACGCGCAGAACGGCGGTGGGACGCGCGCGTCTCAGTCGGGGGTGTGGATGGATGGGGCGCAGGGCTGAGGGTGCGGGGGACAGGGCGATGGCAGCGGCTTAGGAGAGAGGTGGTTGGGTGGGAAGGGGGTGGCGTGAAGGGGAGTGATGGGGCGGAGGCTGGGAACCGGGGTCTGGGGAGACAGAGCTCGGGAAGGGATGGGAGCTTCGAGAAGGGGAAGGGTGGAGGTGGAGGGAAGGGACGGCCGTGCGGAGGAGCCGAAGCGGGGAGAGTCAGGCCCGGCCGGGGGGAGACGTCAGCGCGGGGCGTCCGGGGTCGCCCGGCGGAAGCCCGCGGGGAGCAGGCGGCGGACGCGCGGGGTCTGCCCGCGCCCCCAGCCGCCGGCCCGGCTCTGCCCTTTGGCCCGAGCGGAGTCTGGGAGGAGGCGGAGCCCGGGGCAGGGCAGCCAAGCGGGGAGTTGGGAGGGACCGCAGCCTCGCAGAAAACCTGCACTGGAGGCAGAAAACAGGTAGGGAAAGAAGGGGCGGCCGCGAACTAGGACGGGGGCGGGTCGGGGGCAGAAGGACGAGACCCCACAGCCTCGGGGCAGGACCCCTGGGGATGGAGGGTGAAGAGTGGGGGGCAAGGGGGTTGCAGTGCGCGAGATGAGGGTTTATGATCTCACCTGAGTGCGGCGTTCGATTCACTGGCAGCAGGAAAGACGGGGATCAGAGAAGAGTTACCACTGGCGCCCAGCTTCCCCGGCCAGATCCCCAGCCCCCTCCCACACCTGTCCAGGCCGGAGAGGACGGGGTAGAGCAGAAGCCTGCGTTTCTGAGGGGAGGGTGCCTGGGGATAAGAGCAAGGTGGGGCTGTGGGTCAGGACCTGCCGGTTTTCTTCTTTTATTTTTCATAGGACAACAGAATTTGAGACAGGAGTGCCAACAGCTAAGACACGGGCAGATCCTGGTTTTGTGGAGCCTAAATATTATTAAATGCAGGGGTCTCTCTTTAAGAGAAAAAAATACAAATACAATTGATTTTAAACCATTGCCTTTAAAATCTTACTTTTGCATTTTTTACGAAAGCTATGACCATGCGAACACATTATATTACAGCACAAGAAGAACCCTGTGTGAATGAGGGTCCCTGACACTTAAACCGCAGTAGCTTCATGGTAAACCCACCCCCGGTTGGGGCTCTCAATTTCCGGAATGGAATGGTAAACTACACGCAGAATAATTACATTAAGGGAGGAAAGCCAGGTCCAGAACCTTGAAAGAGTCTACAAGAGTGGGGGAAGCATGAGGTATGCCTGTATCCCTCAGAGAAGACTACAAAGGGAGAATCTGGGTGCCTAGGAAAGGGGGGATTCTGCAGAACGAAATGCCCAAAAAAGGTGTTGGACACAAGACTGAGTCCCTTGGGAATGATGGGGGTTGTCTGAGAATTCCAGAAAAGGACTGTCCCTTTCCCCTCCCCCATCCCTGGGTGGTCCTTAGTGCTCTGACAGTTCTGCCCCCAATTTTAAGTCTTTTTAATTTTTACCCTGATAATTTTCCACCCCAGATATTCTTTCCAATCTTAACATTTTTTCTAAGTATGACATATGATTTATTTCTGAGTCTTTACAATAATCCAGTTATATAACAAATGGAGAGGAATCAGTTGTAGAGGAGAGTTATGCATAGAAAGCTCTAAGTTTAGAGAAAGGGACTGAGGCTAGGGGAAACTGGAGTATTCAAGCCTTAAGAAAGGTAATAGAGGGTGAGACTCAAAAAGGAAAAGAGAACATGTGAAGATTTGGGAGCAGGGAGGAGATATAAAAAGAGGGAGGTAGAGGAAGGAAGCCCCAGTGTAGGTAAAGTGGGCACTGGGGACTGCAGAAGGGGGCTGGAGACAGGTGGGAGGGGAAGAAGAGTTAGGTTTTCACCTCCAGTCCCCCAAAGCCTCCCATCTTGCACAGCTCCCCATCCTTTCCCGCCCACCCTTCCCACCCTTCTCCCGTCCTCAGCAAGCGCCCTCAGCGGCAAGCAGGCGGCCAGTCCCTCACCCTGGCACTGCGGCTTGGGAGTGCTCCACTGGCCCTGACTACAGATGCTCCTGGAGCTGCCCACAAGATGGAAGTCAGGGTCACATCGGAAATCCACCCGGGCTCCGTCCAGAGCGGGGAGGTCCCCACCCGTGAGGAAAGCCTTCCCGTTCTCCAGGGCCAAATAGGACTTGGAGCAGATTCGGACTGTGGAGAGATACGAAAAATGAGA
Organism: Lutra lutra; assembly: GCF_902655055.1. Taxonomy (NCBI): domain Eukaryota; kingdom Metazoa; phylum Chordata; class Mammalia; order Carnivora; family Mustelidae; genus Lutra; species Lutra lutra. The sequence continues at coordinate 136,086 of NC_062283.1, forward strand.
AAGAGAGGCACGTTGGGGAAGGCTCCTTCCCCTTAAAGAGCAGGGAGGGGCCTCCGATTAGGGCTTGGGGCCTCAAGCGTCCTCCTCTGCAGGAAATCACGGGTGCAAAGGACTTGCCTCTCTAGCTTCCATTCCCGCCTGAAGCCTGCAAGCATCCACACATTACCAACAAGAAAAAGGAAAAAGCCTTTTCGAGGTAGGAACCCGAGATGGAGCTATAAGCACACAGAAAGGGTCTCTTCAAAGTCAGCGTCAGTGGGCGGGTCCCTGGCAGTGGGCGGGTCCCTGGCGGATGGATGTAACTTTAGATGCACAATCAGATTTACCTTCCTTGTTATAGCTGACTTACACTAATGTCAAACTGGGTTTTGCTTTGTGGGTATATGATCTCTGCGTTGGAGACAGAGGTATTCAAAAATGCCACGAAATCATTCTGAGTGTTTTTGCACAATCTGCCACTAATCCTCCTCAAAGAAAAGAACTCACAAGATGAGCATTTTATCACAGGGTCCGTGGCCTAACGCAGGGAGGATGAGATGAAATGAAAGGTGTGCGCTGCTAACTTGACTCCCTCGAAGTGCGCATAGTAAAATCCTTCTCACACAGTGTCTGCTCCATAAACAAATCTGGATTTTGTTGCAATGGATTTAAAGTGCTGACTTGTAAGCAATAATGCTAAGTTTGAGGCAGGAAGAGGAAGGGTCTTGAAGAGAAGAGGGGCTTTCCCAGGCTACTCACCGCATCTGCTGGGCGTGTCCATGTCGGTCCAGGAGCCGTTGGCCAGGCACTTCCGGACCTTGGGCCCCACCACCTCGCGCTCGCCCCGGCACACATACTCAATCTCATAGTCCACGGGCAGGAAGTTGATAGCCTTCACCTGGTCCCGAGTCAGGCCCCTGTACCTGATGCCCCCTTCCCAAGGCGGGTGTATGATCTGGCAACCTGAGGGGTGAGTCCCAGGAGTCAGAGAGGGGTGGGAGGCGGGCAGAGTCAGCTTCGGGAAGCACAGGAGCCTAGGGCGTGGTCAGTGGGCAGGTGGCAGACCAGAGCCCAGGTGGGATGCAGGGGGATGGGTGCAGAACCCTGGGCTAAAAGGACAGAGAGCCCTGAGCAAGGGTTAAGGCCAATGAGAGCTCACAAGTGAGGAGGGAAGCGCGCTGTCTGGGGGTAGTGGGAAGATTGGGAATTCGTGAAAGGGTACAGTGTGCAGTGAGCCTGGTCAAACAGGCTATAGGAGGATTTCTGAGTAAATTAGGAGGAGAGTAAAGGGGGGCTTCTCCTCTACCCAGGCAGCAGTGTGGGCAAGAAGGAGGGGTGGGGTCTAGAAAACAATGCAGGGTCACCGAAAGGTGGCCGATGCAGTGACGTGGGGCAGAGAAGAAGGAGTGCTGGGTCAGAGGCGGGGTGAGGGAAAGGGGGTCAGGGGTGTTGACGTGGGGCCGGGCGGACAGGATGGCCAGGCGGGGATGCTATCTATGTAGGGCTGACGGGATAGTAATGAGGACCAGAAAAGGGGTGCAAGGACAGCGGAGTGGTGGGGGTGCCCGAGGTCGCCGGTGAAGGCGCACCTTCTGAGGTGGCGTTGGGGGTCTGCGCCCCGCTCGCGCCCGGGGGCCGGAGGAAGAGCGGTGGCAGCAACGGCAGCAGCAGCAGCAGCAGCATCTGAGTGACAAGCGGCCGTGAGGACCGGACGGAGCTCCGCCGGTGCGGCCCAACCCGGCGTGCGGGTGGTGGTGGGGGGATGCTGCCGCCCGGCCTCGCTCGCCGGGCCTCGCGGGCTCCGACCCGGCTCCGACCCGGCTCCGCCTGCGGACCAGACGCGCGCCCCGCGGAGGAGGCGGGGGCGGAGCCCGGCGCGGGGAGAGGGGGGAGGAGAGAGCGCCTGTCCCCACCCTCCTCCTGCCTCCCTCGGCCCCCCACCCTCCCGGGACTCCACCTCTAACCACCTCCTCTCCCCCGGCCCCCGCGGCTCTCCGAGCCCCACGTCCCCGCGCGCCCCGGCCGCTGCCCCGCGCGCCCCGGCGCGGCCCTCCCCCGCGCGCCCCTCTCCGAGCCCGGCTCCCGGCCCGGCTCTTACCTCGGCGCGCCGGCCCGGCTTCCCGGCTCTCCCGGCCTCTAGGCCCCAGGCCCGGCCGCTCCTCCCGCTCCCCCTCCTTTCTCCTCAGCCTTCCCCTCCTCCCAGCCCTCCTCCCCGCGAATCCGCGTTCCTGCCCGGCCAGGGTCTCGCTCCCCTCCGCTCCCACAAACCCCACCCCGGTCTCTCCTTCCCGGGGCGGCGGCGGCCGCGGGAGCCGGGAGCGAAGGAGGCGGCGCCGGGGACCGGGGGAGGCTCCGGGCGGAGGGAGGAAGGAGGGTGCGGAGAAGACAGGGCGGGGGGAGGGAGGGGGAGACCGAGGCGAGGGCGCCTCCCACAAGCCGAACCCCGGGAGCCGCCCCGGATCCCGGCCCCGCCCTGGACCGCCCACGGTGGCGGGCGGTGGGGCGGGGGGTTGGCGGCGGCGGGCTGGGGGGGAGGCTGGGGCGCGCACCGGAGCCGGGTGGGGGCGAGGGGCCCCGAGCGGAAGGCGGAGGAGCGGGTGCGGGGCTGGCAATCGGGGCTGCAGGTGGAGAAGGACGGCTGCACGAGGAGGAGGCCGCTCCGGACCGGCGTGAGAGCAGGGAGGCGGGGGCCGGGGCCACGAGGGGAACGAGGCAGGTGGGAGGGAGAGGAGAAGCTGAGGTCAGACCGCGAAGGGCGGAGGAGGCGGGTGAAGGCCGGTTGCCTCGAGCGCCTCCCGCGGCCCAGCCGCTCTGCCTAGCTGCCCTGGGCGGGCAGCTGGGGGGAGGACCGGAGGCGAAAGCCGGGGAGGGGAGCGTCCGCAGAGAAATGGAAGTAGAAGAAGGGGAAAAGGGAGACAAAGGAGCCTGCAGCGGGCTGGAGCCAACCGTGTCTTCCTTCACTCCGGCCGGGCCTGTCAGGATTTCTGGGTAGTGGGGAGCCGGAGCCGGGAGCCTGCGGGGACTTGCAGGCCTCTGGACAGTTCCCTCGGGCTCCTGGCCTTTGTGCGGTGGTAAGGCTGTGCGCGAGTGTGTGTGTTCATGGGAGGGAAGGGCGTGTGTGTTTGTGTGTGTGTGTTCATGGGAGTGAGTCTGGGCTGCTAGAGGAGACAGGGGACTCCTTGGGGGCGGGGGGGGGGGGGAAGCTCACTTCGGGCTGGTCGCAAAAGAGGTGGGGAAAGGCGGATAGCGTGAGGCTGATGGGAACTGAGGGTCTCGGCCTTCAGCCTTCCCAGTGAATCCTTTGTACACTGAATTGAAATTCATAAATGATACAACCTACCTACACACGTAACTAGTAAAGGTCAACATGATTCCCTACCTGTGCCATAAGGGGGCAATGGAAAGCAATAATTTGTACTACGAGAACATGAGCATGAGCCCCATTCTATGGTGTGGGTGTTGAGCCCTGACTACGCTGGAGATCGTAATCAGGAAGGAGGCAGACTCACAGGTGTGCAACTCTGCAGGTGCTGGGCACAGGTGCCCAGCACCTGCAGCGTGCTGCCGTCCGTTATGTGATGTCACAAAATGTTGAACAACTCTTGGTAGCCAAGTCATTCTTCCCTAAATTTACACAGAACTGTAATTGCATTCCTAGAAAGTTCATTGTATATTAATACCATCTTTCAAACAGTATTAATTTCTAGGCTTAGATAATTAAACACAGGTTTTCACCTACATGAAGGCCCTAGGGGACACTTGAGATTCTGGATGGGGGACGATTCACTGTGCAGGCTATGCTCGGAAGAATTTCTTTCCTCAATGGCAACAGTGGCTCCCCTCATCTCTGTAATTACACAAGAAGAGCCCACAGCTTTTTAAAAACATTCCCGAGGGAGTGGTTGAGACCCACTGAACTAGAAAATGGGCAGAAGAGACTAGGGCAGGATTTCTAACCACTCAAAGCAACAGCCACCCTCCTCTGAGTGGCCGGCTGTCCTCTCTGCAGGGCAGGACCAAAAAATGTGTGTGCCAAGGAAAATAAAGTTCTCAGCACCAGGGTGAGAGATTTCCCAGACTTCTCTGAAAAGAAGCCGTTTCCTGCCTGCGCCCAGTCTGGGGCTAGTTCGGCTGTCTGGCCTGGAGAACACCATCTCTCTGGGCTACTGTGTGGTCCTGGCTGCTGGCCCAGAGGATGCCCTTCCCAGACCCAGCATGGCCTTTCTGTTCGGAGGCTCTGCACAGACGCCCTCTCAGGAGCCTGCAAATGAGTTCTCAAGGTCCCGTCTCATCTTCATTCTGGCCACTCGTCTCTGGCCTCCCCCAAGTCCTGGCTGCTTTGCCATGCTGAAGTGAGGGGGTGGGAGGATGGAATGCCCCCTGGCAGAGGAATCTGTGGTTCTGTGAAATGGAATATTATTCTGGTGGTATTTCTGGCCACGCTGCAGTGCTAAAGCAGAAAAGGAAACCACCGTCCCGTCCAAATCACAGAGTATTGGTTTCATACATTGGAACGTATCCATCCAAAGGAAGAGATATGAAAACATGCGTAAGAGAGGAGCTAATGACATGACCAGGGGAAAATACGACAGTTTGAGGAAGGAAAAGCAGAATACAAAATGCGTACAACTGTGGTATATGTGTTTAAAAGCTGGAAGAAAACGCATCAGAATAATAGTAATCGCCCAGCAGGCCGTGCATTATCGGCCTCCTTCCCGGTGGTGGTGTTAGTCAGCTTTTGCTCAGATGTTTTACTAGTGTTACCTTTCTAATCATTTACGTTTTCTTTGTAACTGTCCTAAGCAGTTTGAAACTGCTCACTTTCTCCCACAATAGCTGCCACTTCCTCCTTTGACACTGTTTCCTCCTCAGTGTCCGTTCCCAGACCCAGGCCCACGTCCCTCGTCCCTCGGGACACTCGCTGAAGTCTTCCCTCATCAGTATCCCAACCCCGCACTCCCAGGGCCAATCCACTCCTTGGCCTTCCACACCAAGCAGCAAACACTCTCCTCTGGGAAGGACCCGCTCAATCCCATCCCCTAGTCCTTGTGCCTTGGTGACACGACCTTTTACAGTTTTGGATATGTTTCAGAGATGGTAGCATTCCTGCTCAGATTACCTGAGAACAGGACCCGTCTTCCTGTTCCTTTTATCTCCCAACCTACTTCTTCCTTTCCTGTCTTCTGCCGAACATGTAGAGATTAGAGCCCAGAACTTTAACACCCCACATGCCCTGGTAACATTAACCAAGGTAGCTGAATTAAGGATGCTCTGCTGGGTGCTGGGTGCTGGGTGCTGGGTCCTTTCAGAGGACAGCTCACATCATTCTTACCCAGCCAAGCAAAGTAGATATGAGGTCCTTAGTTTGGAGACCGGTGAGCTGTGATCTGGGAAAACAGTACAAATCAGAGGTCACCCAGCTATGAAACTGACAGAACCAATATTTGAACTCAAGCCCCTTAGTCTGTTTCCAAATTCTTCCCCTGTGTTCCGAGATTGAGTCTCAAGGCCCTTCCCTGACCCAACCCCGAGGCATTCTTGTCAGAGCTCAAGGAGCATCCCGGTGCTTCCCATCCAAATTAGTGAGGAGTGGTCTGTGGTGGGGGGCGTATTCAGGTGAGAGTCACATCTTCAAGGACTCTCTTCTGTCCTACACAGCTCGTGCAGTGGAGAAAACTCGAAGGGACAAAAGCTTAAACTTCAAACATGGAGTTAATTACAAGCCACGCCTCAACTTGGCCTTCTCCTAAAGGCTGGAACCCTTGCTGCCGCACTGCCAGGAGGGAGTCCGGGGGTAAGGGAAACCGTTCTTCGGCAAATGCTCGCAACTGCTCCCCATGCCCAGCTCTAGTCCTGTTGTGTGCTCTCAACTGGGCCCGCCTTGGGGCTTTGTGCTGGGAAGAGGAGCCGGCAGAGTGACTGTCACCCCTAGCGTACCTTCCTGGCACACACAGGGAAACCCAGGGTGCGATCAGAAACCTCAGGGAGATGCAGGAGCCACAGGGCAGTTCCAGCCCTCGTGCCACCTCCCCTCCCACCAGATGCTCCGGTCAGGGGCAGCACCGTCTCCATCGCCGGATTTCAGAGTCGAAGCTTCTGTGACTAACTCCTCTGTAAGGGAGGCCTTCGTGGTAAGGAAGCAAACACAGTGTCCCAAAATGCTAGGCTGGCCTACACAACAGAAAGGAAAAAAGCTTGTCTATCCCTCCTGAAGGGCAGGGGAGGCCAGGGCAACAGATTGAGAAAGGAGTCAGTTCTCACAGACAAATGTCGTGAATATTTCTATTCCTGGAACTACAAGAGGATCGGATTTTTAAGATTTCAAAACCAACCCATCTTATGTTTAGTTAAATACACATAACGAAGTCTCGAGCAGGTATGAATAGTGGCGCCAGCCCACAAACCCTACGGGCCATCAGGCATGTGTGCACTTGGACATCGCGTTTGTAAGGTCTGTGCTTGTGCATTTGGCTGCAACAGATTTCTCTCTCCCTATGTCCAGTTCAAGGAGTGACAGTGAAGGCACCTGGGGCCTCAGTAAGGCGCTGACCTTCGGCTCAGGTCATGATCCCAGGGTCCTGGGATCAAGTCCTGCATCGGGCTCCCTGCTCAACGGGAAGCCTGCTTCTCCCTGTCCCTCTGCCCCACTCCTGGCTTTTGTGCACACGCGCTCTCTCTGTCAAATCAATACAATTTTTCTTTTAAAAAAGATTAAGAACTGATCATGATTTTTCACTTATTCAGACCACACTAGCATGCTAGCCAAATACTCAGAGAAAAAAGACACATCACCACATTTTTCTAGTAGAAACCATGGAATGCTGAGAACTCCACTCTGAGGTGTGTGTATAGGTATGACATCTGTAAGGACACAATCACATTTCTGCAATTTTTTTTAAGCTTATTCATTCATTTGAGAGAGAGCATAAGTGGAAGGGGCAGACGGAGGGGGAGACAACTCAAGCAGATTCTTCCCTGAGTCTGGAGCCCCATGCGGGGCTCAACCTCAGGACCCTGAGCTCGAGACGGGAGCCAAAACCAAGAGTCAGTCACTCGACTGACTGTCACTCAGGCACCCTGAAATACATGATTGTTGACATTAGGTGCAGTTAGCAAAGACTGAAGAACTTCACATCTGGTCTTGCCACCAAATGAGTCAGAAACGACATTTTTGATTTTCAGAGCACTGTGGGTTTTGGAATTACAGAATAGGGTGTGTGGAAATGAGTGTACAAACACAAGCAAAGATTTACGAAGGAGGTTTTAGGAGTCAAGTGAACAAATCTGAGGCAACAGACTAGAGATTCTACTCATGGAAAAGCCATAAAAACACCAGCCCGGATCCCTCATGATGGCCCTGTATGGAAAACTGTGACACTACTGCCGCGTGTGGGGTGGGTCCTGCCCTGTCCAGGGACCCAAATGGACAATCCTAATCTGAGCAGAGAGGAAAGCCTGGGACAGGCGCGAGCAGGTCTAGGTCTAGCGATCTAGAGCAAACCAACACCTGCAGGTTTTAACTCCTCCTTCCCTGTCCCTCTGAAACTCGGAAAGTCAGCATGACTCATACACACCTCCGGATGCTTTCGGCATCTGTGACCCCTCCGTCGGCCCCAAGACACCTTCCCAGTGCGTGACTTAGGAGCCACTCACATCATCCGTCTTAACCCTCCCGGCCTCTCCGGGGCGCTCTGCTATGACTATGATGCATTTTCGGAAGAGGAAGCTGCAGCTCAGAAAGGTGGAAGGACACCCCCAAGGTCACAACGCCCGTGCCTACAGCCTGGAGCTGCAGCCTAGACCTCTGCTCCTCCCTCCTGCTCCTGGTGCTCTAGCCATCCCGGCCAACTGCGTCCTTGCGCCTTGCCCACACCTTGCCCACGCACTGTGGGAGCAGGCAGCCCGGACCGCCCCTGCCGTCTTCTCCCCTCCCAACAGACCCCACCCCACCCCACCCAGCCAGGGTCTCTCCCAGCACAGCCTTCACCATCCAAAACACTCACCTCAGCGGTCATTGCTTTTCAATTCTAGAACCATGTATGTAATACCTGCCTCCTGACCGGGCCTTAAGCTCCGTGGGAGCAGGGACACTGAGCAGGGTTCTCGCGTCCTCCCCACAGCCACGGCACAGCGCCTGCCACCTGGACGGAAGCGTCGTGAGAGACCATGCAACAAAAACATCTTCTGACTCAATAATCAGTTTTCACTGCACAGTGCGGGTCATCTCAGCAGTTTCCAAGCCTGAGGACCTCTTGCTGGTCTGCTGTGTGTGCCATTCCCGAGGCCTTCCTGAGATGCCCTGTCGCTCACTCGCTCCAGGATGTGGGTATGAGGCTCAGACAAGCTAGAGTGCTTGGTAAGCCTGAGACACTGACAACTGCTAGTGCTTAAAATTTTATTCTGGGAGAGAAGTAGATGGAAGACGAACGATGATCCAGTCCTCCAAGAGAGGAAGGGTCTGTGTGTCAGCGGACGAAGGTAGCAGGCACTCACTGAATGTGTGGTCGACTTACAAAGAGAATCCTGGGGTTTTCCCAATTTCCCAGCCCAGGATGCGCACTTCGCCACATCCTCTGCCAGGTGCAACTCGGAACGCCCCAGTGTGGGAAGCAGAAGCTCAGGGAGGCTGTGAACCTCCTGTCCGAGTGCTATACCCGGACTCTCAGATCTTTTCTATCCGGGCACGGCTCCTGCACCCAAGTCCAAACTGGCCAGCAAGTTCCCCAGAAGCTACCTCTCCGAGATTCACACAACACTACTTGGCCCCTCTGTACCCCTCGCCTTCCGCATTCTTAGAGTGGGGACAATAGTGTGTCCCTCCTGCTGGGGTCATAGGGACTGACTGACCAGTCAGCATGTGAGAGTCGCTGGCCCACAGAGGCTCTCTGAAACAGGGAGCTGCCGGCAGGCCCCTAACTTCACCCTGGGCGCGTCTCAGCTCAGACGCTTCACAGTGGACCCAGAAGAGACGGCCTGGGGGCCCCTCGCTGGCTAGGTTGGAGGAACCAGTGATCCTTGATCTCAGGGTCATGAATTTGAGCCCCACGTGGGGGGCAGGGATGACTTAAATATAGTCTCCACTGCGTGGGGGTCTCATAGTTTACCTAATCAGTCCACGTTCAATAGACCCTAAGACGTTTGTGATCTGCAATTACAAACACACTGCATTGAATCACTTCAGGGGCACCTGGGTGGCTCAGTTGGTTGAGTGTGTGCCTTCAGATCAGATCATGATCTCAGGGTCTGGGATCGAGTCCCACCTCAGGCTCCCGGCTCAGCGGGGAGTCTGCTTCTCCCTCTCCTGCTCTCCCTGCTTGTGCTTTCTCTCTCTGACAAATGAATAAATAATTTAAAAAAAAAAAAATCTGTTTGAGGGGCTCCTGGGTGGCTCAGTGGGTTAAGCCTCTGCCTTCGGCTCTGGTCATGATCTCAGGGTCCTGGGATCGAGCCCCGCATTGGGCTCCCTGCTCAGCAGGGAGACTGCTTCCCCCCTCCTCTCTGCCTGCCTCTCTGCCTACTTGTGATCTATCTCTCTCTGTCAAATAAATAAAAAATAAAATAAAATAAAAAAGTTTTTAAAAAATCTGTTTGAATAACCTTATACATACCTCATTTCCCACGTGTGGAGTCTGCTTCTCCCTCTGCCCCTCCCCACTGCTTGTGCTCACTCATGTGCTCGCGCTGTCTCTCTCTCTCTCTCAAATAAATAAAATCTTTAAAATATGTTCAATTGGGGCGCCTGGGTGGCTCAGTGCATTAAAACCTCTGCCTTCGGTTCAGGTCATGATCCCAGGGTCCTGAAATCGAGCCCCGCATCGGGCTATCTGCTCAGCAGGGAGCCTGCTTCCTCCTCTCTCTCTGCCTGTCCCTCCGCCTGCTTGTGATCTCTGTCAAATAAATAAAAAAAAATCTTTTAAAAAATTAAAAAAAATAAAATATATTCAATTAATAACAGAAATGAATTGTGCATAAATTTAGCTTTGTTGCTAAAAATCACATCTCCAAACAGAGTTCAAGCTGGGGCAAGAAATAAGAAGATATAGAAACCACAACAAAAGATAAAGAAATGGTGGAGGAAGGCTAGGGAACCACTAGGTCATGGTTCCCGACGAAACACCAGGAATAAAGCAAGCCTGTGCCCCTCTGCCCCACCCAGCTCGCATGCCTGGCAGAGGGCCCGTCGGCACCTGCAGCTCGGGCTGCTGGGTCTGGCCCACCTTGGGCTCCTCTCAGCTCTGCTGGCCTCAGTATCCTCCTCCCAGTACAACTATTGGATCCACTTATTGATTGCACCTTACTGTAAGGGACAGGGACAACCATAGAAAGCCGTTTTGAGGACGTTAAAAACCACATGAGGGCAAAACAGTATTTCCTCCCCCGACTGGCACTTGATTCAGGATGTTACACAGCAGAGGGTCCTCGAACAAGACTTCATCGGTGGGTCAATAGGCCAGTAAGTGTAAGTCGTGGGCAAACTTCAGGGACGGCCCCTGCGCGGTCTCACCTGCCACTGATCTTCAGGCAGGTCGGGGGACCCTGCGCCGGCCACGGTCCCTCGTCGGAGCAGTAAGTCAGTGTAACCAGTAGATGGCGCCAGTGACCAGGCAAGCCTTCGGTCCCGTCCAAAATCGAGCATTTCCCCTAAGAAGCAGGTCCCTGCTGGTAACTCAAAAAAAAAAAAAAAATTACAAAGACCATTTTTAAAAAGTAGAACCAGGGGCGCCTGGGTGGCTCAGTGGATTAAGCCTTCGGCTCAGGTCATGATCTCAGGGTCCTGGGATCGAGTCCCGCATCGGGCTCTCTGCTCAGCAGGGAGCCTGCTTCCCTCTTTCTCTCTCTCTCTCTCTCTGCCTGCCTCTGTGTCTACTTGTGATCTCTCTCTGTCAAATAAATAAATAAATAAATAAATAAATAAATAAATAAATAAAAAGTAGAACCATAGCAACCCAAAGCTATTGCGTCCACATCCCCCCCCCACCCCGCCCCCAGACACACACACATCCACATTCAATTCCACACTCACCCGTCCCCATCAGCTCTTACTGGCTTCTTAAGAAGCAGGATCCCGGTGAAGGAAATGACAGTAGCTGGCTAACTGAGCTGCTTAGGCTTGTGGGGTGCCAGCAAGTCAGTAACTGAATCAACAGCTTCAAGAAGCATATTAAAAATCTTACAAACATATTAACATAATTGCCCGCCCCCAACACACAGACACACAGAGTAGTTTTTCTGGGGTAAAACCATAAGTACGTTTGCCTTCTTTATGGGGTAACTTAGTAAGACCATTTCCCCTGCTGCTGAGAATCAGCCGCAAATGGGAACCAAGTCCCTGGTCGGTCAAAATGGCTGTCAAACGGTTTGTTCAAACCAATAATACATTATATGTTAATTAACTGAATTTACATTTTTAAATAGGGAAAAAGGAAAACAAATACACAAAAATAAACATTTTTCAGGTTTAGAAACTAAACATTCCACATTTCTTTGAAAATAAAGTTATTACTATGTTCGGGCGCCTGGGTGGCTCAGTGGATTAAGCCGCTGCCTTCGGCTCAGGTCATGATCTCAGGGTCCTGGGATCGAGTCCCGCATCGGGCTCTCTGCTCAGCAGGGTGCCTGCTTCCCTCTCTCTCTCTCTCTGCCTGCCTCTCCGTCTACTTGTGATCTCTCTCTGTCAAATAAATAAATAAAATCTTAAAAAAAAAAAAAGTTATTACTATGTTCAAAAGAAGGTTCAACAAAAGGACTCAGTTTAGTTCAATTTGATTTGGCTCAAGTTTTTATTTTTATTTTTTTAAAGATGTACTCATTTATTTGAGAGAGAAGGGGTGGAGAGGAGCAGAGGGAGAAAGAGAGAGAGAGAGAATCTGGGGACAAATCTCCACTCAGGGCAGAGCCCAACACGGGACTGATTTCAGGACCCTGAGACCAGGACCTGAACCGAAATGAAGAGTCAGAGGTGCCCCTGGCTTGGTTCAGGTTTTAAAATGTGGACTTCAGCTTCCTAATTTGCACTCAAAGGATCCCCAAGTGGTCGCCAGGTTTGTTCACTGTCCCCATGTACACCCTGGCCTAGAGGCAGAGACCTGTGTCCTTTGGGGAGCAGGGGCGTGGATGGTGCACAGGACTGACACTTTTCCTGGATCTATGAGTCCAGCTAGTAACAGGGAGAGAAGGGGCAGGGAGGGGAGGGAGGGGACGCTGGCCCCAGTGATCTACCTTTGTGTCTGGCCCTGAAAAGCAGCAAAGCCACTCCCTGTCCATTCAAGACAGCCACCCCCCACCCCAGGCCAGCCTGGACCCTGAAGGGCCTCATCAGCACACAAGCCCTTGATCCAGAGTTCAGAACCACTGATGTCTGAGTCAGCAGATTGGCGTGATCTAGATCAAGTTCAAGTGTGAGTACTGATCTCTGAGTCTAGAGTGCAGGAAGCTGCCCACAGCCTGACCGGGAGGAGCACACAGAGGCTGGGGTGCACTCCGCCCCTCGCTCCTCCAGCACACTTCCTCTATTACGTACCCGCCTAGGAGACAAAGTCCTGCTCCCCGGCCCCACTTTTTGTGCACAGCGGCGGCTGGGATGGTCCCAAAGGGTGCAGGGGCAGGACGGGCACGGCCGAGCACCACGTGCCCCGGGTCTCCTTTACTGCGCACGTCAAGCCCACGGGGTGGGGGTGGGGAGACAGACCCCGGGCCACAGTTAGCGAAACCGAGGCTGGAATTTTAATCCGACGCTCAGGTGCAAGCTTCTATGCACCGTCCGGGTGTGGACGCAGGGTCGTCCAGTTGCCGGACCGGGACTCCCGGGCCAGAGCTGCAAGAGGACGACGGTCCCCCACGCAGTGTTCTCTGCTGGGAAAGACTGTAACTGCCAGGCAGCGACAGGACAGGCAGAAGGACCGCTGCCCGGTTCCAAAATGTTCCACAGCGTCGCGCAGTCCCGTGGAGACCGGCGGGCCCGGGGTTAGGGGCTGCTGCCCGGTGGGTGCGCGGCGTCCTGGCCGAGACGCGGCGGGGAGACCGGGAGGGGGTGCCGACCTGGACCGGACCCCGCGCGGCTCTCACCTGCGAATGCGCCGCTTCTCCTCCGCCCCCAGAGGCTCGGCAGCCGGTTCTCAGCCGGGGGACTTGACGTCACCGTTGCCGGGCAAACCCCAGACAAGCTCCGGCCTCCGCCTGCGGATGCTGCCGCCTCTTCTTCGCCCCCGGCTCAGGCAGCCAATTGTCGGCGGCGCATTCATGACGTCACTGTTGCCGGGCAAACGGTGGGTGCGGATGCTGCCGCCTCTTCTCCGCCCCCGGAGGCTCCGGCAGCCAATTCTCGGCGGTGGAGTCATGACGTCACTGTTGCCGGGCGAACCGGGGCGCGCTGGGGCCTCCACCTGTGGATCCTGACTGCTTGTGCGCGAGCAGCGAAGACGAAAAGGAGGCGAACTGGACCGGGGGAGAAAGATGGGGAGACGAATTCTATTCCTGCAGGCTCGTACAGCTGGGAATAGGGGTTACCTGGCCTAACGTCCTGATGGGCGTCGGCCTGACGGTCCAGCAACCGGAAGGATGGGAGGCCCGGCGGGTGCGTGGGTCTGCACGGGCCTCTCGGGGCCTGCACCTGACCGCTCTGCCCCACCGGGACCTACAGAACCGCTCGCTGACGCTTCCGCGGAGCAACCCATTTCGCCGAAGTGCCTGGCTCCCCTTAGAACAAGGTGGATGCTTTTTTTTTTGTAAAAGAGGAAAGTACTGTTGAATTTCAAAATAGTAACAGGGAAGACCCGAAACTGGGGGAAATGTTGACAGGTACGATGTAAGCCTTCGGCGGAACACTGTTGCCCCTCTTCCTTTGCCCTGTGGGTGTCTCTTAGGTAAACCCAGCAGTGTGCACAAAGGCCCCTGACCACTGCGACACGCAAGCTCCCAGCTCGTCACCTGCGACGGGTTGATTCGGGCCCGCCCACCTATGGAACACCTGGTCAAACGGATGGAAATCAGACCCTGTACAGCCCCTCAGTCACTGGGCCTCCGGGACTGTCCAGACCAACTTAAACACACATGCTACAGAAATAGAGCCACGAAAGTGGAGAGTGGAAAAAGTCAAATTCCTCTTGATAGTTAAACCGCGAGAGGCAGTCCCAGAAGAAAAATCAAGGAGGGGGGGGGGTGGGGGCGTGAACACAGCCCCGAGTGTTCTCTGTGCAGGATCACAGCTCACGGGGAGCCACGCCTCTGACTCTCAGCACTGGAACAAAGGGTACACCTTGGTGCACGGCAATTCATCGGGACTTACTAATATGACAGATGTACATGCTCCTGGGACTAGCTACTCCCCTCATGTGGAAGGCAGTGAACCTCCTGGGCACTGGTCCAGGACAGACACCACCCTCTGCTTAGGACGAGGAGGAGCCAGGCACTGTGGTGCTGTGGTGTCGAGCTTCTCATGCTGTGTTGTCACCTTGAAATTCTCAGCCATCTCACCTTCCAGTGTGTGCTTTGTAAGTGAGTCTGGAGAGACTGCCCCAGCGCCTCGGAGCCCAGGCTCAAGCTTGGTCTCGCTGGTCAAGCTTCCCCCATCTGCGGGACTGGTTTTCAGCTGCCTCCCACTGCCCCCAGGAGAGGCCGCCCCCCTCTGCACTGTGTTTTCCCAGGAGGGGTCAGGGCAGAGGGAAAGGAAGGGTCAGGCATGCACCCCTGTCTAGACAAGCCGAGGGCAAGTATCGGTGTCCCTGAAGGAATGTGACATTAAATAGCAAAAACGAGAACGTGCCACCAAGACAGGGCACGAGCGAACCCACACAAGAAAGGAAAGGCTTCTTTCATGCTGTTTGGACGAGGGGCCTCAGAGTTTCACCTAGTACCAGGCCCCTCACATTGTATAACCGACCCGAGCAGACCAATACTCATTAGCAAATTATATGGAAGAGCAAAAGGTTGAAAATGGTGGCCTGACACTCTGTGACTTGTGCCCTTAGGCGACACATAACTAGAATATCTCTCTTCCGGCTCAGGTCATGATCTCAGGGTGCTGCTATCAAGCCCCCCCATCGGGCAGGAGGGCCCCCCCACTCCCTGCTGGGGGGGGTGTCTGCTTCTCTCTCTCTCCCTCCACTCCTGCCCCCCACCCCACTTCTGCTCTTTCTCCCTCTCAAATAAATAGATAAAATCTTTTTTAAGAAAGTATATAACTGCAATGTAATTGGAATATAATTTACACGAAGGCAAGAATCTATACGTGTTCCTGAAACTTTAACTATCAAAGCCTAATACAAAGCTTAACACATAAGATTTCTTTGAAATATGTATTCATTTAAATTAATTAAATACATTTTCATTTAAGCCGGTAGAACAGACACTTAAAAAATGGAAACAACCTAAATGTTCTTGTTAAGTAAGTTAAGTAAGTTTGATACATTCATGGAATAAAATACTGTGTCGCTGTATAAAATAATGAGTATGTCCATTAGGTACTAATAAGGAACTAATTAGGTACTAATAAGGAATTCTCTAAGATGAATTATTACCATTTATGGGGCACCTGGCTGCCGCAGTGGGTCAAGCAGGTGCTGTTGATCTTGGGGTTGTGAGTTCAAGCCCCATGTTGGGTGTAGGGCTTACTTTAAAAAGAAAAATTATTACCATTTGTGTTTTTAAAACTGCAAGGTGAGGGGAATGATTTCTCCTGGAGCCTCCTCTAGTGGCCAATACGTGGAAAGATTCAGAGAAAGAAGGCGCTGGATGGCTGGGAGGGAGGTTTTCAAGGGACATTATTTTATGCCTTTCAGATTTTGAAACAAAGCATATGAATAACCACAAAAATTAATTTTTTGGAAGTGCAAGGGAGCTACATTATGTGTTATTGTGGAAAGACGCCTTGTTAAGTGGACACAAGAAGCGGAACAGGGTGTGTGTCTCCTTGGTGTGAGATGAGAGCCGTACGCAGTGTCCAGAGGGCTCACACGGTACTCTGACCGCGTAACCCCCCGAGTGGCTGTCTCTTCCTGCGTGCTTCCTACCAGCACAAGGACAGCAGGTCAGGAGCCCACGGTCGCTGTGTACAGCATCCCGTTCCACCTGCATGACTGGGGGCCTGGGCTGCCATCAGCCGTGGTGGGTGAGAGGTGCAGATAAAACAGAGATGACCGAGGAGAGAAGTGCACAAAGAACAACCCAAGAAGGCCTGTGCGATCACGTCGCCTGCTGCACAAAGTCAGGTAAAGCCATACTCAAGCACTGAGGGAAATGCCCAGCTCTGAACAACGCAGGGCAGCTTCACCCCATCCGCTCATCTACCTCCTCTCCACACTGCAAAAACCAACGCTCCAGCACCCGGAATTCTGTAAATGGTGATGTCACTGGCTTCTTTTACCTGGTGGCCCCCTCCTCTTGTTCACATCGCCTTTGTGCGGAGACCACGTCATCCCTGGGACAGCTCCTCCAGCTCCAGGGGCCACCCGCTTTCCAGAGACCTGAGGCAGGGGAGGACCCGAAGGTGAGTGTGGTGCGGGACTGGTGTGGTCCCCACAGGTGGCCACAGGTGCCAGACTGGGGAGGGAAAACCTGCTCAAATTCCATCCCTGCCGCTCTGTGGTGGTGTGACCTGCGGCACGTGACTTCATTCGTGTCCTTCTGTTTCCTCATCTATAACATAAGAATGGAAATAGTTTAACATTGGTTTCACTGTTGTAGGATTAAATGAATAAATACAAGCAAATTGCTTAGGACGGCACCACAGGGAAGCAACCAGTAAGGTGTTTCTTTGGTGTTTGTTTTCAGAGACACTGTGAGTTCTCCAAAGTGGCTTTGATTGGCTAACTTCTTTTTTTTTTTTAATATTTTATTTATTTACTCAACAGAAGGAGAGAGAACAAGCAGGGGGAGCAGCAGCAGAAGCAGAGGGAGAAGCAGGCTCCTCACTGAGCAGGGAGCCCGATGCGGAGCTCAATCCCAGGACCCTGAGATCATGACCTGAAACAAAGGCAGAGGTTTAACTGACTGAGTGCCCCAGGTGCCCCCAATCGGCCAGCTCTTGGCCCTCTGTTCTCCCAGCCCTGCACCCCACCTGTCTCCCATCCAGCTTTGACAACTGGATGACAACTGGACGACTTCCAGCCCTGCCCAGGGAAGTATCTTGCCTCTGGGGAGACACTCAGGCAAGCATAGAGCCTGCCCTCCCACCTGAT
Source organism: Lutra lutra (assembly GCF_902655055.1). Lineage (NCBI taxonomy): Eukaryota > Metazoa > Chordata > Mammalia > Carnivora > Mustelidae > Lutra > Lutra lutra. The sequence goes on from NC_062283.1 coordinate 153,239, forward strand.
TGACCCCTCCCGACCTTGGCGGTCACCCTCACGGCTCCAGAGTGGCCAGCCTGCGTGTGCCCAACTCCAGCCGCCTTGCGGGAAGGAGGGACAAGCCATTCCAGGCTCAGCTGACCAGTCTGTTCTCCCAGCTCCTCGGGCTCATCTCAGACAAAAGCAGAAAATGTACACCCCGGGGGAGTTCCTGGCCCTTGAACAGTGCCGCCCAGTGTAGGTTCTTGCAATGACGACAATGGCCCCTGTGTGTGCCATCCCGTGTGTTAACCGCTAGCTGCGTGTGCTGCTGAGCATTTGAAACACGGCTGGTGATCAAGGAACTGAACTTCAAATTTTATTTAATTTTAATCTGAACGACCACTAGTGATGGTTGTGTTGGATGACACGGTTTTAAACTGTCCATCCTGACCCTTTTTTCTTACTTGTGAGTCAGCCTTACTTTAACATTGGCAAATGCGGGGGCACCTGGCTGGCTCAGTGCGTTGAGCCTCTGCCTTCAGCTCAGGTCATGATCCCACAGTCCTGGGATCGAGCCCCGCATCAGGTTGTCTGCTCAGTGGGGAGCCTGCTTCCTCCTCTCTCTCTGCCTGCCTCTCTGACTACTTGTGATCTCTGTCTGTCAAATAAATAAATAAAATCTTAAAAAAAAAAAAAGATTGGCAAATGCGCTTTTCAAATTTGGTGACTGATGTGAAAATGTTAGGGCTCAAGAGCAAACAGCCAAGAAAGAATTCTTGAGACATTTTTGGTGCAAGAGGGTGCTTTATTGAAGCAGGGGGACAGGATCTGTGGGCAGAGAGAGCTGCACCGGGGTCAGGAGGAGTGCCCCTTATATACTTCCAAGTTGTGAGGGGTCCAAGAGAGCATAAGTCACTAAGGAATTTGGAAGCAAGGTTTCCAGGACCTTGGGGGGGCTCGCTATTGTTGGGAAGGGTCATTTATTACCGTCCAATAGAACTGAGTCGTGACACCCTTCAGATGTGTATCGGTGGGCCATATGCTGGGGGCCGATTGCCAGCTCGAATCCTGGGAGTTTTGGAGATAAAGGAAATTTCTGAAGGAATTTTTATATGTTAAAGTAGACCAACAGGATCCTGGGGGTCAGGATGATGTTAAGCTAAGGTCGCCCTCTGCTCTTAGCAGGGTATTAGCGTCGGGGCAGCTGAGCTTCCTGAGGAACATCACCGCCCGTTCCAAGGACTTGTCAGTGGACTGTAGGCTGTAAGGAAGTTTAATTTTTTTTTCCTTTGCCCTTGTTCTCCCCGTCAGCAACGCCGCTGGTCTTACTCTTCATGGAGCTACTGAGTCTACGGGCAGGAAAAAGGTCCTATTTCCATTCCAGGTCTCACTTTTCCCTGTGACAGTGAGGAAGTCAGAGCATGATGCCAAGGCCGGGAGATGGGCCCTGCCGGAGCCTCCCTCCTCCACGCTGGCCTCTCGGAGTACAGGCAACACTCAGCTCACGCCCTTCCCAAATGTATTCTCTGGGAACAGGCCCAAGCGATCCAGCACACATCAGAACGGAAGGAAGGCAGTTCGGCCGTGTGTCAGAGAGAGGGCAGTTAGAGGTCAGGGAGAATGCCCGCCTTCCCCTTCCTAAAACCCACAATAATTCTTCCTCCTTGGCAGACAGCAGGAAGAGAGGGCTTGAAGGAACCTCACAGACCATAGGACAGCCCTTCCTGAGGCTCAACGAGGGGTCACCCCCAGAAGCCCCAGGAATGCTGGGCTGCAGGAGGGGCTGGGGGGAGCCAGTACCAGGCGTTCTCTGCTCCAGGCCCTGGTCATCCCCTGGGTCAGTAGCCCTTTTGTTTAAGTGCCTGGTGGGGCTGACTCGGCCGTTCCTGGGAGCACAGCTGTGGCACAGCCTGGAGGAGGCCGGCCTCCCAGATCCTCACTCAGGCTTCGTCAGAGGCAGGGGACATGCACCCCAAGGGCCTCTGCTTGGCCTGACCCTGCTGCAGGGACGCTCTGTCCCCAGTCCTCGCGGAGATGGCTAGTTTGTGGAGGTCCTGCTTGCCCGGCTGCCTCCCCTCCCTCGTCCTCCTCCTCCAGCTGTCCTGCAGCTCCGCAGGTAAGACAGATCTTTATTTCTGCCTTGAGGCGACCCTGGGTTCGCCTTCAATTTATCCTCAAGGTGCGTCGCACATTATCTGTCCAAAACCTGGGTGTGCTGACGGGCTCTCTGCGCGCTTCAGAATCGGGCCCAAGCTCCATAACGCATCCATAACGCAGCCCCAAACCAGGTCTCCTTGAGCTTATCCTGACCAACCTTTTCCGCATTGCCTTCTCAGACTAATGACTGCTGATTGGAGCTGTCGTCAGGGTGGAACGGGATGAGGTTGTGCCTGTTCCCTGATAAGTCGTGATCAATGCTGAATGGCAGCATCCCGTCACGTCTGAGAGCTCTCTCCCACAGGATCAGGCGCTCAGAGTTTTCAGAGGAGCCCTGCTGTCATGTGCTGTCAGGTGCTGGGGGGAAATAAAGGAAAAACAACCAGAAGACAGATTCTCTGCCTCAGGGAGATTCTCCCCTCCCAATGGGGGAGGCCCAGCCCCACTTACCCCTTGAGAAATCCTAGCAGGTGTCATGGGAAACCAGTCTTCCCTTCTAGGAGCTCTGAGTCTGGCTGACAGACACACTCCATGTGGCGAAAAGTTTGGGAGCCTGGGCTGAAGGCACAGAGCAGAGGAGGCAGTAGAGTAGAGCCAGCCCCAGTGGGGGACATTTAGGGAACAGGGTGTGAACAAGGACAAAAGCAAACCCACCAGGGGAAAGTAGGGAGCGGCTTGGTTAGGTTCAGACAGGGCCCACCCCACCTCCCGTCCCAAAAATTAAACTGCAAGACGCCAGGACCACGTCCCGTGATGGGACCTAACAGCTGGGCTAGAGAGTCAGCGTTGGAGACAGCCGGCAGGAGCAGCTCTGCTGGGTGACCACATACTAGAACGTTCCTCCCATCCAGGGCACTTGCACCTCTGTAACCAGGGATCTCCCCTCCTCGGTTCAAGAACTCCGTATACAAATCAGTGTCTTCTTCCTTGGCTCTAGGACACAGCCCTTCCCAGGACGTGCTTCTGTGTCGAGGTCCCGTGACTCGGTTTCTTTGGTGTCTTGGACAGGTCAATTCAGGGTCATAGGACCAGGCCACGCCATCCGGGCGCTAGTGGGGGATGAGGCTGAGCTGCCATGTCGCATCTACCCTGGGAAGAACGCCACAGGCATGGAGGTGGGTTGGTACCGGCCACCCTTCTCCAGGGTGGTCCATCTCTACCGAAACGGCAAGGACCAGGATGCAGAGCAGGCGCCCGAATATCGGGGACGGACCGAACTGCTGAAAGAAGCCATGGGCGAGGGGAAGGTGACCCTCAGGATCCGCAACGTGCGGTTTTCCGACGAAGGAGGGTTCACCTGCTTCTTCCGAGATCATTCCTACCAGGAGGAGGCGGCCATGGAACTGAGAGTGGAAGGTGAGTGTCTGCGGGGGCGCGACCTCCCTCAGAGACTGGACCCCTCTCTCAAGGAGACGCCACCCTACAACTCACACCCCCCGCTGTGGGACAGGGGGATGGGGAAGAAGCCGGGCCTGAGTCAGGGCGAGGAGAGGGGAAATGGCCTGGACCCCGGAATTGCGTGAGGGCCGTGCCTCCGGCTGGGGGCTCTGTGTGACCGGCTGCTGGAGGTAGGGACCAAGCACACACTTCACGGTCCTGGCCGCAGGTTTAGCAGATACGGAGAGGAGACTATGAGAGGGTCCCATAGGACAGTTAAGTGAGTGCAAGTACACACAGAGACAAACATTTTTAAAAAATAAAGAAACCGAGAAACAGAGGCAGCACAACCCAGAATCGTCCATTCCTGGTTGTTTTTTTGCCGCTAGAGGGGATGCAAATAACCTGAGAGTGAATTCCAGGGTCAAGCGGACTTCCTTCATTCCAAGTCTAGCTCTGGAATGTCTTCCTGTTTGTTGATTCTAAACAGAGGCATGATTCCAAAGGAGCCAGATGACCCAAACCCACCACAGAGGCTCCCCCGGTGGGTGTGGTTGTTTTACTGGACGAGAAATATCCCCGGAAAACGTGCTCCAAGTAACTACACAAACAAGCAAACGTGTGAAAGAGAGACGCTACCTTCCTTGGGAGCCTTTTTATGACGGGGGTTTGGGCATTTGTTGTTCGGTCCCCTCACAGGCGAGGCGGAGGGAGGGAGCCCTTACTGCCCACTGCTGTTGACTGAAGAGCAGTGTCTCAGGGTCCTTCCGCGGCTCCACACACGCTCATCAGACAATCCGTCGCTTCTGTGTGTCGCGGCCAGAAGATGGCATTGTGTGCACGATAACAAAGCCCTGTGTCTGGAGGAGGGCGTCCGGGATGTGAAAATGGCTTTGTGCGCCCTGGAATGTTGTGCGCACAGCTGGCTCTGCTGGGGGCTTGGACGTGTGCGGACCTGTGCTCGCGAGGACGGTCAGCGGGCGGCGTTCCCGCCTTCCCATTCCAAGTCTGCCTCCCCCAGCACAACCCCCATCCCCAAAGACAGAAGGAAGAGGGAGCAAGGGAGGGAAAGAGAAAGGAAGAAAGGAAGGAAGGAAAAGAGAGAGAAAGAGAGAAGGAAAGGAAAGAAAAGGCAAGGCAAGGAGGAAGGAAGTGGGAGGAAGGAAAAGAAAAGAAAAAAGATAAAAGGGAAGGAAGGAAGAAAGGAAAAGGAAAGAAAAGGAAAAGGAACAGAAAGGAAAGAAAGGGAAAGGGAAAAGGAAAGGAAAGAAAAGGAAGGAAGGAAGAAGAAAAGAAAGAGAGGGAGAAACAAAATAAAACCGCCTCAGGGGACAACGTTTTTCTTTGGGTTGATTTTCAACGTTCCAACCCTGTTCCTCCCAGCTCAAAGTCTGCGTGCCTAAGAGTCTAAGGACAGTGTTTTACAAGTAAACAAGGGACCGCCCCCCTCGCCTGGGGAGCAGGAATCCAAGCCAGATCGAGGACTGAAATGCAGTGACTGTTAGAGCAGATAATTACCTCCCTGCCTTCTCTCCAGAGTCTTTTCTCTTTCTTTCCAACTTTTTTTCTTGCATTTTTGTGATTTTACTACCTATTTTCTCTAATCCTCTCTTCCTATGCTTCATTATGAAACTTAAAAGCAGAAGTCTCACAGTCTCACAGAAGCAGAGAGACTATCACCTGGAGCCGCGAGGGTCCCACCCCCTTTCTGCGGCAGTCACCCAGGCCGACAGACAGACCGCCAGTTCCCCTGACCCGCTTGTCTCCACCCTCCCCCACTGAATTACCAGGGCAAATCCTACACATTATTGTCATTAAATCACTAAATGTGAAAGAATGGGTCACTTAAGGGCACCTGGCTGACTCAATCCGTGGAGCACATGACTCATGGTCTCAAGGTCATCTGGGGTGATCTCAGTGACTCTTGATCTCAAGGTCACAATGGGGGGTGAGTTTACTTGGAAAACAAACAAACAAAAAGAATGTACCACTTCTTTTAAAAGGGAAGAACTCTTTTAAAAACCATAAACACAATACTGTCAATGGGACTTTTAAAATTAACAAAAATTTCCTAATATCCTCAATGCCCACTCTCTGTTCAAATTCCCCTGCTCGCTCCCCAAATATATTTCTAGAGCTGTTCAGTTTGAGTCAGGTCTAACCGAGATCCACACCCTGCTGTTTGTCCTGTGGAGTTTCCCACCGTCTAGCTTTGCTGGTTCCATTCCCATTCTGTTCTACACAGTGCCCCATCCTTGTATTTCTTGTAAACTGAGAGAGAAGTACAACCAGGTTTAACTTATTTTTCCAAGCATTCGTAGGTGATGCTGTCTCCTGTTACTTTCCATCAGCAGTCCCCTAATGGCTCCTTCTCTCCTGTTTTGTGATTCTAGCACTTTGTGAAGGTATACAAGTGTGCAAGTCTGTACCTGCCTAGTCACACTGCTGCAGGGAACTTGGGATAAGAACTTGGAGAGCAGAATTGGCTACATTTTCTTCTGGGGAACATAACAGATAAGAGCCTTAACCTGCAGCTCAAAGGATTTGGTTCCTACCTAAGAAACCCTCTCAGTCCAGTTGCGTGCTGTCCCTTGCTGTCTCTTGGTCCGTGCCCTTGATGGCCCTGTCTTTATCTGTCCCCAGGATAGGAGAGAACAAGATGAGGTGGGCTGAGCCAGCCGGACACACTGAGCTTAGACAGGCAGAGCTCTTGGGCGCGGATGAACAAGATTCTGGAATGGCAAGTTCCAGGTGGGAGCAGAGCCAGAGCCGGAGACCATCCCCCATCAGTGGTCCCATGCCACATCCCCTCAGTCATCAAACCACCACAGGAGGGGTTCATAACTGCATTGGGGAAGTCAACGGACCCCTGTGCTCTCTCTTTTTTTAGGTAAACTCTCTTCCCAATGTGGGGCTTGAACTCACAACCCTGAGATGGAGACTCCTGTTCTCTACTGAGGAGCCAGCCAGGAGCCTCCACCCACAACCCCCCCTCCGCCCTTCTTTTTTTACCCTTCCCGGATGGATCTTTCAAATGCATTAAATAAAACACATTTGTACTGAAACACAGCTATCAAAATGTTACAAGATACGAAGTGGCCCTGAGAACTACTGTAATTTCAAAGTAGTGATGAACCAAAGTGATATATTTTGAGGTTTCTGCAAACCACTCTAACGTGATATGAAAATATTTGTGGTTTTTCTTGATGACAAAGTCAGATTCTCTTCATACTATTGTGGCACATTGCCCACAGACCTGCTAATGAGAAGAAATGCTAAATTTCAGTTCAAAGATGACTAAAAATAACTCCACTTGGTTTTCCCCTCTAACTGCACAGATCCTGACTCCCTAACCCCCATCCCGTCCCTGCTCAGGCTCAGGCCCTGCTCTAGTCTAGTGGGACTGTGGCCCCCTCCTCCAGAGGGGTGGTCATGGGTCAGTGCAGTCATCACCTGCCCCCCTACCCCAGCCCGGTGCCCTGTGAGGACCTGACCTAAGTCTCTTAGCTGTTTCCTTAACGCTGTAAGACGGGCTTCGCGGGGAGCCCTTCCCGGAAGCAGACCCACTTCTCCCTCAGGCTGTGTCACGGTCTCAGGATCAGTGCGGGGCCGGGGCTGCAGTGCTCCTTCTGCCTTTCAGACCCCTTCTACTGGATCAACCCCGGCGTGCTGGTCCTTCTCGCCGTGCTCCCGGTGCTGCTGCTGCAGATCGCCGCGGGCCTCGTCTACCTCTGCCTGCAGCACAGACTGAGAGGTAAGGGCTGGAGGGCGGACAGCCGCCCCCCACCCCCGGGAACACGCTCGGAGCTGGGCTGCCTGCTGCTGGGTTCCGAGGGGCATCGGGTCAAAGCTGCGGAAGCCGAGTCTTACACCTTACCGAGCGCTTTCACTTCTGCAACGGGTCCCCGCGTTCCCTGCGCGGCGGGGCCGACCTGCAACAGCCCCGTTTCACCGCGGGCCTCCCCTCCAGGAGGGCGAGGGTCAGCATTTCCGCGAGCGGACACACCTGCCAGGGGCGGGGCGCGGGGCTGTCCCCGCGGCCTCGGGACCGCACCTGGCCGCTTCACGCCGCGCGAGAGTGAGCGCAGGGCATCGTCCCGCCCCTTCTCTCCCAGCTGTTCCGAGCCACGGCTCCCGGGCCCTGAGGGTCTTCTCTCCCCCGCCCACGCCCCCCGCCCGGTCCTGAGAGCAGAAACCACAGGGAGGGCTGGGGTGTGCGAGCTGGCGTCGGGGTCCTCCCCGCCTTGAACCGGCCCCGGGTCCCGGCGCCGTACTCCGCCCGCGGGAGAAAGGCTGTCAGTCCCCCTGGCTGAGCGGAGGGGACGCGGGACGGTTGGAACCCCCGTCTCGCGGGGGCAGCTCGCTCCCCGCTGTCGGGGAGGGGGTGTTGTTACGTCCCGAGTCTCGGCAGCCCCGTCTCCTCCCGCATCCCCACGTTCGCGGCTTTACAGGTACTAAGTGCAGCCCGGGGGGGGGGGGGGGGCGCCAAGGGAACGTAGACTCTGAGGCGGAGGCACAGAGCGGCCGCAGTTCAGGTGAGGGCACCTGAAGCAGGTCGGGGCACTGCTGCCCGCCCCCCACCCCGGCTCCCTGCGTTCTGTATTCCTGTGCTTCCTGCCACCCGCAGCTCGGAGCCTGTGCTCCTCCGTCCACCCGCTGCCTGCTCAAGGCCCGGGCTCTGCAGTCCACCCCACTGCCAGCGCAAGGCCCGGGGCGCCGGCTGTGGGAGGGACCCCATCACCGGCCAGGGCTGGACTAACAGTGCTGCCTTTCTCTACTATAGGAAAGCTTCGAGCGGAGATCGGTGAGTTTCCGTCGCCCTCCCTCCGCGTTCCCTGCTTCCCCTTCGGCATCTCCGACACGGTTCTCGGTCATGACCATCTCCGCCTGTGTCCCCACGCCCCGCGCTTCCTTCCGACGGAACTCCGCTAGTATTTCGGACCCCGCGCGGCCAGCCAGGAGCTGTGGCCAGACTCCTTCCTCTGCCGCAGTCGGGGCAGAGTCCAGCAGCTCCCCTTCCTCCATGGGTGTCCTTCACTCCTGAGTTTTAAGTGACCCAATCGCAGAGGCTCCGAGGGGAAGGGGTCTCCTCCGAGTGCCCCACTGAGTCCCTCCCTGTGTTCCCTTTCAGAGAACCTGCACAGGACGTTTGGTAAGTGCCAGGACCCGGTCAGTCCGGTGTCCGTGGGACCCAGTCAGCGGGGAAATAAGAACCCTTGCTCCCAGTTGGCCTCCTGCCTCTTCCCTTCCCTTCCCTTTTCCTTTTTGAATAAATCACAGTGAGATGTTGCCAGCAAGCACTCCTGTGACGCCTCTCCGTGCCAGGCACTGTACCGGTAGCCAGGCCAGTCGACCCCTGCAGCAAGGAGACCAAGGTGTCTGTGTGCAGAGATTATGGAGGGGAGGTACCCAGGCCCTCCCAGGCATGCTGGCCATCCAGTTGGGGACATGACACCAATGTCTCGGAGGACCGACTACTTATGCATCACTGATGAAACCCACATGGTAGAAGTGTCCTCAGGAGCACAGAACAAGTGACTCTATGGGACTGATCAGGGAAGGCTTCCTGGAGGAAGACACACCAAGCCCCTTTACAATGTTGGCCCTTCAAGACTACAATCCCTGTCCTTTTTGTTCACTGCAGAGTCCCCAGTGCTGAAGGACAGTGCCTGCAACAGAGGGGCACCCACATCCCCGCTGGATGGATGTTGCAGAAATTCTAAGATGCCTTAACGCAGAGCACAGAGGGTCGGTCGCTGCCCTGAGCAGCCTTCCTGAACAAGGGGCACCTCCCTAGCACTTAGGACTCCCATCAGCGTGCAGAGCACACACCCTGCAAAGGGAGGAAAGTGATCTCTATTTGGTGGATTCAAAGCGAAGGTACCATCTTTCGGTACCATGAATCTCCTGGGCATTCTGGTGAAACCTAATGGACCCTTCTCCAGAATAATGTTTTTAAAAGGGTCACAGATAACACGTACAGTTGCTGAAAAATCCACTGAAGTACAGGCATCAAAATATATACCCATTTGTCATATAGTGACAAATACTTCTTTAAACAACAAAAACGCACTAAATAACAACGTAGCAGCAGGTCCAATAATTTTGTCCAAATATTAATAGATATTTGCAGATTTCAGCAACAAATCCAGTGGGAATGAAAGTTTATCTGTGGTGTCTGTTGGTAATAGGGTCATAGGTACTGCTGACAACTGGTTTATGGCCTCCATTTTTAATGGAAGAAATGCTAAATTCAATTAAAGGTTGGTGAGAACCGGGATCCGGCACCGTTGTCACCGGAGTTCCCCAGATGCCTGAACTCTGCACAGAGCTGTGTGTTCTTGGGCCCGTTAAGCCGGTTAAGAAGCCCAACAATACGCAGACTTGGGGGAGGGGGCAGGGGACACCCTCTAACCCAGTTTGTTCTGTGGCCACGGCTCAGACCCCGACTTCCTGAGGGTGCCCTGCTGGAAGATAACCCTGTTTGTGCTGGTGCCAGTGCTCGGACCCCTGCTGGCCTTGGTCATCTGCTACAACTGGCTGCACCGGCGACTTGCAGGTGTGGGGGCGGCGGGCGGGGGGGGGGGGGTGTGTGGGGACGGACTCTGGGTGGTGAGGGACGAGGTTCCTTCCTCCTCCGTCCCCAAGGCCAACTCCAGGGTCCTTGGAGAACCCCTCTCTGAGCTTCGTGGGGCCGCTACAGATCAGGAGCAGGGTGGGGGCTGCGTGGGGAGGGGGCTGGTCATCTTCCACCAGTCATGGATTTTTTTTTTTTTTTCCAGGGCAGTTTCTTGAGGAGCTAAGTAAGTTTTCTTCTCCCTTTATAAGCTGAGAAGGGAACACCAGGAAGGCAGGAAGGCAGTAAGGAGGGGGTGTTGTGGTCAGGGTGGCTGTCCCTCCTCATCCCTGCCACCTGCAGGGCCTACCTCCTGCCAGCCAGAGGACTTGCGGAGGGCCTAGAGGCGAGGGGATTCCTGGGGTACTTTCCTCTCCGTGGATCAAGGCTTGGTATACACAGATATGTCAGGGTGTTTCCTCTTCCTTCCAGGAAACCCCTTCTGAGAGATGCTGCATCCTGGCCAGCATGGAGGGCAGCCTGGTCGGCCCTCGCGTGGGCTCTCAGGGTGTGGCATCCACTCGCCGCACACTCACTGGCCTCCTCGCCACAGGGACATCCAATCTGCATTTCCAGGAAGGCTGAGTCCTCTTCTCCCATCCACCTTTCCTCCCCCACCCCGTCTGGCTGCCCACCCCGGCCACTCTCCTCGCCCTCCATCTGGAAGCCGCCTCTGGCTGTGGCCAAGCAGGCACTCCTCTCTCTGACAGAGGACACCTGTGCTGCTTAGTAACACAGGCAGGACTGAGACCAGCCGCCTCCCTGCCGCTGATTCCGGTCCGCCAACATCGCCGATGGTGGTTGTTTCTTCCCCAGCGTCAATCCTGAGGGGCAGAGCTGAGGGGTGTGGAGGCTGCGGGGGGGGGGGGGGGACCCTGGAGCCCCTCATCTGCCCCCACCCCCGCCCCGCATGCAGCAGCAAGGGCAGCATCCGAACACCAGCCTGGACTTCCCATCTTGCATGGATGGGACCCTTGACCCCCCCCACACCTCCTTTCACTCCCATCTTATCCCTATCACAGCCGCCACTGTCTTCTCAACAATTACCACTTGACAGTCTATCAGACACAAAGAAAATGGCAGGTGCTAATTAACAGTAACAGGAGTTTCCGTGTGCCACTTCTCATCCAGTCTTTTCAGCATTTCCCTTGTCACTCCTCCCCTCTCCTCCTGCGGGGGGGCCCCCTGACCCTGCAGGTGCATCAGTAGGAGAAACAAGGAGACCTCGGTCAGCAAGGCCTGGGCTCATCTGCTCTCCCCCGTCCGGTGTCCCCTCCCCACCCTTCGCGCCCTCTCCTGGGAGCCTGAGTCCCGGGGCAAGTCCATCTCCTTCCCTGACAAAAGGGGGGCATCATGAAAGAAGCTAAGCCACTGGCTCAGGATGGCCCAGCACACCTGAAGGTTGCCCAGACACAGGTCCCAGCTTTTGGAGTCCCCCCAATGACCCAGGAGGCTGTCCCTGTCCCCAAAGCAGACATCACACACTGGGCAACGGTAGGTCTTCTGCCTCCAGTGTGTCTGCTGGTGTCTGACCAGCGCCAATGATGAGCTAAAGGACTTGCCACAGCGGAAGCAGCTGCGGGGCTGCCCTGACACATGGGCCTGCTGGTGGCTGGAGAGACATGCTTTCTTGCCGAAAGTCAAAGGACAATGGGGGCAAGAGAACACCTTGAGTCTTGAGGGCTTTGCTGGGGGGCCGTGGGGCCTGGGGTCCAGGCAGGGGGCTCTCGGGTTGGGCGTGTGCATCCTGGTCCCAGGTCCCGGGGCTGCACTGGCTGCTGCCCACAGTCTCACAGTGGTCACGGGCTTCCTGTCAACCCCTGGCTGCATCTTGGCCACAGGACCCTGGGTTCCAGTCGTGGCTTCTCGGGCCCTGGCCACCAGGGCGTGAGTCACAGCCACAAGCTCCTGGCTGGACCCCTGGCTCTCGTCGGTGTGCTCCTGAGCTCCAGTGCCTGGGATGGTCCCAATGGGCTTCTGATCTCCAGCCACCCGATCCTGGTTCTGGTGTGTCTTCTGGTGGCGTCTGAGCTCTGACCGGTCCCGGAAGCACTTCCCACAGCAGGGGCAGGAATGGGGCCGGTAACCCAGATGGACGCGGCGGTGGCGACTCAGCCCTGATGCGTCGCAGTAGGTCTTGTCACAGAGTGGGCAGCAGAAGGGCCTGTCCCCGAGGTGTGTGCGCCTGTGGTAGCCGAGCTCCCTCGGGTTTCGGAAGCACTTCCCACACTGGCCGCAGCTGCTGGTCGTGTGGGGACTGTGCACGAACTGGTGGCTGAGCAGGCTGGCACGCTTGCTGAAACTCCGGCCACACGGCTGGCACTGGAAGGGCGGCCCGGCCTGAGGTGCAGGCAGTTCGGGGGTCCTAGGTGCGGACGCCGGGGCCACAGAGGCTGGGCCTGTCCCTCCACAGGCCAGGGCCTCCTTGTCGTCTGGTGGCCTCTGCATCTCTTCCTCAAGTGCCTTCCTCCCACTGCCTGCGGTGGAGGAGGGACAGGGACTTGCCACATCAGCCCCGTCCCCCCAGCGCCCATTTGCACCTCCCCCAACACGCTGGCTCTCCCTAGAGCACCTCAGGTGGCAGGCAGGACAGACCTCCGTGGTTCCCAGTTAAAAGTTAATCAACATTTAATGTGGAAAGTCTCAGCGAGAGCGGAGACAACTTTGGCCTATAACCCCATTTCTTGAAATCCATTTCCTCTCACTTTCAGTATCTCCCGCTCCCATGACACCCACAGGGGACCTCCTAGGTCATACAAATGGGGACACCTAAGGGAAGGGCAGTGCCTTAAATCACGCGGCTAGAACGGGAAGTGGTGCCCGTGGTCAGCCCCACCGGAAACCTCTCTCCTTCCTGTTCCAGCTCAGGAACAGGTCTCTACTGGGGCTCAGCATAAGCTCATGTCCCTTCCTCTTCCATTCTCCTGAAGGGGACATAGGCAACCTAGAGGCACCCCAATCCCTGCGGTTGCAGACATCGGCTTGTCCTCAACAATTACACATTCCCACAGGGCCAAGGGACGCGAGCACATGGTCTCAAGCCCTCCTGTGGCTCCAAGTGAGCCCGGTGTGAAGGATGCAGGCTGGGTGAGGACGTGCTCGGCCCCGGGGCTCCGAGGCAGCCTTCTACCCGCCCAGGGCCTGACTTGGGCCCTTACCTGCCCCCCTCCTTGGCCATGCTTACCTGAAGGGAGGCCTTCTCCACTTGGGGGACGGAGCGGGAGCTCGGCTCTCCACTGCTTTTCTTCTTGCTCAAGCTTGATGATCAAATCTGGGGTAGACAGAAAGATTCTGACGGGAGCGGAAAGGAGACAGAGTGAGAGTCCAGGCTTGGCTACCTTCTCCCACAGCCTTGTTTTAAGGACTTAACATGGGACACTCGGGAGCAGGGAGGAACCCTCCTAACGGAGTCCCTGGCTCCCGGTCGGGGCAGTGCAGTGAGCACTGCTGCATGAAGAGGTACAATTTTAATGTATCCTCACGTGCCAAGTATTATCTTTGCCTTTGTGCGGGCTTACATTTCTTCTCCTTTTACCCTGAGCTTAGTGACCTAGATGCTTCACAGCTGGAAGGCAGAGGAAGTACAGGGTCAGGAAAGCGAGCTGTGAGCCAATCTACCTGCTCAGGGAAGCCGGCCGTCCCAGGGTCCTGGGGAGTGTCCTGGGCAGGGGGCATGCTGAGGGAACCCCGGCCTCTTACCCACGGACAGCAGGTTTCTGAAGGTCTCGGCCATGACGTTCTGGTACAGGAGCCTCTGACTGGTGTCTAGACACACCCACTCTTCCTGCGTGAAATTCACAGCCACATCGTCAAAGGTGACTGGCTCCTGGGAGAGCAGGGGGGACTCGGAGTTATCCAAGCACACGGTTTAGAAAACCGACTGAAAAATAACACCATGGAAGGAGGGAAGGAACAGGAAAGGACAGGCACAAAGCCAGGGACATTATCTACAAAAAGGAGAGGAAGGAAGACAAGAGGTGAGGGGGTGTGTGCATGAGTAAGGGGGATCACTCCACAGAGGGCTGCAGGGTGGGGTGGAGGTGGGGGCTGAGAAAAGCCTAGGCCACCCCTGCTCTCAGGGGGGCTGTTCAGCCTGGAAACGGCTGAAACCCCATGTGACCACGGGCCAGACCGAGGACAGAGGACGGAGCTCCGGAGCCTGGGAGCTGGTCCGCCCTCGCTCTGGCCGGCTCTGCTCACCTGCAGCCACGTCTCCCACCAGCACGCTCTCTCCGTGGCTGCCCGCTCAGCCTGCTCAGCCACCCGCAGGAGCAGCTTCTCCTCCGCACTGTCTGCTTCCGGCTTTGTCCACGGCCCGCCTGGCCCCCAGGGCTGACAGGACCCCTTCCTGGGGCTCTCTGGGTTCCGGTCACTGTGCAGATGGAGAGGCCATGCAGAGGCCTCGGGGAGGTTTGGCATGGCTTCCTGGGACGGATGTACCTGCTCTTCCTGGTTTGGTTCTATGGTCACCCTCTGGTCCCTCAAAGGGCAGGCTATAGGGTTCAGGGACTCGTCACCAGGGCTCCGCAGCCGGTGTGGGGCTACGAAGACATGTGCCTTCTGCCCGCCCTGCCTCAGCCCCTGGACGGTGCCCACCGCTCCCAACCTGAGGTCAGAGAGAAACAAAATGCGTCACCAGGCAGGAAGAGAGCGGCACGGCTCCCTTAGGGAGTCAGGGACACCAAGAATGATGGAGGCCCTGCTGTGTGTCGGCACGGCCCGGAAGGTCGGAGTAACTGACCCCACTTCATGGAACTTCAAGTGCGGAGACACCAAGAAGCTTGTCCACAGCAGAGTCAGTGTCAAAGCCCAGGCTCTACCCCTGAGGACAGGACAGACATGTCCCCGGCACTCCCTCGGGCAGCCATGCAGAATTCTGCACAGACAGTGCAAACCCCCTTGTTCAAGCTGCATCATTCCAACTGTGTCTTACAAGAAAACAGGAAAGGAAACAATCCCTTGACCCCATCTAGTGCCGAAAACCATGGAATTCTACGGACTTTCACACGCGCTCCTGTGAAGGAATCAGAAAGGTCCTCGGGAAGACTGACAGGATAAGCAGCCCACAGCGAACACCGAACACCGAGGCTCCAGTGAGCCCCGCTCTGGGGCCACTCAGGGAGCTCCTGCCGAACCCCATCTCCTTGGGGGACAGCTCTCACCTCACGTCTCCTTCTCAAGGTGCAGTCCCTTGAACAGCACAGAAAACCCACTGGCCGTTTTTCTTTCACTTTCCCTGGACTGGTGGTGAAACAGAGAAGGGGCATTAGACGCTGGCGTTAGCTGGATTGCTGAAAAGGAGGCACAGCCGCTGCGTGAGATGTCAGGTGGGGACCATCCCCTACCCTCAGCCTGCTGGTCCCCCACACAGCATTGCTGGGGTGCTAGGGAGAGGCCCTGGTCCAGATTGTTAAGCCACCGTCTGGTCTGGGGACGGAAGTGCCGCAGCCGCAGGCTCCTGGAACCTCCCAGCGCTCTTGGCACTCCCACACCCCTCAGCGGGGAAGGTGGTGGCCCTGGCGACCCGCCCTTCCCAAATGCGAATGCCCCGAGGGAGCCTGTCGCCATCTTCCCGTCCTCATGGAGCACCCAGTGTCTGGGACCCAAATCCAGCGTCCGCAGCTCCCCACAGCAGTCCTGGGACCAAGAGCCCCAATGCCCCTGCCAGGCTTTGTGGAGCAGCCAGCAGCCTGGGCTCCCACTGCCGGCGTCTGGGGCCCTCCGGCCAGGCCAGTGAGGCATCCCACAGGCAGGCAGGAGCAGAACTGTGCACCGTCGCGGGGACGGTTCACTCCCGCGGGCTGGGGCCCAGGGGTTCCCATCCACGGGGCAGGGGCTGTGGAGGCCTGAAGCCCCTTGGCCCCGAAACGTCTCCTCTGGGATCCCCACTTTCTCAACACCGGCCAGAGGCCCCCCACAGTGGCCAGAGAGGTGGGTACCCCGGGCCACACCGCGGACACCCAGGTTTTCCCCCAATTCAATGCCCGCCGGCCTGCTTCAGGCTTGGGCAATGCAGGACAAATACCCTGCATTTGCCTCTGTCCCTGCAAGCTCGACACCCAGCTGTCCCACTCACCCGCGGTGCACTGAGAACAGGGACGGTGGGGTGGGAGGGCAGTGCCCACGTGCCCAGCGCCGGCAGCCCCGCTCTCCCAGCCAGGTTTCACAGTCGCTCTCCCTGCCCGGAGGCCCAGCCACGGCTGTAGACCCACCAAGGTCAAAAGGGTTCCGTCCGAGCAGTCAGAAAGGAAGAGAGCCCCACCCCCTCACCAGCCCACCCTCCTACCCATAGCAACCGCAGGTCCCACCTAGCGCCGGGATCTGGATTTACTCCCAATCGTAATTTGCTCTGGAAAAAAGAGGATTATCTCCGATTAAAACTCACAACCTCCAATCACAGCATCTAGAGCCAAAACAAGACCCTCGGGGCCCCAGAGGGGAGGTGGAGGCACGCAGCATCTTAGAAAGCGAAGGCAAGGGGGAGATTCCACCCCTTGACCGAAATGCTGCAGGTAAGGGAGCGCGGGGAGGGCCCGGCCCCTTACCCTCACTCAGTTCAACCTGGCTCAGTGATTTTTTTTTTTAAATTTTATTTATTTGACATGGGGTGGGGAACAGAGCGCGCACACGCCGGTGGAGCAGCAGGCAGAGGCCGACGCAGACACCTTACTGAGCTGGAGCCCGACGTGGGGCTCCGTCCCAGAACCCCGGATCATGACTGAGCCGAAGGCAGCAGCTTCCCCAATGAGCCCAGGCTCCGTGATGTACATCGATCTTTAATCAGTCCAATGGGTATCACGTTTATTGTTTTCCATGTAATTTGCAGTTGATGTGAGAAACAAAAGAAAAAAAACTAAATTTCCTTACTGCGTACAGCCCAGTGACCTGACCTTGAAACAGGCAAGGGAGCTTCCTCTGGGACACTTTGCTAAGGGTAAAAGGCAGCCTTAGCCCGACCCCAGGATCCTGTGAGTCTACTTTAAACATACGGAAATTCCTTTGGTAAGTTCCTTTATCTCTCCTCCCAAAATGTATGGTAGCCATCATCCCCCAAGCCTGTGGGCCCTGATAGACATCTGAAGGATCTCATGATGGAGTTTTTACTAAACAGTAATAAACGCCCTTTCCTGACAATAGCTAGCTCCCTCAGAGTCCTGGAAAACTTGCTTCGGAATCACCTTGGAGGCTTGTGGCTGTCCCTGACCCCCTCCCAACTTGAAAATATGTGATGGGCCACTGTCCCAGTATAGCTCTTTCTGCCCACGGGTCCTGTCCCCGGGCTTTAATAAAATCACTTTTTTTGCATGACGACGTCTCAAGAATTCTCTCCTGGCCATTGGCTCCAAACCCCAGCATTCCCAGCTCAGGACTTACCCACATTCCACTTTGTGTTATGATCACCCTTTATGTTTCACAATGGCATGGGGTTTTACAATTTACAAAATAGGTTTGCAAACATGCCCTATGTTGAGACTTGTTATTCTCTCTGTGCAAGTAGGAAACAGTCCCTGGGATGCTGAGCCTTCCCAATCCAGGTCTGGAACTTAGCAACAACCAGGGCACCATTTTGGCAGTCGTCTTTGAGGATTTAATGGAAGCCATGTTTACAAAGTATTTCCTCCCTCCCTCCCTCTTTCCTTCCTTCCTTTCTCTTTCATTAAGACTTTATTTATCCATTTGGCAGAGAGAGAGAGAGACCACAAGCAGGGGGAGTGGCAGGCCGAGGGAGAAGCAGGCTCCATGAGTGGGAAGCCCAACGCAGGTCTCCATCCCAGCACCCTGAGATCATGACCTGATCTCAGGCAAAGGCAGACACCCAACCAACGGAGCCACCCAGGTGCTCCAACGAAAGTATTTTGTGAATTGTAAAACCCCTGCCAGTTTCCTGGTCCTTGATCTAGAACCATTGCCCCAAGTCTTTCTCGTTCAGAGGCTACAAAATAGAAGACCCCTGCTCCATTGTAATTGTGGTAAGTGTGCCAGGCTGTGGCAAGCACTTGGTCACTGGGGCTACCGTTGGAAGAGCTCATCTAGAGGACATGACCACCCGCTAACCCAAGAACAGGCCCCTGGCGGTCCTCCTCCCTCCCTCCCTGTCCTTGGAGTATACCCTGCACCCACCATTTTCACAGTGGGAGGTGTTTCAAGGACACGGTCTTGAGAGAGTAAGCTGTTGTGGAGACCCTCTGGATTGAACACCTAACTCAACCCAGTCAAGGCCTCTCCATAAACTTTTAGGATTGTGGTGGGCAGGTGCAGACACCTGTCTCATGACCACCCACAGCAAGGGTAATACGTGAGCTTCCTTGCTTATTAAAACTGCCACGTACCAATCAGGAGTGGTCTGCCTTTCTCTTGAGTCTCTCCTTGCCCTCCACGTATGGGCCAGTTTGGGGTTTCCCATGGGGCATCTCCTGCAGTTCCAAAGTAGCAGCTGCAAGTGGCTGCGGTGGCTGGTTTTGACGGAGGGAGGCAGCCTGAGCTCACTGGCACCCTCGGTTCTAGACCCACCGCCTTCCTGAAACGGATGCTGGGTGTCTTTGGAAAGCAGCTTTAGCTTGTTCCTGGGCTCCCGACCCAACGAAGCCTTCGGACATTCTGGCCACACAGCCACAGTGGAGGGTGGGTCAGCTTGGACTCAACATTTCACAAAGTGGGGAGGAGCCAACAGGCCTTGCTTGTGACATGAAAAGGGCACCCTTAAGGATGCAGCTGGCCCCGGCATCTCGGTTCACATGGAGAAGTGGCAGCTATCCCTTTGGGGACGGTGTTAACCCCCACTTTGCCATCTGGAGCAAAGCTGCTTGTTCAGCCGGGCTCCCTGGGCCCTGGTCCTGGATCACTGCGAGCCAGCAGGCTGAGTGTTGTCTCAGGTCCAAGCCAACACACAGTCCCAGAGGCCGCTGTTCAGAACCAAAAATGGAGGCTTCCATGATCTTCACTGGGCAGAACCCAGGGCGGTTTTCACGGCTATCCCCAACCCTCCCCTTGATCAACCTTTCTGTCATTTTATGGACTCCCGGGCTGTCCCAGCTGTTTGGTCTCCACTTGGAAAACTAGACTGCACAGACACCTCTCTCTGGAGCTGCAAACTGTGGAAATAAACCCAGCTGCTGACCTGCCCTCTGTCCCTTGGGTGGATGCCTCTCAAAGCAGCCTGCTCTCCGACGAGCCAGATGGGAGCCAGTCTGCTGAGGGAGCCTGCTTTGGGCAGGTTCCCTCTCCACCACCTGGCTCCATCATCATCCCGGACCTGGCAGGATGTTCACCATCACAGACTGGCACCCAAGGAAGGGTTTGGTCTCTGATCTGGACTCCCGACCTGCTTGTAGTACAGGGAGGGAAGCCCCATAGCAAGCGGCCCCGGGCACGCCTGCTCAGGTGGGCAGGTGCATGGGACCTCCCACACTCTCTAGGACCTGTGAGTGCTGACACTTTTAGGGCACAGTGCGGCTATGCTGGTCCAATCAGCCGACCCCACAGTAGCATGGTGGCCCTGGAAACTAATCTGTGCGGTGCTTCTGGCTTTCCAGACCGTTCTGGTCTGACAATGGCCTGCCTTCCGTTGCAAAGCCTGTCAACAATGGGCTGACAGTCAAGGTAATTACTGGATCGTTCATGCTTCCTACCACCATTCAGAGACTGAACAGCCCACACACCTTTGTGAGGCAGACTGGCTGCCCTTGGATGCTACCACTGCCCTCCCCCGCAAGGATCATCTCTTGGCTACCTCCTAATGATCGGGATAGCAGGTCATATGGACCTATTTTGGAAATTCCTGGACATAGTGTTTCTTTCTTTTCCCTAATAGCCTAATAATACCCCCAGGCTGGCCTGGCTGGTACCTCCTGTTGGGAGCCATCCAGCCAAAATGGGAGGGGGGCAGTGGTAAGAAAGTCGAACTTAATTCGGGCCCAGCTACCTGGATTCCCAGATTTACTCAGTCCTAGATTATAAGAGGAATGACCACCTGATTAAGGACACTGCCCACTAAGTCCCAAGTCCCACGCAGCCCAAAGCAGGGTATATAATGGCTTTCTGTGTATTTTGTAAAAACGTTTTTGTCCCTGCTGTTGAAACAGGGAAGGATTCTGATCGGTGTCATGGGACACACATACCAACCACCAGCTACACTGATGTCCATCACTGTGCCAAGAAGATAGGGTGTTATGATTGTCTGTGACTTGGGGGGCTAGCAATTCTCTAAGGGAGGAGGGTGGGCATTCGCTTGCCAGAAAGAGACCTTGGGCAAACAAAGAGCTAGACCCCCAATTTATAGAACACAACTTTACATCTACAAAAGAGAGATATAAACAGAAAAGAATATCTGGGTATGTGACATGCACATCACAGAAAGTTTGAGAAAATTATTGGCTAAATTGCTTATTCCTCTCAACAAAATGTTTTGTCTATATGGGAAGCTTTAGACAGTTCATTCTCTACTGAGTCAGGATATACTGATTGCCCTGGAATCAAGACGTACCGATGACACAAAGAAGAAGTTAATTATATCTGATGCATGGCAGACACTTAATATGTTTTATTTTCTCCCTCTACACAACCATCCTTCTACTCTGCTAGGAGCTTACGAACAAAAATATGATTTATGACAGATGAGGTACAGTTGATTCACTACCTGAATGGACAGTAGGTAGCAGGTGAATTTTAGAAAGCCTACGCTGTCACGGCATTGCTGACCCTGGTCACCCTTATTCTAATTTGTGAGGCTAATCCAGGGGAAGGCTGTATAATTAGATCTACATAAAACCACGCACCAGTCTTGTAACTGTACATCCCCGAGGCTCCATTTCCAAGCATTTCAACTTTCATGGTTAAAGATACTATCAGACACGCTTTAATGAGTTCAAAGTCCTGTTTCACATACCTGACTCAGCATGAGGGATAGAGTAATTGTCTGCTCTGTCTCCTGCTTCTGTTTTGGGCTTTTCTTCACTCTCGGCTGGCAGCTGCCCGTCCCTAGTGAAGCCCAAGTCAGCGGGTCAGTCTTGTGCATCTTTCTACTCCTGCTCCAGTCTTTTATCCTGAGTGTTCTGTTTGCTGCTTTTGTACCCTCGGTGCCCTGCTGCTGTTCCTTGAATGGGCTCCATCAGTTCCCTATCCATCAGCGCTACCAATGTCCTTGCCCTCCTGTTTTCCAGGGACCGGATTCCTACCCTCCAGCTGTCCAAGTCTCTTTTATGCTGCTGCCCATGTGCCACATGCCTGTCAGGTTCTGCCTTGCTCCATTCTACCCTTAAAGTCCATTGGATTTAGCTGCATGGAGCTCTCTGACAACCCAGTGAAAGGGGGTTTGGGGGACTGATGGGCACTGGGGCCAGAAGGCAGGCAGCTTCTACAGACCTCCTAGGAGATCTGGCTTGGAAGGAGTGCAAAGGAATAGCACGGTCGCATGTTTAGCTGGGAGAGACTGGAGGACACTTACAGTTCAATAGGAGCGAACTCTTCCAGTTGAAGCCGTTGGGTGGAGAGGAGAGAGAACAGCCATTGGCACAGGGTTCTGAGAAGGTGGAGAGGTGCCCTTCCCCACTATAAGAGCACAGAGGGAATGGGAGTGAGCAGACACAAGGAAAGATGCGGAAACGAGAGTGAGGAGGGTGTACTACTGCCTTGGTTCCGATCTCCTGTGAGGCCCACTACATAAAATATTTTCAGATACTTTCTACTGATTTTCTTTTTTTCTTTATACTCACCCAAGCAAGTTTCTAAGGCTTGCAAACAAGAAATTTGACCATGACGTTGCTACATTTCAACTCATCTCATTTCCCAGCATTATTTTTTTTTAAATGTGAGCGTAGCTGCCCCGCGACATTCCGGCAGTCTCAGGGCACAGCGGTCATCTGACAAATAACCCAATGGTCCGGCAGGCAGCGCGGTGCTCACCGCAGAGGTAGCTACGCTGTCCCCACACCATGCTATCCCGATACCCTCGACTGGACTCCCTGTGCTTTCATCCCCGTGACCAACATTATCCCTGTGGGGCAGGCTCTTGCCTGGAGTCTGTTATAAGAAATTCCAGATCCCTAGTCCATTTGGAACCCACTACTCAAGACTTGTCTTCCCTCTACCTCTAAACAGATGACCTGGCCTCCTGCTACCCACAGAAAGTAAGCCACAGGAAGGAAATTCCTTCCCTCAGTATCTATGTATTTTCCCTTGTACCTTAGTGCCTGGAAGTTTCTGCTACATTCACATGGGAACGCTCTACTGTGGGAACGCAGTATCAGCCGGTGTGCTCCTGCCACAAGTTTCCCGGTTTTCTTATCTTCTCGAGCTACACCTTACCAATACGCGTGATGGTTTGTGAGGCATGTCTCGTTTGGGACAGAACTTACCACTGTAAAAACATGATCAAAGAGAAAACCAACCGCGCCGCACACAGCCCCCAGCTCGCTGCCTGCGTTAAACCTACCCAAATACTGAAGGAGGCTGACGCGCACAACTGTCCTCTCTCGGCAATGCTTACAAACTCGGAATTTGGTCGAGTGCGGCTACCCACGGCTGCCACCTCACGATTTCACTGCACCCGGCGGCCTCGCGCCCCAGAAAAAAGGCAGGTGTCTCTGCTTTCGGAGAGTTTGCGTCAGCCCACTGCACACGTACAGAAGACCTGTTAGCATGGCTGGAGCTTCTCTTGTAAGAGCGAAAATCCTCTGCAGATGTCCTTCTGTTAGGAAAAGCAGGTAGTCATGTGAGTTGGCGCAGAAACGAAGTGGGGCGGCAGGTGCGTTTGGGAAATGGGTTGGGCTTTGGTGGATGTCCTGTGGGCTCACGCTAGGTTTCACAGGAACGGTCTTCCTTCAGAGAGCGGGTAGGGAGGCCTGTGCTCTGCATAAGAGCAGGGTAGAGTGAACATCAATCTGTGGGGGTCACCCACAAGTCCAGCGGCATGGGGTGCTGCGGACAGGGCTGCACGGGCTGGCGGTCAGCCGCACATTCCATTAGGCGGGGCTGGTCACCGCGGACACCTTTCCGAATACAGCCCTACAGATTTCTTTAGGCTCCAGCCCATTTTCTGGCGACTTGTTTGAACAGTTCTGGCTGGATGAGAGCTACAGTCACACCTTCGGAACTAGGGGCTTTATACTTTGTGGTGTTTCTTGATCCATTTTCACCTTCTACAAACTCCGCTTCTCAGCTCAGCAGGGGAAGAAAACCAGTAGAAGGCCATTTCGTGATATTACAGCCTTCTATGCTACAAAGCCTCTCATTTATCTACTGGAACAACTGGTGAGGAAACTTTTGTTGTCTCCGTTCTAGACCCAAACTTACCTTCCTCACGCCAGCTGATATGTGGCCATGCTCAGGCCCGAACAAACCCCACAACTCTACACTCTGTGGGGCTAAGTCATAGTGCGCTCAGGGCTGACAACCTACTCTCCATCAGCAGGTAACAGAAATATCACAGCCGCCTCACCTAGCGTCCCTGCAGACCTTCGCTCCCCGACCTCCTCCTCTGGGAACCCTTTTATTCAGACTTGAATGACACTTTAATTTATGATGCTGCCAGGTGCCTTGAGAGGAAGGCACAGGGTGACGTGTCCGGAAGGCACCAGAGAAAGTTCTAGAAAGGGGATGCATCATGAATTTTACTGAGGGGTATCAGAAGACAAGTAAGTAAACAAAGATATATCAGTGCCTCCACTTAAATACAAGAACAAAGAAAGGCTGACTGTGCACACGGGAGGTAAGAAGTGAGTGTGTACTGAGTTTGCAGTGAGTTTGCAGTGAGTTTGCAGTGAGTTTGCAGTGAGTTTGCAGTGAGTTTGCAGTGAGTTTGCAGTGAGTTTGCACTCCGGGGGCAGGCTCTCCTGGACACTGCTCTGCTTCCAGCAGTCAGCAAACGTCCTTCCTCCTTTCAACAGACCTCACAGAATGGGCTCGCGGCACACAACCACGGCGCCCTGAGAACTGCACAAGCTTCGGGCTCACCTGACCTTCAGCTCAGTTCGTGGTCCCAGGGGCCTGGGGTTGAGTCCCACGTCGGGCTCCCTGCAGGGGGCCTGTTTCTCCCTCTCCCTCTGCCGCTCCCCCTGCTTGTGCTCGCTCTCTCTCAAGTAAGTAAATAAAATCTTAAAAGAATACAAGACAAAAGAAAAGCGTCAAGCGTGACTCATGCTTTAAGGGTGCTTGGCTTGGGGTAATTACGGTGTTGCTCATACACGGTCTGGGAGATAAAGGGTGAACTGTGCGTCAGGCAGAGATGATGGAATCAGGTTTAGCTGAACTGAGCCAAAAGCCCCAGACTTTTACTCCTAGCCGTATGAGCTGGGAAACTGCCTTGCAATCACCAGTTGCTTTTCTACTAGATTTGGAGGAGAAAGAGGGAGCGGCTGACCTCACTAGTGTGTCCAGCACTGAAAATGCTCGTGGTAAACAATCACTTAAGTTGTATCCACACCCAGTGCAGGACTCGAACTCAGGACCCTGAGAGGAAGTGTCTCGGGCATCCCCAATTATGTGGGACTTATCCTTGCCCTGCTGATTTGGGTTTCCACATCCCCTGCCCCTTGCACTCAGGCGATACAACCGTGCAGGGCAGAAGATCTCCCACGGGACATGGAAACATAAGGCCAGAGAGACACAGTCTGCAGCAGGCACAGCGAGTGGAGGGCGAACACAGAAGAGCCCCATCACCGAGGAACGTTCCGAGGCACACTGCCGAGGTCGCAAGTGAACTGCTGGTCTGGGGGTGGGCGTGGGGACCACGACTGATGGAGAATGCTCTTTAGGCAGCCCCCACTCCTTATTCTCTACGCACCAACGCTCACCCCTACCTTCCCAATGTTTTGCTATCTGGTAAGAAAATGAACCGGAAATGAAATGAAATCCATAAATTTCATTCTGCTTGGGATGAAAACTCTCGCTCAGTGCACACGTTTGTCTTCTGAGTTGTCAGTGAGGGTTGGGGCACATTTGCTTGAGAGGTTGAGTCCAGTTTGCATCTGAGCGGACCCAAACCTCGGGAAGACACTGCTTACATGGGCTGTGTGTCCTGTGGCTGCCCTCCTCACTCTGCCGGGCTGGGCTCGGGGTCCCTCCTTGGCACAGCTCCGCACAGGCCTCCATCCTAACCCTGAGCACACTCTGTGTTTGGGGCGATCTATGCCATTACTTGTGGCCCAGTCAAGGACCGGGACCTCTCATTCACTCACAAAACCTGGCCCACAGGAGGCTCTCAAAGTCCCTCACACAGAACTGTAGGGCGCAAGCCAGACATGGAAGACCTGGTCAGCAGTCTTGAGAAACGTACAAACAGGAACTGAAAGACCACAGACTGACCTACGACAACCTCAAGTCAGACATAGTGGGCTGGGAGCGGGGCCTGAGCAGCAGCGGATCCCAGTTCCTTCCTCACCATCATTGCCCAACCACATTCCAGCTGATGACACCGGACGTCAAGGATTCGCCAGGTGCACGAACACAAGGGAACTAAGACAGCTCCGCCAAGTTTCTAGCCCAGAGCTATCCGATATTCCATATCTGATGCAGACACTCTGGGGACAGTTGGGAACTAGTACTAAAAACAAGAGTTCACTTAAGACACAGGGTTTTATTCTCAAAGCACTGAAACTTTACTAGTCTTTTATTTTTCCTATTTGGCTTCTCAGAAAGGGTGGCATGGTTAAGAATTTTCTTTGATGTGGTTTTATGATGGCAGGCACTTCTTCTCTATTCTTTTCCATAAGGATATTCACTTTAATCCGGCTTCTACCGCGTGGCTGGAAAAGGGGATAAGCAGTCACACTTTCAAGCTCTTTGATCTCTCTCCTTGCTCTCCCACGCCTCTCTCGTGTCGGCAGCTGGCTCTGGGTTTTCCTCAAGACTCTCTCCTTGCGCCTTTGCTCCGTGAGCTCTCTCCCCCGAAGCATGCGTTCCTGGTGACCTTGGATTTGCATCTGTTCCCTCTCGCTTACCTGCTTTCTTCTCTGGGCACTCAGGACACCATGCTCTTCTGGCACAATTTTGGGGAACGTTGTCTCACTAGGGGGCCGTGGTAATTGTTTACCTGGTTTGTTCTTAGACTCTCTGACCCGACCCGCTCTCTGAATGTGCCTTTCTATGTGTTTCACCTCTCTCTCCGGAACCAAGTAATACTGCTTTGGTCTCTCTAGCCTGTGGGTCGTCTTCCCCTCCAATCTCTTCTTGACTTCATGGCCTGTCTCTTGCTCCTTCATCATGTCCATTATTCTCTTATTATAATAAGACTCCGCTTTGGCCAGCCAGTGGTCAAGAGAAAGAGCTTGCTCCCTGCACAATGTTTCATATTCCTCATGGTATTTCCGAGTTATCAGCTGTCTTGCCGCTGCTGTATGCATGCCACCCAGATTCTGTCAAAGTGAGGCAAAGAATTTTATAAGGTGACCGTCTTTTTTTTTTTTTTTTTAAGATTTTACTTATTTATTTGACAGAGAGAGATCACAAGTAGATGGAGAGGAAGGCAGAGAGAGAGAGAGAGAGAGAGAGGGAAGCAGGCTTCTTGGTGAGCAGAGAGCCCGATGTGGGACTCGATCCCAGGACCCTGAGATCATGACCTGAGCCGAAGGCAGCAGCTTAACCCACTGAGCCACCCAGGCGCCCCAAGGTGACCGTCTTTTTAAACACATTTAAACAGGAGCTTCACCTCATCAGTGACACTGAGAAGATTTGCAGTCTCTTGTTTACTTTGGTGTTTAACAATTGTGATTTTTATTCCCATCACCCCAGGTGAAACTCTGAGCTCTCAGAGTTGAACTACCCACCACCATCAGTAACTACTTTTAAAAAAAGAGAGTATTGGGCATTTTGAACATAATACTCTGTTTTGCAACTATGGATATAGCTAAACACATGTGCCAGGGTAGACCCCTCTGGGGACGGGTCACCTGGGCAGGATTTTAAGCCTAAGGCCCCTTCTCCTAGTAGCTCCAAACTGTACAACGTGAAGATTATTTACCAAGATTTTTTTCTCCAGTGGGGACTGCTGACCTACGGCAATCCTAGGGTCTGTAGAGGTTTTCGCCCAGGCCAGACTGGAAGACAGAGAAAACAGAGGTAGATTAGAGTGTGGGAGGTGTCAGAAACTATCTACTCACATGCCGACTGAACCAGGGTAACCAACTGTTTTGGTCAACGCCAAGGGCATGTCCCCTCGGAAAGAGAGATCCTGCTGCGAGGATCTCTTCCTCCAGGGAATTTAACAATAGCATCTAATCCTTTCACAGAAAGTAGGCACGCACATCTCCCGTGGACTCAAGAGGAACCATTCTGAATCTGGAATCTGGGCCTGGGAGAGGGAAGACGCAGGCTCCTGGGTGTGGCGCTGGGCAAGCTCAGCTGGGCTGGACTGCTCTGTCTCCCGGCCTCCTCTGTCTTCCGAGAGACTTCCAGAGTGCAGTGCTCTCGGTCCCTCCTCTCTCTGCAGCTTCTTGACCCGGGCCCTCTCCGCCTCTATCAGCACATACAGCATCTCTGCCTTCCAATGTTTGGTTCTGAAATTGTTACGTGATCACCCGCCCCTCTGCTTTCCTGCCTTATACTGCCACTTATCCTTCATCCTAAATCCATTGTGAAACTGTTCCCTGCTCAGCACCTGAGGGTGGGAATTTGTGGTTATCCTTTTTTTTTTTTTTTAATGGGCCAGGCTGATGGCAACACAAGTGAAGACTGCCAACTTTTTATGTGTCATCCCTGGTCTAATCTGAGTTTACTGTGAGGTCGTGTTAAGCCACTGGGGATGCCTGGTATTTCATCTCTGTGCCTTTTGTACTGTTTATGGCAAAGAGCATCGGCTTTGAAGCCTGACAGGGCTACGTCTGAATCCTAATCGAATGGCCTCTGAGGTGTGTGACTCCGGGCAAGTAACAATCTCAGTCAGCTTCCTCATCTATAAAATGGACACAGAAAACAAACATCTGCTTCCCAGGGTAATAAAGAACAAATGTACATTAGATGAAAGCGCCTGGCACAACGCTTGACATGTGGTAAGTTCTCAGTAAATGGCAGATAATTCCCCCCACAAGTCAAGCTCCTATCAAGTCTTTCTGAAACAGTCTGTGTAACAATGATTTCTGTCTTCTTCTGAACACTTTTAACCATTACCTCTAAAACTGACTGGAAAATAATCAGGGTTTACACTGGTATACCTGTATTCCTCTATCATCTTTAATATTTTCACAGTGAAATTTAGACTCTAAAAGGGTGTAACTTAAAATTTACATCTACAAATTTATTAGAATGAATCTGATACCAAATATTGGACCTCACAGACTTCTTAGACACATTCTTATTTGTCTATGTAAATCTATTTTGATATTTAAAAAATACAACCATCTTACTTTTCTCAGTATGTAAAACCTAGCACAGTACTGAACATTAGAGTACGTGACCCAAGTTCTCAAAGTTCATGATTTGCTGATTACCCTTATCACAAATCTGAGCATCTCTCTGCTACATTCCCCATAACGCTGTATCCATCTATTTTTTTTTAAGATTTTATTTATTTATTTGAGAGAGAGACAGTGAGAGAGAGCATGAGCGAGGAGGTCAGAGGGAGAAGCAGACTCCCTGTGGAGCCGGGAGCCCGATGCGGGACTCGATCCCGGGACTCCGGGACCATGACCTGAGCCGAAGGCAGTCGTCCAACCAACTGAGCCACCCAGGCGTCCCCTGTATCCATCTTTTTGCTGAAACATTTGCCATTCACTCCGGAGGCACAGAGTTTCTTTCCCGGGCCTGTCCTGGGCTCCCACACTTGGTCCGACTGGTGCACTCTCACTGCATTCTCATCGTTTGGTCTCCTTAAGGTCCCCTAACATTTTTCAACTTTGCAGCCCCAGCCTCAGCTTAATAAATACAGCTGGACTGAGTCTGTGCTAAGTGGCCACGCCTTACAGCAGGCGGCACAGGAGGGCCGAAGTCAACCCAGGGTGGACAGTCTCTGGATGCCTGTCCAAATGAAGTTAGAGAGGGAAACAAGCTCATTTCAACTTCCATTTTCAAAGGAGACACACAGGATAAAAACTGACTGCCTCGTGGGCCGAACAGCAGACCTCCCTTTCTCACAGACACAATGACACCCGCGAAGGGAAATCGTGGGACTTCTCAGGAGCTTGCTGGCAGCTCCAACCCCATCACTATGGTCTGTCCATCACTGCAGAAAAGGCAGAGCGGGGCCTAAGCCCAGCAGAAGCCACAGCTTGTCTTTGAGGAGGGGCAGGGACGGCTCCAGAACCTTCCCCTGCAGGGAGCGGCTTCGCACAGCTCCCCGGTCGGCCGGCGCTGGCGGGGCCAGCACGGAACTGGGAAACTCGGGGACAAGGGTCTACTCCAGCTGTAAGTCACGGACGAACGACAACAGTATGATTTTCTGAAGATACTGGCCCTCGTGTTTTGTAACTCTTGGATTAGGGAAACGTCAAGTCACCACGTGACGCAAGACGACCAGAATTCACTGACCGCTGCGCCAGAGCCGGGGGACGAGGCGGAGGTGGATCCGCGAGCCAAAAGCCGAGCCGGGTCCCGGGGAAATGCACCAGGGCTGCCCCCCCGACGGACGCCGGTCTGCCCGCCCTGTCCTCGACCCAGTCCCGAGCCTCCTCCCGGGAGTGGAGCTCCAGGCCCGGCCCGTCCTCCACCTCCGCCCGCCCCGCCTCCTCCCCCGAGAAGGTCCCGATGGGCCCCGCCCCCGGAGCACGCGAGGCCCTGAGAGGAGGCGGAGAGCCCCTGCTCGGCCTCGGAGGCCCCGGGGCGCCGCCCCCGACAGAACCCCGCTCCGGGACTCGGGAAGGGCCGCAGGATTTATAGGGCCAACGCCCCCGCGGCTGAGGGAACATTAACGCTCCAGGAGAGAGCTCCTCCCGGAGGGGCAGCACCCGAGGCCACGCGCCCATTACCGTCCTCCCCGGCCGGCCTCCGCCGCCACCACAGGCAGCGCTCTCCCACCCACGAGGCTCCGCGGCACGCGGCGACAGACTATGACGTCACGGCCAATGGCGAGCCGGCGCGGCGGACGCTCTGGCTCGCCCCGCGCGGAGCCGGTGCGCTCGTCTGCTCTGGAGGACCGCACACGGCCTGCGGGTCTGGACACCGAGCACCGCGCGTGCAGGGAGGGGGGCTCGCGCTGCAGCCGCTCCCTCGGTCCGGCGGAGGGGCCGCTCTCCGTCCCTCCGCACCCCGTACGGCATGGACGGCGCGCGCTCCGGCTCCAGGTTCCAGTCGGACCTGGACTTCTGTCCGGATTGCGGCTCCGTCCTGCCGCTGCCCGGGGCGCAGGACACGGTCACCTGTGTTCGCTGCGGCTTCCGCGTCCCGGTGCGAGGTGAGCGACCCCGGGCGGTGGCGGGGGCGGCGGGGGACCTGACGCCGGGGGCCCCGGGTGGGAGCCTGCGGGGAGGACGGCGCAGGTGCCCACAGCCGTGCTTCCCGCCCGCGCAGACTTCGAGGGGAAGGTCGTGAACACCTGCGTCGTGTTCAACAAGCCGGGGACGGCCGCGCCTGTGCCGGCGGAGGAAGGGCCCGAGTTCCAGGGACCCGTGGTGAGCTAATGACCCCTTTGGGAGGGCGGCGAGGACGTGCAGTGGTGATTGCCGAGGTCTGGCGGGAAGCAGCCGGATGGAGTGTGACGTGTGATTCCCGCAGGCAGCCCGGGGTAGGGATGGGACGGGACCTCCCTGACACGGCCTCCCCGCGCCTGTTCCTGGCCAGGTTGACAGGCGCTGCTCTCGATGTGGCCACGAAGGAATGGCCTACCACACCCGACAGATGCGCTCGGCCGACGAGGGGCAGACGGTCTTCTACACCTGTACCCACTGCAGGTGCACACCCTTCCCCGTGTCCCCGCCCTTTGTGAGCTGCTGGTTCACTGAGCGTCTCCACTGATTTCCTCCGCGTACCGAAGAAACGGGTATTTCCTTTGGCCCCATCCCTCTCCACAGTTCCCCGAACAGGGAGGTTTGGGGCCTGTAAAATGAACAGTTTTCTTAATCTGTTTATAGCCAGTGAACTAAGCCTTTTAAAGTGTTTGAAAGGAAATGAAAACATACAGAAGGCAAGTACTGCTCAGTGGTCAGCCTGTTATGGTTGGAATCTCTCACTGGTTCAAGGTAGTCTTTCTTTCCTGAGAATTAATCACATGTCACTTCAAGAACCGGGCAGCTCCAAATGGGTTTAAGAACGCTTTGTCTTGGGGCACCTGGGGGGCTCAGTCGGTTAAGCCTCTGCCTTCAGCTCAGGTCCTGATCGGGGGTCCCGGGACCCAGCCCCTCCTCAGGCTTCCTGATCAGCGGGAAGCCTGTCCTTTTTCTCTATCCCTCTCCCCACTTGTTCTCTCTCAAATAGATAAAATCTTAAAAGTAAATAAATAAATTCGTCCTTTTATTTTTTTTTTTTAAAGTAGGCTCCACATGGCACCTACTCAGGACCCTGAGATCAAGACCTGAGCTGAGGTCAAGAGTCAGATGCTTAACCTACCGAACCACCCAGGCACCCTCTTCCTTTTATTCTTAAAATATGTATTACATTTAAGTATATTAAATAAGAGTATTTATATTCTATGTTTGATAATTCTGATACCCATAGTTGTGGGTCTGATGCTGCTATTTGTTGTTCCTGGTAACTGACTCATGGTGCTTTTTTTCTTTTTACTTATTTACTTCTTTAGTCATTATTTGTTGACTTATGTATGTCTGTATGTAATCTCTACACTGAATAGTTCTGTTTGGTTTTTTTTTTTAAGATTGATTTATTTGAGAGAGTGGGGGTGGGCAGGGTACAGACAGGAGAGAGAGATCTCTCCCTGCTGAGCATGGAGCCTGATTATCTCACGACCCCGAGAACATGACCTGAGCTGAAATCAAGATTAGGCAGCTTAACCTGCTGGGCTACCCAGGTGTCCCAACTTTTTTTTTTTAATGAACAGAAGTTTTTAATTTTTATGAGGTCCAGTTTATCCCTTTTCTTTTTTCATTCTTTGTCTAATGGCATGTGGCTCTTTGTGTCCTAAGATATCATTTGCATATACTTTATATTTCATTAGATATATTTTGGAATGCTTATATATATTTTTACTTTTTATTTAAATTCAATTAATGAACGTATAGTGTATTTTTAGTTTCACAGGTAGAGCTCAGTGATTCATCAGTCATTGACCAGTCCTGATTACCTCACATGCCCTCCTTAATGTCCATCACCCAGTTCCCCCATCCCTCCCATCCCCCTCCCCTCCAGCAGCCCTCGGTTTGTTTCCTGTAGTTAAGAGTCTCTTATGGTTTGTGTACCTCTCTGTTTTCATCTCATTTTGTTTTTCCTTCCCTTCCCATATGTTCATGTCTTGTTTCTTATATTTCACATATGAGTGAAATTGTATGGTATTTGTGTTTCTCTGCTTGACTTATTTCACTCAGCATAATCCCCTCCAGTTCCATCCCTGTCGATGCAAATGGTGGGTATTCATCCTTTCTGATGGCTGAGTAGTAGTTCTATGTATATATGAACTACATCTTCTTTATCCATTCATCTGTTGAAGGACATCTCAGCCAGCATCTGTCGTTTTCTGACTTGTTAATTCTAGCCATTCTGACTGGTATAAGGTGGTATTTCATTATGGTTCATTAGATATATTTTTAATACAGCATTTTTAGTTGTCTTGAATATGAAGGATTGTTTAGGGGAGCTAGTCTTCCACAATGTCATAAATAAAACTCCCTCCTTGATTCTTCAAATGAATGTCTTGTCTTACACGGCTAGAACCTCTATGCTTATTTAAATATAATGAGTCCTTTCTTTCTCTGTAGGTTCCAGGAGAAGGAAGACTCTTGATTTTTTTTCCAGGCAACGCAACAATTCTCCCTCGGATGGTGAGGGATATTGGGTTCTTAAGATCCTTTGTCCATCCTAGTTGCAATGTTTTGCTCCCATAGAAGGAAGTTATCATGTGGGGATTACCATTGTCCCTAGACTACACCTACTCTAGTTGAGTTTCTTATCAAAGTTCTATTTTTCTATATATGCCAGACATATGTATATTATTTATAATCTGTCTTGTTCCAAAAGGAACTTAAATGAATTTACAGAGATATATTTGTTCTTTCAATAAGTATATCAGCTACAAAAAATATATATAAATTAGTATATGAGAAGGAAAAAGAAAAAGAAGTATAAAAAAATGGAGGCAGGAATGAGACTAATAGAAAAAGTAATTTTAAGTATTCCACCACTAAATCTATTTGGTTCCTGAGTTTAGAGAAACAAAATGTAGGAATCTGGATAGTGGGAGATTGAACAAATAATTTAACCAGATCTCTTTGATGTGAGCTTAGACAACAAAAAATCTGATACTAAGGGATACCAGTATGTGCTTACTACAGTTGGACATTTTGGAAAAAAAAATTTTTTATTGCTGTTGAGATAAATGTAATATATATTCATTGTAATAGATTCATATGTAGAAAGATGGGGGGGGAGAGTAAAAAATACAAGGAATCCCACTTCAGAGAGATACTTGTTTTTTTTAATGGGTTTTACTATACATGCTGAGGTGTATCTTGCTTTTTATCAGTTTGCCCAAAAACTTGAAAGGGAAACACTTTGTAATCTGGGCACAATAAACATACTCAGATGTACTCTGGGAGTTTGTGTTTTTGCATTCCTTGCTTCATTGTGATGCCCTTGACATGTTCAGAGCTCTCAGACTCACCGTGTGGGCTTTGGCCCCCGGCCACGGGGACGGGTGGGCAGGCGGGACTCTGCCGCCGCTGGATTTGGGGTCCGAAATCCGGAACAAAGCTGCGCGTGTGTCCAGCGCACTTCCAGCCTTCCCCGGTCAGCCGCCTCGGCAGCCAGTGGCTCTGCCGGCCCCCAGCACCCACCCCCACCTTGCTTCTGGGACACTGGCAGGTGCTCCTGTGAGAGCACAGTGCCCTGTGGTCATGGACCCACGTCCCATCGCCACCCGACGAAGTGGGCAATACAGTGTCCTGTCCGCCAGGCGCCGGCAGACCGGGTGGGGGCTCCTAGGCGAGGTCTGGGGACAGCCCGAGCAGAAGGCTTAAAAGCACCCGCCCCGGCGCCGCAGACCCGCGCGGGACCAGAGCCCTCCCCGGATCAAGTGCGTGCACCTGCTGCTGGGGTCGGAGCCCCATTCCCACGAGAAGCCGGGAAACCGAAGCAGGCGCTGCGTGTGTCTCACAGCAGCAGCGGGGCGCGGTGCGTGGAACACGCGCCCAGCCCGATCCCTGCAGCCCCGCCCACGTGCCGCGCCTCGCCTGCAGTCCCTCCGGACCGCCCCCTCCCGCAGCGCCTCCGCTGCGCGTGCGCGTGCGCCTGTTGCCGACGCTCCACAGCCGCAGTGCCGCCGCTTCCGCCAAGTCTGGGGCTGCCTCTTGCGACGCCTGCGCACCGTCACGTGACAGCGGAACTACTCTGACGACGCGTGCGCTTAGACGCCTTTAGTACCCGGGAAGGGAAAAGGGGACCGACAGAGTGCGTCACACCCGGAAGCAGAGAGCCGGAAGTGGGGTTGGACAGGTTATCCCCTGGGGTGGGGAAGCGAAGGCCCAGGAGGAGGGGGTAAAAAGAAGGTGGAGGATCCTGGCTGCTACTCTGAACCCGATCCCGATTGTCTTAGACCCCAGAGACCCAGAGAAAGGGAAGGGCGTCTCCTCCCCCTTCCTCCCCTCCTCCCTCTCCTCAGCCTTAGCCATGGCCGAGGCAGGGGCCGGGCTGAGTGAGACCGTCACTGAGACAACGGTTACCGTGACAACCGAGCCCGTGAGAAAAGCGGGGGGGCGGTGCTCCTCGGGGTCTTCGGGAGAGGCCGGGAGGGAGCGGCTGGGGCTCTGGGAGGAGCGGGCTGACCCCTGGGGTCGGGAGACGTGCACGGTGTGCGGGACTTGCGCAGTGGCCGGGATGGTGCAGGAGACCGGCCAGGCGGCGTGGAATAGGGTCGGAGTAGGGATGCGGGGGATGCTGCCCGGGGCGGGGACCCGGAGCAGGACCAGACTGGGGGTGCGGGGGATGCTGCCCAGTGTGGGGACAGGGAATAAGGAGTCAGAGAGGGGACATGGAGCAGGGTCAGAGTGGGGATGCGGGGGATGCTGTCCGGGCAGACGACATAGAGTAGGGTCCGAGTGGGATGTGGATGATGCTGCCCAGGGTGGGGACATGGAGCAGGGTCCGAGTGGGGATGCGGGGGATGCTGCCCAGGGTGGTGGTGAGACCCAAGCATGGGACGTGGGGGACTGAGGAGCAAGGGAGGTGCTGGGGGACGATGAAGGGTTCTGTGAGAAAGCATGGCTGGAGGCCCGCTG
Organism: Lutra lutra; assembly: GCF_902655055.1. NCBI lineage: Eukaryota > Metazoa > Chordata > Mammalia > Carnivora > Mustelidae > Lutra > Lutra lutra. Next base: position 188,648 of record NC_062283.1, read on the forward strand.
GAGGGCAGTTTGCCCAGAAGCACACTTGTCAATAAGTATTTGTTGAATGGTGACTCTAAAAGGAAATAGAAGAAAGGAGCGAACAAGACGGAGGAGGTGGAGATAGTATTTTGAGAAATCAGAAGAGATGAAAATAGAGAAAGGAGTAGCATTTTTGCAAAAAACAGGTTAAGTTGCTTTCAAAGGGCGGAGGTGTCTTGGGCTTCAGAGCCCCCTGGGTTAAGGGTGTTTTGAATGATAGAGATGCCAGGGTGCTAGGGAGTAGGTGGGCAGGAAGCGGGGGGCGCAGACTTGAGAAAGGTCTGGAAAAAGGGAGATCAAGAGTGGGTATGGGGGACTGAGTGAATAATGTTCAAGTATTAAGACCACCAAGGATGATTTGGGGAGGAAGACAGAGAAACAAGGAGGATTATGTTTTTGTTTGAAGAGTTGCTGGGACCTTCCTTAGGTTAGGAATTGTGTCTTCTCTGTGTCTGAGCAGTCATGGAGAACATTCGATTCCCCAGGGATTCCTGGAGGGCAAAGACCTGTCGTGTTCTGTCCCCTCCCAGCATGCAGCTCCTCTGCTGCCATGTCTGTGCCTCTGCTTGAACTGGGGCCTGGAAGAGAGGAGGCCCCCGGGAGGGAGTGGGAAAGATCAGCCCCTGGGAACTAGATAGGTATGCCCATCCCTCTTCACCTTCCAGGAGAACCGGAGCCTGACCATCAAGCTTCGGAAACGGAAGCCAGAGAAAAAGGTAGAATGGACAAGTGACACTGTGGACAACGAACACATGGGCCGCCGCTCATCAAAATGTGAGTGATCTTTGGCCACCAGCAGCCACAGTGCTCTGGCGCGGCCTGCGGTCCTGTCCCTGGCTTCAGGGAGACGAGGTTCAAGTAGAGGGAGTGAGGTGGGAATATGCCAAGGCCTGAAGGCAAGAGGTATCAGAGTCAGGGAGAAGTGGAGCGTTGGGTTCCTGGCAGAAAGGACAGGGGTTTGGGTGCCTCAGCCCCAGGGGGGGTGCCTGGGGAAGCTGGATCCTGGAAGGGAGAAGGAGCCAATGGTGGAAGTAGGAGTTTTTACTGAGATCCATGGGAGTGGAAGCAACTGTACATCCATCCTAACTTTTACTCCTTTTTTACCGGGCTCCTCCTTCCAAATCCAGGCTGCTGTATTTACGAGAAACCTCGGGCCTTTGGCGAGAGCTCCACGGAGAGTGATGAGGAGGAAGAGGAGGGCTGTGGTCATACACACTGTGTACGGGGCCACCGCAAAGGACGGCGTCGTGCAACCCCAGGACCGAGCCCCAGCACCCCTCCCCAGCCTCCTGACCCCTCCCAGCCCCCTCCAGGGCCAATGCAGCACTAAATTCCTCTGTCCCCCACCATTCCTGTGTCTGTCTGGCCCTGAATGTATTCATGTGGCTACCTGGGGATTAAACCCATGGTTTGATCCCTCCTCCAGCCCCCTCCTCCCCTCTCCTCTGCCTGATGGAGGGAAGGGGGAGAGGAGGGTAGACAGAGATCCTGGAATTCTGACTTGCTGCTACTCCAGAACCCAGACTTCTGGGTTCCCCCAGCACTCATTTCTCCTTCCAGTACTCATCCTCTGTTCTCCAGGGATCCAGGCACCTTGGTCCCAGTCTGTCCCCGTTGTTCTCACTGCCAAACTGTCTGTCCTGGGATGCAGTTATCTTGGCCCCTTGCATTCTCCCCTTGAGTCCCAAACACTTAACTTGGGTTTTCAGCAGCCCTAGCTTTCACTGCCAGGGGTCCCAGTCAGATTGGGGGCAGTCTTGTCCCAGCTATGCTTGTTAATCCTGGCTCTGAGCTCTTCCAGGAATGGACTTGTATAATCGGAACTTCTAGTCCTTGCTTGTGGGATGGGAGGCCTCGTGGGAGACCTCAGCGCTCTCAGGGAGCTCCCAGCCCTTCCCTTCTTCTGCCCTCCGGAGGAGTTGGGAAAGGGGTCTTTGCTTTCTCCCTGTTAATGGGACATGGAAAAGGAAACAGTCATGGCCTCTTCTCATCCTTCTCATAGGATACAGGATTTCCGACAAAGCCATCTTGAAGACTGGTCACTTAGAGCCCACTGTCTCCTCCGTCTTCTGGCTTCAGAGACCGATCCAGCAGTGTCAGGGCCCTGGGTCCCTAGGAGAGGAAGGAAAAGAGAGGGAGCAAAGAGATGGGGATATGTCCCCTATACTATACTCTTACCCTTCCTTCCTGGGCTTTGATGTTTCTGCCAGCCCAGATGTCCAGCTCTCAGCCCTCCCCACTCCTTACTGGGATCTTGCCATCATTTTCTCGGTTTCTTGCCATGCACAGTTACAAAGATGAGTCAAAAACGTACCACCACTGAGATCTCATTTATTGCCACAGATGCACAAAATAAATAACCCAGCATCACAAAACGTGTTAAATATGGGCCCATTTATATATATGGAGAAAGATATGAAGCCATAGATGAGGAGCAGCTTGGGTGTCTGGGCCATTCCCAGGTAGAGGAGAGAGCATTAGCACCACTGGTTCCTTATGGGTGGGGGGTCTTGAGAAGGTTCCAAAGGGGAAACGTGGAAAGCAGGCCTCATGGAGTAGAGCTGCCTGCCCCCTGCTCAGAAAGCTTAGTAAGCCTCCTAGGAGGCCCTGGGACCCAGGCCAGAGTCTTGAAGAGGGAGCTCAGATTGGACAGGACAGGGAAGCCTGAGGCTTCGAGCTGTGGAGAAGGACTGTGCGTTTCCTCCAGACGGGGAGAGGCCTGAGCAGGCATTAAGGCCCTTTGTATCCATCTTGCCGGAGCGTCCCGGTGTGGACGAACATAAGGCGGGAGGGGAGAGGTGAGGCAGGAAGTAGCCCGAGGTGGCGTGGCACCGCGTCCGAACTCGGCTCCGGGTGTGGATGTGGACACACAGGCCGTGTGGATGAGCGCGGATGGCCTGGCGCCTAGGAGGCCGCTGGCGGCAGGTGTGGGTGGGACTCAGCCTTCGGCTGGCACGATGCGGAGCGGGGCGCGGGCGTCACGAGTGCAGAGCAGCGGGAAGACACGCTCCCCCAGGGGCCCGGGCGCCTGGAAGGCGAAGAGCAGGTCCAGCGAGCGGCCGTCGTAGAAGGCCACGCGGCCGCGTTCCCAATCCAAGTCCACGCGGATGCGGCGCGGCGGGGGCCCGGTGCCGCCCAGTGGAGTGGGCTCGGGAGCCGTGAGGGCCCACAGGCGGCCGCCGCGGCCCTCCACGGCCCACACGGCCCCCGCGGGGCATAGCCCCACGCGGCCCTTGCGACGCACCGACTCTCCGGCCGCACCCACGGCGTAGCGGCTCTCTCTGTCGTCCTCGTCCTCCCCGGAGGAGTCCGAGCCAGAGGCCGCCTCAGCGGTCTCCACCTCCCAGCAGTGCCGGCCGGCCCCAAAGCCCTGTGCGCCCAGCACCGCGGGGAGCTGATCGAAGCGCGCGGGGCCGTCGGGGGGTGCGGGTGTCCCTGGGGGGGCCAGTCGGACGCTGCGGCGGTCCGCCGAGATGAGCAGGCGGCGGTGGGCGGTGCCAGGGTCCAGGGTCAGGTCGGCTGCGTGGGGAAAGGCAGGAAAGGAGGGCTTGAGGGGCTTTCCGACTCAGAGGTGGGAGGAGAAAGACGGTGTGCAGCAGAGGGCACCAAGGAGGCCTCACGGCAGCGCCCAAGGCCACAGAAGCCTAAGTGGGGCAAGGTCTAGAAAAGGGAGGGCGTGGGCAGCTCTCAACCTGCACCCACACTCTGCTTGTGTCGATCTGGGTTTGGACAAGGACTGTGGTGACCGTGGGGGTGGGTACAGTGCAAAGGTGGAAGGAGAGCTTGCCTCTCCTTTGTGTGTGGGGTGGGGGTAAGCCGAGCCAGTCCAACTTGCAGGGAGGCCTAAGGACTGGTACCTCCCTCTGCTCTATCTGGGGTGGGCCTGGAGCTGCGTCTGCGGGGTGGGGAAGGTGGCTGGGAAGGGAAGGACGGACAGACACTGGGACCCCAAGGGCAGGTGGGAATGGACTAGCTTGTTGCTTTGGGAAGATGGGACAGAAGAGGAAAGGGACAGTGATGATAGCCAGAGGGACTGGAGTATTCGTGGCCGTGTGTGGGGTTTGCTTTTGAGGAAAGGACTGGGGGTGCTAGAAGCAATCTGTGTTGGGGGAGATGGTGGGTGATCAAGATGGTGGAGTGTCTTTGGCAGGTTTTTTTGTTGATTTTTAAGATTTTATGTTTAAATCATCCCGACATCCAGCATGGGGCTTGAACTCACAGCCCTGCGATCAAGAGACACAGGCTCCACAGATGGAGCCAGACAGGCGACCCTCTGGCAGCTGAAAAAAGGCAGAGGGCAGCTTTGGTAGTGGGCAGAGAGGGAACTCCCCAGGAGCTTCAGAGAGATGGGAAGTCTTCTGGGGAGGAGTAATGCGACAGGGCAGAAGCGGCTGATGCTTTGTTTGTTGAGAGAGTAGGATGCTGGGCTGTGGGTACTGAGGACATCGTTATGTGCCCAGTTGTGTTCCCCCCGGAAGGTGTGTTGCAGTCTCCCAGTACTTCACAATGTGAATTTCGTTGGAAATAGGGTCTTTACAGAGGTAATTAAGTTAAAATGAGGTCATTAGGGGAGGCCCTAGTCCAATATGACTGCAGTCTTTATAAGATGAGGAAATTTGGGCCCAGAGACAAATGAGTACTGGGAGAAACCATGTAAAGATGACACAGGAAGAAGGCCATCTTTGGGCCACGGAACCCCTGAGGCTCCCAGATGCTAGGAGGGAGGCAGAGAACAGATTCACCCTCGAGGCCTTCAAAGGAAGCAGTTCCGCCAACTTCTCCTCCCAAAACCACAACAGCAAGTTTCTGATGTTTAAGCCACTCGGTATGTGGTGCTCTGCTAAGTGGCCCTAGGACACTAATACAGACATCAGAAAACACCTGAGCAGGTTTGAGAGCGAAAAGGGAGCAAGCCTGAGACAGACTGTCCCTGGGTGGGGTCCCTTCTGCCCTCCTCACCCGTCAGTCTGTGGAGCATGTTTTTCACCACTGGGTAATCTTCTGGGAGATCGTCCTCTGGGTTAGATGACTTGGGTCTTGGAGCATCGAGTCTGGACAGATGAGGGAGAAAGGTCACAAAATCAGGTGACACCCTCTGCCGTCTGTTGCCCTCCCCTCACCCCACTCACATCTCTGGAGCAAGAAACCTGTCTGTGAGTGGGGCTGTGAGCCCATGGAAAAGGTGATGGATGTGGTGGCCAGTAGTGGAAAGGAAGGGACAGTAAGATGGAACTCACCTTCTCCATGTCTTCCTTATATCCTGGGATGGGCAGAAGAAAACACGATGTGAGCCCTGGGCTTTGTCCTCAGGACCCCTCCCCCTCTTCCCCTTCCCCAGGCAGCTGGATCTCCCTTGGTGAGCTCCCTGTCACCTCTCAAAGTGATCTCGCTGCCTCTTTGTCCCCTTTCATGGCCCATCCTTCCCTTCCATCATCATCTACTGCCCTCCTTCTCCCTCCTCCTTCCCCCCCCCTTTCCCTTCCCCAGCCTGGTCCAGGCCTTGTTTCTGCCCCCACTTAGCTTCCAGAGTCCTTACCTTTCCTGATGCATCCCTCAGCCTCATTCTGTCTCTTTCAGTGGTCCCCTGTCCTTGTCTACCTTCCAGAGGGTGTCCTCCTCCCGTCCATCAATCCATCACACAGACCACTCAGAGCCTGGGGCTAAGAGTTGGTACATAAAAGCCTTCTAACAAAGCTGCTTCCCCTGTTGCCATAAAAGCCCGGTGGCGTTTATTGGGCCCTTTGCTTTGTGTCCATCACGCTGGCCAAAGAGGCAGCTGGACTTGGATGTGTCCCAGAGGGCCTGCGGATCTGCAGGACACCATGGGAACCAGGAGGAGCAGTGCATGGCCCCCCTCCAAATACCAGGGTCCACCTGCCCCCGTCACTGTCCCTTGGGGACGACTGGAGCAGACCCGGGTGGTGGTGAAGGGAAGAGAGGAAAGGCAATTTGCCCAATTATGCCAATTACACCTGGACTAATTAGGTCTGTGTAGACTTCAAAGTGTGGAAGCAACACCCGAGACAGGCTGGGCTGCTGGGGAGAAGCCGCTCAGGAATCCGGGACGCCTAGGGGGCCGGGCAAGGGAATGGGGCTGGTTGATGGCCAAGGGGTCGGGGCCAAGAGGGGCGCGGGGGTGGGGGTGCGGGATGGGATGAGGGGCGGGAGCCAGAGGTCCCCGTGGCGCGTGGACCAGGCCTCCACCGGTCGCCGCCCCCGCCGGGGGCCCTGGGAGGAGCGGAGGACGGCAATAACAACTAGCGCCCGGCACGGCTCGGGCGGGAGCCCGCGGCTGACCCCTCTGCGCTCCCGGGGTGTTTGGATCTGCTTTCCCTCCCTCGCGCCCTCCTCTGACAGACCCTTCTTCCCTGCCCCTGCACTCCGGCTGGTTCTCGCCCTGCCCTCGCTGGTTCTGACCCCGCTGTCCTCGCAGGCCCTCCGCCCCCCCGCGCCCACCCGGACTCCCTCCGGGTCCCCACCTCCCCCGCGCGCAGCGGCGTCCCTCCGCGTCCCCCGCAGCTCTCGCGCACTGCTGAGGAGCTCCGGAGGCCCTGTGTGCCGTCCAGCCCTCCGACCTCTGGGTAGAGTGTAAAACTCCTTCTCCTTGTCCTTCCTGGAAACTCTCGCGGCCCGCGCCCCCTCGTTCTTTGCTTTTTTCAGATCCATTTTTTGCCTAAACTTCCATAAGGGCCCCGCCCCCGGAAGCCCCTGTCTCCCCCTTCCATCAGCGGCAGCGGATCCGAGATGCGCGATCCTGCCTTACCTCTCCGTGCGGATCCAGGCAGCCCATGGTGGGGATGCGGCCCCCTCTGCGCCTCCCCGCGCGGGCCCCAGGCTCAGCCAGCTTCTCCCGCAGCCCCCGGCTGATGCGCACCTCCACCGCCAGCCGCACGTTGGACCTCAGGCTGCGGCGGGGACACGGCTGGCCGCAGCAGGGGCAGGCGGTGGGGGGCGCCGGGGCGCCGGCGGCCGGCGGGGCGCCCCAGCAGCGGGCCAGGCACGCGCGGCAGAAGCTGTGCTCGCACGCCAGCAGCACCGGGTCCTCGAAGGGGCCCCCGCACAGCGGGCACGTCGCCAGCTGCTCCAGACGCTCCACCAACCCCGGGCCCAGCTCGGGCGCCTCCATGGGGAGCTCGCGTCCGGACGCCCACCCTTCCGCGACCCCCGCGGCCGCCCCCCAGCGCGCGCTCGGCGAACCACGCCTGCTGCTGGCGGATTGGGGGACCCTCTCTCCGGCCCGCGCATGAACTTTCGGACGCTGCCCTGACGCCCTCCAGGGACAGCCTCGCTTCCCTCCACCAGGCTCGAGCTCCGCCGCTCTCCCCGCCGCGTCGGGCTTTATAGGGAGGAGGAGGCCCCCGCGGCGGGTAAACAGGCCTTGCGTAACAGCTCATCTGGTTCTCCGGCTTCCCGGGTAAGGTTTGGGGGAGGAGGGCGGGAGGAAAGGACTCGTGGGCCCTCGAGGCCGGGGGGGGGGGGGGGGGGGGGGGGTGTCGGGAGGGGGCGCTCCCGGGGCAAGGCGAGGCCCGGTGGGGGAGGGCAGCCCCTCGTCATCCCTCCGGGGCCTGAATCTCCCCCTTCCCCCCGGGCCTGTGCTGTGCCGGTGGGCAAGGGGCCCAGGCTCGCTGTTGGCATGGGTGCCCGCATCGCCAGGGTGTGAGTCATAACAGGTGGCCGGCACACCTACATCTGGGGACTGGGGGCAGACGCAGGGATCCTGGCTCCTGTGGCTTCGCAGGCCTCTGAGTGCTGGTGTGTGCTGTCATCGCAGGCGGCTCTCTCCGTCTTCCTGCCTTCCCTATTAAGGGCTTAGGAACAGTCTGAAGCTTTGGGGTAAGGGGTGGGGAGCAGGCGCCCACACTCCTGCCTCTGGCTGGCTCCCAGCGGGGCTCTTAGAACTCTCTTCCTATGTCTCTCTTTCTAGTTCTTTCTTCCCATTTTTCCTGGTGTATGTTTTCATTTCCACGGGTCTCTCTCTCTCTCTCCGTCTTTGGGACGTACCCAGGGGTTATCTGTTTCAAATCTCTTGGTAAACAGCAGTGGGGAGAGATGGCCTGGCCAAGCTCCCACAGCAAGGGAGTAAGCAGGAGTGCAGCCAGACCAGATCTGATCTGTGCCCTTGCTGTGACTCCGCCCTCTGCCTCTTCCATTCCAGATGCTTTCTCAGTGTTTTGCCGGCCCCTCACCTCCATCTCTCCCCTCTCCCTAGTTCCTCGCCCAGGCCCGCCTCACGCTAGGCCTCTCTGTGAGGATCCCCTGGAGGCCTTGTGAAGAAGTAAACATGGAGATGCCCACAACTGCGATCGTGGGCGCTGCTGAGCAAACGCGCCCGTGCACATTCCCCACGGCGCCCACGCTTACGGACAGAGGCACTCCCACGATGCCGGCGCCACAGATGTGCCCAGATACTCCTGTGCATGCTGAATGTCACCGGGACGGACAGCCAGTATTACTCAGGGACAGAGAGACGTACTTAAAGAAAACACGCAAAGAGACAGCCTGTCATTAGCTTTCTTGTCAATGAGAACAACAGTCCAGCCGCAGTAAGCCTTTATGGGGCAGCCGCATGGAGATAAATGTCATAAAGATAAAACACAATAAAGATCAGGCAGCCCTCAGGCATCCTTGCCCTGCCCTCCGCTCCATACTTACTGGGGAGACACTCAAATTGGACACCCTGATAACCCAACACAAATAAACCCATGTATCCTTATCCCAGAACGAACCTCCCAGCCCAGCGCTCATAAAACCCACAGCTACACAAGCAAAACACAGCAAACAGGACCCAAACCTATGGGCTAAATGGCTTTCATGTTGTGCTAGCCAGAGTTCCGGTCCCCCAAAGACGTCCACTTCTTAATTCCTGGAACCTGTGAATGCGTTCCTTCTCAGAGCAGAGAGGAATAAAGCTTGCCCGTGGCATTTGGGCTGCTGATCTGCTGAGTCTGGAATCGTGAGATTATCCAAGTGGGTCCGGCGTGATCACAAGCACCCCTGAAGGGGAGGATAGCAGGGAAGAGAAGTGTGGTAGGTCCTCAGTCCGCCGGTGGGCTTGGAGGGCTGAGGGGGGGCCGTGAACACAGGGAGTGGGTGGTCTCCAGAAGCTGGAGGAGGAAGGCAGTGTTTTCTGGGAGGAGCCCAGGCCTGCCCACATCTTGACTTCAGCACAGTGGGACCCATCTTAGACTTCGAAGTTCAGACACAAGTCTGTGATCATGCTGTAGCCACAAGCAGCAAAGGAATACAAGTGCTTTCCCTTTTCCCTCCAGCTCTCATCCTTTGGGACCGTCTGCTTCATCACGTTTTCTGGATTTCCCTGGTCCCTTCTCTTTGTTTCTCTTCCTTTGGATTGCTTTATTTTCTTGGTTCCGTCCCCAACTCAAGTCTTGTTATACATTGGGTCCTTTCTAGATCCGGCCTGGAGCACTGGGGGAAGGCTCCAGGTGTCCGCAGATACCCACACTGTCGGGGGGTCCCCGGGCTTTTCTGTGGTACCTGTTCTGGGCCGTGTAGTAGCATGGTCTGGGGAACTTTTCAACTCCCCGTGTCCAGGACACACCTCAGATCAATTAAACAGAATCTCAGGATGTGTGAGGCATCGGGAGTTGTTTTTGTTTTAAAGATTTTATTTATTTATTTGACAGACAGATCACAAGCAGGCAGAGAGGCAGGCGGGGTCGGGGGGGGGAGTTGGGGAAGCAGGCTCCCCACTGAGCAGAGACCCTATGTGGGGCTCGACGTGGGGCTCAATCCCAGGACCCTGGGATCATGACCTGAGCCAAAGGCAGAGGCTTCAACCCATTGAGCCACCAGGTGCCCTAGCATTGGAAGTTTTAAAAGCTTTCCAGGTGGTTCCAGTGTTCACCCGTGGGGCAGGTGGACCTGCCCTCCCCATCTCACTGGGCTTGCTGGGACGTCTTCTGTTTTTGGTGCTTGAGCATAGAAGGCTGATGTCACAGCCGGGCCTTTGCTCTTGTAGCTGCTTCTGGGGGGCCCCTCTTGGCTCCAGAGCTGGGCGTGACTGGGTCCATCTCATCCTTCAGGGCTCAGCCCAGACGGGACATAGCCACCAGAGGATGTCTTTCAGTACTGTATCTCCAGTAGTTTTCTCAAAGGCACTCACTATCTCTTTACCCGGATTTACTCTCTTTGTGGATTTTCTCACCATCTGAAATGATCTGTTTCTACGTTTTGAGCTGTTTCTATCCACCAGTAGGTAGTTTTGTGGGAACAGGAATCTGGCTTCCCGTTGCTGGCCTGAACCTAGAACAGTGCCTTGCACATGGCAGGTCCCGATGAACACGTGCCCGGTCGCTGAACTGCCGCCACCCCTTGGGCAAGGAGAGAGGCTCTTCTGACAGACTGTGCTTAAACTTTCAAATGTGCCCGAGCTTCTTACCCTCCTCAATCACAGTCCTTCCTCACTGGCAGAGGCCAGAGTGGGGCGGGGGACACTCCTGTGTGATGGGACCCAGCCTTCAGCCTGGCTTGGGCCCGTGGTCTGGTTGTCCCCCCACCCCTGCTACAAACACGTGTCGCAGCTTGCGGCAGCCTTTCTGCGGTGTTTACTGCAGGACACGGAGCACAGCGGGGAACAGGAGGGGTGGACACGGCCAGGAAATGTTCCCTTCTCAAGGCCATCACTCCCCCTCACCAGAAGCCCTAACAACTCTGCCCCTGACCTTCTCATCCCTGTTTGGGGCTCCTCCTGTCCCAGAGAGCAGGGTGGGGGGAGGTGACTGCTGGTGTGTGGGCTTGGCTTGCCGCTGCCCGTGCCTGGATCCTGCCTCCGTTGGCGCCACGCCGATGCAGGTTTCTCCTGTACACCTGTCCCCAGCCCTTCAGGATGTCTCCTCAGGGTGCTGGGTGCTGGGGGAGTGCCTACCCAGGCACAGACTGGGGCGTGCTGGGCGTGCGGCCTCGGCCTAGTACTGGGCTCTTTCCTCCTCTTCCGGCTTCTTTCTATTTTTGTTTATCCTTCAGTCTGTCTCTCCTCCATTTCAGTGACACCCCCATCCTTTCAGAGTCTACAGGTCTTCAGGAGCCTTCGAGGGGGAGAGATAGGTACAAAGAGGTGTTTGAGAGACTGGGGGACAGGGCAGCCATGGTCTTTGCCCTTAGGGAGTGTGACAAGGCAGGTACAGAATCCACCACAACTGAATTAGGGAGTGTGGTCATGCACACAGGTGCGCCCATCATCGCCCGAGGTCTGTCATTACCTCCTCTTAAAGGCTCGTTGAGTGGGGAAGAGTGGGTTGAGGATTATGTTGACAGATTGGAGAAAGAGTGCAAATGATTTCAGGAAGGCTTCCTGGAGGAGGTGACTTGTAAATGCAGTGGGAAAGAAAGGGAAGAGCCTGCACAAAAAATGTGAAGCACCTTTGGGGAGGGAACTGGACGTGGGAAAAGAAAGCTCAGGGTATGATAAGAAGCATGAGTGAAGGAGACCATGCCCCTTTCTCGGTTCCCACTCCCCATGCCCCTTTCCCAAAGATGGTCTTCAACCTTGGCTGCTTCTCTGAAGACTCATTTTTCTTAAAAAAAAAAAAAAAGACTGCTGCCTGTGCTGTGTCCTTCCAGTCCCGTCCCGCCAGCTCCTCCGGGAGCCCCGTTCGCCCCGCGCCCACTCCCTGAAGGTCTCCTGTGCTGAGCCCTGCGGTAGGAGCTGGCGGTGACCAACCTGGCAAATTAGATTCTGCTGGGAAAGATTAACCATAAGCAGGTAAACAGGTACATGGACAAGGTAATTACAGATGCGTAAGCGCTCCGCAGCGGTGAAGTGGCTAATATGAGGGGAATGAAGAGGAGGAGGGGCGCACCACCTTTACAGGGTTAGCAAACACTTCTCGGAGGAGGGGAGGTTTGAGCAGAGCTCCCCCCCAGCGTGGGGAGCAGATCTTGCTGAAGAGGGACGAGGACCGTGGTCCCCTGTGAGGTGGCCGGGTACCAAGCGGGCCAGGTGCTGGCTTCTGTGGCCCAGTCGGGGCGGCCAGACCCCTGCTCGGCCCCAGCAGCCCTCGCCTCCTTCCCTGCGGCGAGTCCGGTCCTTCTCTGCCTGCGCGCGTGCCAGGAGAACACCCGTGTCCATGGGCACCGGCCCATCAGGGAGAGCGAGCCTTCCAGAGCGAGCCTCTGTTACCCTGGGCAGCACGCTGGACGCAGCTCTCTGGGTGCCGGTCCCACTCGCACCACCACGTTTGAGTACCGTGGGTTTGCAGAACGTGAGAGGCGAGAGGGACATTCCCACCATATGGTGGAACAGGAACCTTCACGTGGCAGATGGAAAACTGAGGTCCGCGGGGGACCAAGCTGGTCCCAGGAGCGTGCGTGGGCGTGGGGCCACCCTCCTGGTCCTCGTCCCCACGCAGCCACGGGCTGCTTCTTGTCCCTTGCACGGCCGCAGTTACGGCCGGCACGCTGCGCCCTCGTGTGTGAGCGGACGGAGGCCCTGTCTGACCCGGAGCAGCAGCCGCGGACGGTGACGCCCAGGCACACCAGCGCTGAGCCCAGCCGCGGGCAGCGAGGACACAGACCGGTCCCCGGCCTATCCACGCGGTGGATGGTGGGGGGGTTGCTGGGAACCGAAGCCCCAGGCCCCAGGGGGGAGTCAGACTCCGCCTTCAGGGCACAGGCAGTGAGGATTTCCTGCAGGGAACGGTGACACAAGCACCACTGCGAGGCCTGGACCATGAGAGCGCACGAGCTTCTAACCCGGCCCTCAGCCTCAAGGGCCGTCATCGGAGCCATTGCTCCCACATACCCCTCCCGGGACGGGAAGAGAGCCTCGCCTCTCGGATCTCGTATGAATTCTACCCTGCAGAACCCTAGCTGAGAAGGAGAGGTTCCTCTCGTCTCCAGCCTCTCCAGCGAGCAGGGAATGAAGCCAACCACAGTGTAGGCTCCTCAGATAAAACACAGGACACTCAGTCAAACCTGAGGTTCAGATAAACAGTAAGTATAATATCCCCCAAGTGTTGTATGGGGAATATCCATGCAAAAGAGGGTTCATTCTCTGTCCGGGATTCAGATTTAAGGAGCTGTCTTGTGTTTTTATTTGCTGAGGCTGGCCACCCCACAAGGGTCCAGCACTGGGCCCTAGTGTGGACGGGGGCCTTGAGGGAGGCCAGCGCGGTGCCCTAGTACAGATAGGGGCCTTGAGGAAGGGCTCTCTGGGTAGGCCACGTTTAATGAATATTTATCAGGCACAGCAGGGAGGGAAGGGCATTCCAGTCCGAGGGAACAGCATTGACTCACAAGAAAGGAAGAGTTTGGGCCTACGTACAGACAGCTGGGGCATGGTGAGTAGGAAGTCGAGGGTGTCAGCAGAGACCGGGTCACACAGGGTCTCCAGTGAGAAGCAGCATGGCCCAGGGGTGTCCCCCAGACTCAGGCAGGCTCTGCTGCCATGGGTCAGGGGACAGGCGATGACAGCCGGTCAAGTTGGAGAGGAGCAGGCTGGCTCCAGGTCCACTTTGTAGATGGGAGGCCACCCACAGGGTCCCTGGGCAGAGGCAGACATCCAGGGTGAGTCCGAGCTCCCAGAATGGACTGGGCTCCTGCAAAGCCCTTGAGGAACACTGGGTGTTAGTCTGGGACCACAGGGGAGGAGGTAAGGACAATGTGACATCCCCATCAGCAGGACAGCAGTCTCTGCCTCTCGGTGGGCCACCCCCTGCCCTGCACTCACCTGCTGGCTCCTTCTCTCCCTGCCTCCTCAGCTGCATCTCCGCCAGGCTTACCCCCCCGTGGCTCTGTCCTTGTCCCATTTCCTGCGGTCAGAACCTCAGCCATGTGGTGGTGCGGTGTGTGGACTGGACTCCCGTGGTGGTGTGGTCTGCAGTCTCCCAGAGGACCCAGGAACCATCAGTCCCCTCCTCGTCCCAGGGAGGGCTGAGGCTGGAGGAGGGAGCAGCAAGGGGGAACCTCATTGTACATCCTTGCCCCAGGTGACTAAACCAGGTAAGAACCTGCCCAGAATGAAGGAACGCACACCCTACTCAGGATTTCCAAGATTTGACTCAACTCTTGTTGGCTTTGTGACTACAGAGTGGGAACATGTATACTTGTGTCAAAGACTTGTTGAGTGGCCAGAGGAGATGTTTACATGCATTTACTCAGCAGACACGACGAGGCCCCTGCTATGTGCCAGATACTCTGCTGGGAGCTGGCGGCCCTGAGGGGGGAGGAAGCAGACAGGAATCCGCCCCCATGGGAATCACATTCTCCTGAGGGGACAGAGACATAAAATGGGAGCAGATGGCAGGTTCCATGGACATGCCGGAGCTGGAGCATGGGGTAGGTGGGTCAGTGTGACAGTGTCAGCAGGTGACACCTGAGCCAGGACGTGAAGAAGGGGAAGGCAGCTGTGGTCCGACTGAGGGAGAGGGCTGAGGTTAAGAGCCCTGAGAGGGGGCAGCAGAGTGGGCGGGGTCTGCAGGGACCGGAGGGCTCTGGTTCCACCGAGGGGTCTGGTCCAGGGGTGGGGGCCCTGCTGTGGGATGCAGGCGGCAAGGAGAGGTGGGCTGTGGGACGCAGGACCATGGGGAACTGAAGGCCTGCTGCCCTCCGGGCTGGCCCTGGGTGGGATGTGAGCAAAGCAGGGGCTCCAGGGAGGGAGGGTAAGATGAGGGGTGAGTTTGGTGGGGAGGGAGGGCCTGTCCGACACTCCGACAGTCCGACGGTCCATTACCCTGCAGCTCCGAGAACTGTACAGCCCCAGGAGAGCCTGGGCCCCCAGCAAGCACTGTCCTTGTGTTCCTGTGTGTGTAGCGACCGACCATCGTCAGAGCCCCTTCGTGGATCTTCTGCCTTTCACTCACCAGTCCAGAACAGTGCACAGCCTGGTGAACAGTGCACAGCCTGGTGACAGGGAGAGGCTGGGCCTGGCCTGCTTGTCGGGGTCAGAGGCTGCAGGGGCAGAGTTGGGTGGGGACGCCAATGCTTTGTGCCGCCCCCCCCCCCCGCCCCACTCCCCTCAGGGCCACCGAGGCACAAAGACAGTCGGGGGCAAGGACTGTGAGTCAGAGAAACCCAGGCAGGAACATGAAAGGAAGCTGGGGCAGAACAGGGAGCCTGTGAAGCCACAGCAGAGACTGACCTAGAAAAGCCTCCTGAGCTGGAGGTGAGCTGAGAGGAGCCCGCGAGCTTCTCAGCCCGTCCTTCCTCCCTCCCTTCCTCTTCCCCAGTGACCTGTCGCCCAAACATCACAGGCATGCTGCTGGCATCCGGCCTGACAATTAGCCGGGGAGCCTCTCCCTCCGACTTCCTCCCGAGCCCGGGCGGCACCCCTACGGCACCGCACGCGGTCCTGCAGCCGCAGCCCCGCCCCGTGAGCCGCGGGCCCCGCGCCTCCTACCTGCGGTGTCTGAGCACCTGCGTGCGCGCTTGAAACCGGGGCTGGGAAGAGGCACCCCGGACCACACCTGGGCTGCTGTGCTGCCCTGAGAGATGCGGGTGCAGAGAAGTGGACACTGCCGAGGACACGGGGAGAACAGGGCCCACCGCGCTGGATGGAGGGGCTCTGGGACACCTCTGGGGGGGGGGGTGCGCAGCTAGGAGAGCGGCTTCGAGTACAGTGAGGCCTCACGCAGGTACAAGGACTTGGGAAAAGATGGCGTCGGGGCGGGTTTGCAGACGGTCTAGGAATACTTGCCACAGTCTTCAAAAAGATTTTATTTATTGATTTGAGAGAGAGTGGGTCAGGGGCAGAGGAAGAAGCAGACTCCCCGCTGAGCAGGGCACCTGGCTCTAGAGATCCCAGGGTCCCGAGATGATGACCTGAGCCCCCCAGGTGCCCCGATACTCGTTACATTTTTTGTGCACCTTCGTACATTTTAACATTACTGTGAAGTAGGAATTTTAGAGTAAGAAACTGAGGCCCAGAGAGGTGGCGGGAAGTGACCCAGAGCATGAATGTTCTGCTTTCTCATAACACACCTGCAGCTGCCTCTGTTGGTAACATGTGAGGTGGAAGAGAGGGTCCATCTGTGGGCAGTTAAAGTTTTGTCCGACAGACGTACATGGGGCAGTTTTGCTCTTCCTCATGGTGTGCTGAGCACTGACAGTGTTAGGACCAGCCGAGCCTCTGACAGGGGTGACGTGAGCACAGGGACAGCACAGGGAGGGGAACCAGAGGGCGGAGGGCTCAGTTCTGGGGGAGGGCAGCTTTCACTCGGGAAGTGACCGGTCTGGTCTTGGAGGAAGGAGCTACTTCTCCCGTGCATGGCAGGGCTTTGGGGAGCGTGGGAGAGTTCTGCTGGATGGCAGACAGGAACACTGGTCATGTCAGCTATGGCGGGACAGAGGACAAGGACACCGAGCATGTCATCTATGTGGGATGGGGACAGGGACACCAGTGTGTCCTCTACCACTGGACGGGGGACAGGGACACCAGGCATGTCACATACAGTGGGATAGAGGACAGGGACACCAGGAGTGTCCTCTACCTCTGGACAGGGGACAAGGACACCAGACATGTCATGTGGGATGGGGGACAGGGGCACCAAGCATGTCCTCTACCACTGCCTGGGGGACAGGGACACTGAGTGTGTCATCTATGCCGGGATGGGGGACACTGAACTTGTCATCTACTGAGAAGTGTTCTGCGTGTCCCCCATTATGTTGGAGTGGTAGGGACTGAAGTGAAGCAGACAAACGTGGAGCGTTCCCACGTGCCAGGTGCCAGGCAAGTGCTCTTACAGACAGTATGGAATTTAGTTGCTGTAGCAGTTACAAAGAACGAAGAAAAAAAAAAAAAGCGAAGAAGACCTATTTGGGTTGACATGAAAAATCTCTGAGACCCAATTTTTTTTAAGATTATTTATTTATTTATTTGACAGAGAGAGATCACAAGTAGGCAGAGAGGCAGGCAGAGAGAGAGGAGGAAGCAGGCTCTCCATGGAGCAGAGAGCCCGATGTGGGACTCGATCCCAGGACCCCGAGATCATGACCCGAGCCTAAGGCAGAGGCCCAACCCACTGAGCCACCCAGGTGCCCCATCTGAGACCCATGTTTAAAAGAAGAAGCAATTGCAGAATTATTTTGTGCTGTGAGTTCTGATCCACATTAAAGAAACCCACACACAGTGAGGGTTTCGTCAGAGGAAAAAGGAGCAAGGTGTGTCTGGAGAGTGACAGGCCACTGAGCAGCCTGGGGACTCAGAAGTCGGGGGTCCCAGGTGCGGTGGGGATGGTGGTGGAGCCCTGCCTGGGGACCCTGGGTGTGCTGGGGGTGGCAGGGTCCTGCCTGGAGCTGGAGCTGAGGGGATCCCAGGTGTGGTGGGGACCCGGGGGTCCTCCCTCGGGCTGGCTGTTCTTAGGACTTCATGCTAACCCTGCTCTGGGAGGCAGCGAGGCTCAGAGAGCTTGTAAGTGGGAAGAGACACTCTCTACTGAACTCGTTCCACAGGTGGTCCTGGCTGCAGGGGTGGGAGGGACGGGAGGCAGAGGGAGCCCACGGCAGTGTCCTGGGAAAGGAGAGGAGGAGGGGGACATGTGGGGAACTGGGCTGCGGAAGGAGTGGGCAGCTGATGGGAAGAAGGGAACTCAGAGCCCCGGTTATTTTTCAGGATTGCAGTCGGTTCTACACATGTGCTCGTAGAAAGGCAGTGAGACAGGTGGAGGAGAAGCACTCGCAGCTCCAGCCTGGCCTCCGCCTCTTCTTTGACGACTTGCTGATAGTGTTGGGCCTCCGTTGCAAACACCACTACTGCGCGCTCTCGCACCCTTAGGCCCGCCTGCTGGCCGGCTTTGCTTGGTAGCCGCAGACCCCTTCACCACCCCCCTCACGGCACAACGGTTTCGCAAACATGTACACACACCCGTTTGCACACATGTAGTTGCGCGTGTGCATAAACAGCCATGTAAACACGCACAGATGTCCTGGGGGACTCCGTCAGATTAGGGCTCAGGGGGAGGTTCATTCTACCTGTCCGCTTTACATTCTTCACCAGGGAATGCACGTGCTAATTACTCAGCAGCGAACAAACCAAAACAGAGAGCTCATCTGCGGGACCACAGCAAGAGATAATGACCATCACCCACGGTTGACAGATGCCCAGCCTGAAGCCCAGAGACGTAAGTAACTTGTCTGAGGTCTACAGGTGAGCCCAGAAGGCAGAACCCAGACAAACAGACAGGGAAGGCCGGCGTTGGGGGTGGGGCTGGAGCGAGAAACTGGGATGGGAGGGAAGCCGCCTCTGGCAGAGGGACTGTGCAGACCGAGGGTGGGAGGATGGATTTGGAGGCAGGGGTAGGGGCCGTGGGTGCAGAAGGGGACTCATGGACAGACAGAAGCACTGGGCTGAGGAGGAAAGGTCATGGCCCCATGTCCTTAGAAAGCATCCCCAGGGAATTCAGGTGCCAGGCATCTACCGTGAGTCACTGGATCCCAGAAACTGATGGCAGGGGTGAGGTCATCACCCCAAAAGGCAGGGAGCAGAGACAACAAGGCCCCTGGGGTCCAGAGAGCTGAACCTGTCCAGTCAGAGGTCACTGTCACAAAGCCAACAAAGAATTAGTATCTAATAGGTTTTCCTCGGGGCTCAAATGAGTAGCTCTGGAGTCCCTGGGAGGCTGTGATACCGGGGAGGGTGACAAACAGAAACAGCCCCGCCAGGACCGCAGGCTGCAGAGCTTCTGCCCCGGGAGGAGGGGGGCTGTCTGCGGAAGCCCAGAGGGAGGGGCTTGCGGCTGAGGCCACCCAAGGCATCTTCCCCACTGCCCAGGGTCACCGCCCCTGCCATGACTGAGGGGGTGGTGACCACGAGGGCTGAAAGCGCCAGGGAGACCCCGACTGTATGGCCGCTGGGGGTTGGGCACTGGGAGGTTAACCTGAGAGTTGCTCTATTGGAGAAGGCGTTTACACTGAACTGGTTTCTACGCAGACAACACGCCCCAACCCCTTATTCATCCTTTTCCCAGTTACCCCCACCCTCCAAGAACGGAAGAGCAGCCTCTGATGACCAGAAGCTGCCCTGACAAATCCTAGCCACGCCCAAACCCTGTAACCCCTCCCAGGACCTTCCTCTGCCCGTCAAGGTCCCACCGGCTGGACTAAGAATTGAATCGACAGGAGACAGATTAACAGGAGAAAACCAAATGTAACAGCTAAGGCACGGGGGTCCGTGCAGACCTGGAAATCCCAAAGGCAATGAGACCACAGGGGGCTCGTAGGAGCCATGGAGAAGGGAGGGTCTGAGGCCACAAAGGGAAGGAGGGCCATCGGCAGGAAAGTGAGAGGAGGTGTTTTGAAACAAAGGTGGCCCATTAAGCAGGTACGTTTCTTAGGTCAAGGGGAGTCTCTGTTAACAGCTTTCCTCCGGGCACAGCCTTTCCTTTCCAATGTAAATTTAGGCAGGGAGGACCTGGAAGACAGTTTTTCCTGCATCTGCTGCATTTTGATTACTTTTAATTCAAAATAAAGCTCCCTGTCTTGGGGTTAGCCCTGAACTGATTTTTTGCGGCTCTCTTGCAGTGCCCAATCGCTCTTGCTGCCGGGCCTGCACTGTTCTTGTCTTCCTTCCGACCCTCTGGACCCACGTTGAGGCCCTGGACCCAGGCTGTGTGGGCACAGATGGCACCAAGGCCGGGGAGCCAGCAGGAGGCCCGGAACCAGTTGCGGATTCATCCAACAAATATTTATTGGCCACCCACACACGCCAGCTTGTCACAGGGGCCAAGGATAATCGGCAAATGAAGTGGGATCCCTGATTTGGGGGGAAGCTGTCCATTGGGGGCCAGAGTGGGAAGACACATAAAACAGGTGGTCATGAGTCACGGAAGTACATGGTGGTTGAGGCCTGGCCTGGGGGCAGCTCACGGAGGATGCTCAGGAACACAGGTGGGATGTCTGGAATGGGGACAGTCCCATGAGAAGGGACCAGAGCTGGCTGGAGAGAGCGCACAGCATGGGGAGAGGGGCCACTCACAGCCTTGGATCTTCCTGGAGAAAAAAACAGGAAGCTGGCTGGGGGAGGGGTCAGGCTGGGGCACCTGCAGGTCCGCTTGGAGTCCAGCTTCACACTTCAGCAAGAAGAAGCCTGGAGCAGCTATCTGTTCAAAGACTCTGGCTGATTACCTTCTTTTTATTCTTCTTGTTGTTGACAAGATTTGCTGTTTATTGGAAAAAGCTTGAACATTTTTTAAGATTTTATTTGTTTATTTGGTAGAGATCACAGGTAGGCAGAGAGGCAGGCAGAGAAAAGGGAAGAAGCAGGCTCCCCGCTGAGCAGAGAGCTCGAGGACGTGGGGCTCAATCCAGGACCTGAGCCGGAGGCAGAGGCTTAACCCACTGAGCCACCCAGGCGCCCCTCGAACATTTTATTTTTAAAAATTTTTTAGAATGTTTAGTTACCCGACATATAGTACATTAGTTTTTGATGTGGTGCAGATTATCTTTTAAAAGATCATTGGAGGGGCGCCTGGGTGGCTCAGTGGGTTAAGCCTCTGCCTTTGGCTCAGGTCATGATCTCAGGGTTCTGGGATCGAGCCCCACACTGGGCTCCCTGCTCAGCGGGAAGTCTGCTTCCCCTCTCTCTCTCTGCCTGCCTCTCTGCCTACTTGTGATCTCTCTCTCTGTGTGTCAAATAAATAAGTAAAATATTTTTTTAAAAAGATCACTTGAGGGGTGCCTGGGTGGTTCCGTCATTAAGCATCTGACTCTTGATTTTGGCTCAGGGTCATGATGATGAAGTTCTTGAACCTAGGTGAGGTTTGGTGGGGTGAGATTCGGAGCCAATGGCTAAGAAAGAATTCTTAAGACGTCTTTGGTGCAAAAAGGTGGTTTATTAGAGCACGGGCACAGGACCCTTGGGCACACGGAGATGCTGCCCCGGGGATGTGAGGAGTGGCTGATTATATACACAGAAGTTGGGTGGGTGAGGACAAAGGGGTGTTCAGAAGGGCTATGGGGTAAAGAAGACTGTCAGGATATTGAAGGCCTGGTTACTATCAAGCCAAGGCCGCTTTCCCTCTAATGAGGCACTAACATGAAGACAATTGGGAGTCTCCTGGTAGAATGTCACAATCCTGCTATCAAGCGTCCTTGTTAGTGAGATTTAGGTTTAGAAGAAATTTAACTTTATTTACTTTTCCTTCTACCTCAGCCTCCTTCAGTTTTGTTTATGGAGGGGAGGGTGATGTTAGGGCTTGAGGAACTGAGTTATGTGCCTCTGGAAATTGGGCTATTGATAAGGTAACTTCTTTGTTGTAAATCTCAAGGACATTTGTAAACCAAGGGAGACTCCTGCCTTGCAGGATTGTGATCTCTACAAGTTAACTATTTGTTTCTCATTTATGGCAGTCAGGGGTGCCTGAGGAATGTCACACATATGAGGGGAGTGGGTGGAGAGGGGGTGCAAGGTACCAGCTCTTGCTTTGTCCTCAGCCAGTCTCCTGCTCTCTCATCAATGAGATGGAGCCAGGCCTTGGCCTTAGCCTCTGTGCTCACCATGGATCCTGTTAAGACTCTCTCTGCTCTCCCTCTCCCTGTGCCCCTCCCCACCTGTTCTCTCTCTCTAAAAAAAAGGGGGGGGGGCATCTGGGTGGCTCAGTGGGTTAAGCCTCTGCCTCTGCCCAGGGTCCTGGGATCAAGCCCCACATTGGGCTCTCTGCTCAGCGGGGAGCCTGCTTCCCACCCCCCTCTCTGCCTGCTTCTGCCTACTTGTGATCTCTGTCTGTCAAATAAATAAATAAAATCTTAAAAAAAAAAAGAGGTTTAAAACATCATTTGTCTGCAGCTCACTTTAGAATGCGTAAAATCACAAGATGGACTGATGGATGGAGACATGGAAAAACAAGGACAGCTGACAGGGCAGTTCTAATCCAATGGTGATGGGTCTGTGCGTGGTCTCCAGAAAGCCCTTTGATCTCTCTGTCAGAAGATGTGGGGGACACTGTGACCTTGGCTTTAGTCACAGAGGAGGGATTGGGCCTGGGGTGAGGCTGGTGCAGATGAGGGCAGAGGGCCTGCTTCGGGCAATGGCGGGATGGTGGCCTGGGCCAGGTGTCTAGAGGGTGGGGGGGCTGTGTGGATCCCTGCGGCAGGCACCCCCCTCCCAGCTTGGACAAGACCCAGACAGGGCAGTGCAATGGCACAGATCTGGGGGTGGGGTGGGGCACAAGAGGACCAGATGAACTTGAACCATCATCAGGAACATGCCTTGAGGGATGCCCCTCCTCAGCACTTGGTCCCTCCCTCATACTTACCCAGCTTTCTCCGGGCTTCCCCAAGCCTGGGGAGCTCTTGCTCACTCTCCCTCCCTCTCCGGAGAGGGGCCCTTCAGCCCCGGGGTGCTGTGTGGACCCCCAGGATGCTGCTTCCTCTTCCAGTGTTTGAAGACCATGCCTGTCCTCCCTCCAGTCCCCTCATCTGGGCCTCCAACCCTGGCTCTTCCTGGGGAAGGCATCCTCTGTCCCCAAGCTTTGTCATCCCTCATCTCAGCATCCTACAAATCTTGGCTTTGGCCCTCTTTCCAAGGCCATCATCTCCCTCCTGTTCATAGGACACTTTCCAGAGGATGGCAGGTGGAGTCACGGGCTGGATTGTGTGTGCTGGAAAGCTGTGCTGAGGTCCTGACCTCCGGCGCCTCCGACTGTGTCCCCGTTTGGCAGTAGGGCCTTCCGGAGCAAGGGTTCCAGGAGACTGGACACGAATGCAGTGCAGCTGGGCTCTGGAGAAGAAGAGACAACCCTGGACACACGGACACAGGAGCAGGCCCTCTGAAGCTGCAGGTGTAGACCGCTGGGGCACACTGCATGGGGAGAAGCCCCCAAACTACCAGCAAGCACCAGCAAGCAGAGGATGCAAGGGAGGGTCTGCTGCCAGGCCCTCCGGAGGGAGCGTGGAGCTCCAGGGCTCGTGACATGCGTTTCTCTGAGAAAGTGGCTGCGGGGGGTGGAGGCGGACGCAGCGCTGTGGAAGCAGGGACTGTCCCTTACAGCTGTTCTGTCGTGCATTGTAGGGCGATCTCCTGTCTTCAAGACGGCATCGGTGTCCTATCTGGGATGTTGGAATTGAGGAAACTGTGTAGGAGAGGGCCGAGGTCTGTCGACAAGTTGTTAGCAGGAACTACCCTGGACCGAGGAGGGACATCCAGGCCTTGGTCCCGCTGACCAGCTAACCTCCCCGCCATCCTCTGCGGATTGGCCGGGACCCTCTACAGCTCTGTCAGCTTCTGAAAAGCAACCTAGCGGCGGGGGCTCAGGGATGTCGGAGGGAATGGTTAGAGCTCCGGCCCCACCCGGTGGAAGACCCTCCCCTCCCTCAGACTGAAACCCTCCTCCTCAGCCTAGAGCTCTGGAGGGCAGTGGTAAGTGAACCGGGGCAGTAAATCCTGCTTCTGTCTCGGGTTGCACACAGTGCGGTCAGTGCGGACGCCCCGCAACATCTTTGGGAGTGGGCATCCTCCCGACAGGAACACCCAGGAAGCCTGCCTGGAGGAGGCGTCCTGGAGGAGGTGGGCTGAAGGTGGTCCACAAAATTTGAGTGAGATTTCCAAGACATTAGTCCTTTGCGGGAAAGAGACACTGGGGGTTGGCTTCAATTTAGTAAATCAGTCAACCACCCCGTTCTAGAGTCTGCGCCAAGTGTCAGGGGTTAGGACAGGGGGAGACCGTCCAGGATAGCCTGGGGCAGTGAAACAGCAAGGTCAACAAGAGGGGCATTTAGACTGGGGAACGATTCTGAATGAGAGTGCACAGGGGTGCGTGTCCCCAGTCCTCACCTATGTCCCTATGGGCAGGGGAGGGCGCTGACATAATGGGCGCGGCCTGGCGCGCTGCGAGGGGAGCCTGCCCAGGCGACCGCGCTCTGGGGTCTGCGCATGCTCCGGCGGGCTCTGCACGCAGGACCTACCGCCGCCCGGACCCCCCACCTCTGCGGGAACCCCCACCAACCCCCGGACCTCCCACCTCCGTGGGCCTCCCCAACCCCGCGGGACACCCACCTTCGCGGGAATCCCGACCGTCGCGGGACCCCCCATCTCCGCGGAGCACCACCTACCTCTGCAGGACCCCCCACGGCCGCCGCCTAACAACCGCGGGCCACCACACCCCCGCCCCGGCGGCGGGGACCTGCTGCCCAGGAGGGCTCCACCTAGGCGCGCAGCAGGTCGGCGCCTCCCCGGGGCGGCGCGGGGCGGCTCGATAAATGGAGATTTTTGCTGTGGGTGGCGGTGAGGGTTCCTGGGGAAGATGCGTCCGGACCTGAGATTCATTTCGGTTTCTGAGTATGAGGAAGTAGAACGAGCAGACGGGTTTGTTTTTGAATGGGGAACGACATGCACCCCCACTCCAGGTTAAACCAGTCTTAGGTGAGACTCGGAATCCTTCCAGCACCTTCTTTCATCACCTGCGGAAGAATGTCCGGATTTTGAGTCAGGTTCACTTCCAAATATTGACCACACTTGGGAGACCACACTTGGAGAATGTTTTCACTTTTTTAAAAGTGTCAACTGTTTTCTTAAGCAAAATGACAAACAGAATTTTATGGTGAACTCTCCTACATCCAATACCCCCTTCAGCGGTGATCATGGACTCAAGACCATTTTTTTGGTAAGATTTTATTTATTTATTTGAGAGAGAGAATGAGAGAGAAGGAGCATGAAAGGGGGGAGGATGAGAGGGAGAGGCAAGCTCCCCGATGAGCAGGAAGCCCCGTATGGGACTCTGTCCCAGGGCTCCAAGATCATGACCTTAGCTGAAGGCAGTCGTTAAACCAACTGAGCCACCCAGGGACCCACCAATTTTGTTTTTTATTACCAAGATGATAAATGAAAAAAATGTTTTATTTGCAATTCTCTTTGAATATATCTCACTAATTTTAATATTTGTTTTTGAAGATTTTATTCATTTGAGAGATTGAGAGAGCATGAGCAGGGGGAGGGGCGGTGGGATTGGGGAAGGGCAGAGGGGAGGGACTAGCAGACTTCCTGCTGAGGAGGGCTCAGTCCCAGGACCCTGATATCAAGACTTGAACTGAAGCCAGACCCTTAACCCTCCTAGCCACCCAGGCACCCCTACTGCATTTTATTTATTTTATTTTATTATTTTTTTTCCCCTACTGCATTTTAAAGTCACTTTTAAGTAATGCCTCTCTGGGTGTTTAAGTTACCAATTACATACACAGGTTCGATTTGTCTTGTTTTATTTTATTTTGTAATGATGTAAAACATTACATGTTTCCAAACTCAAAGCTACAAGACAGGCACACAGAAAAGACCAATTTCCGTCTCTTCCACCTGGTTTTCCTCTCCCCATAGGTAACTGTTTTTGTTAGCCTTTTGTTTATACTTCCACTTATAAAACTGTAAGTAAGCAAATATGTATTTTACATTTCTCTGATGTGTCTGTTCCCCACCTTGTTGTTTTCCTTTTTCCCCCCTTTTTTAAGTTAATAGATCCTGGAGGACATCCTATACTCCTCATCTGCAAAATGGAGGCGAGGGGCGGGCCTGGCTGAGTCTCTTGGAGAACCAATGTCCAAGGTGACGTTTTTCAGATCCTCAGGAAGGATGAGATCCAGATGGGCCAAGGCTGCATCCAGTGTCCGCTGGGGTGCTGGGGTCCTGGGGAAAGGAGGTGAGGGAGGAGAAAGGGGTGGCCCGGTGCTGCTGTCCCTCCTCTGTGTCTGCGCGCCAAGAGGACGCAGCTAGGTACTTCCCAATGCAGTGTTTCCATCACAACCTGCTCGCTCTGTGTCCAGTCTGGTCTGTCCTATTGCACGTTGTGCGGAAATGAACAGCCGTGTGCGGAGTCTGTTCCCGTATTTCGGGCATCCTGGTGGACACAGGCTTGGTGGGGAGAAGGAGACCGGAAGAAAGAAGGGACATTTAGGGCGGAGTCAGAGACTTCGCGCCTGGCCTAGGAAGCACTTAGAGGTGGCCCTTTTTCTTTTTTTCTTTTTTTTTTTAAGATTTTATTTATTTATTTAACAGATAGAGATCACAAGTAGGCAGAGAGGCAGGCAGAGACAGAGAGGAGGAGGCAGGTTCCCTGCTGAGCAGAGAGCCCGATGTGGGGCTCGATCCCAGGACACTGGGACCATGACCTGAGCCGAAGGCAGAGGCTTTAACCCACTGAGCCACCCAGGCGCCCCAGAGGTGACCTTTTTCAACGGGTCCTGGACGCCTCCCTTCAACGATGCCAGCGTCAGCACAACCCAAAGTGAGGGGACAACGGGGAGGAGGCGGAGAGGAAGGCAAAGGAACAATTCCAGGGCTCAGGACCGTCTGAGCGACGTGAAACAGGCACCTGCAAAAGGGAAGGAGGCATGGACGGTGTAGCGGCGGTTGCTGGTGGTGGTCGTGGAAGACTGCATCCCGCACTTGCGATCCTCGCGGACGCACCGGGGCACACCCCGGAGCGCGGTCCCGGCCGGCACCCGGCCTTGCAGCCCGCCGGACTCCTCGCCCTGACTCTGCTCGAGGCCACGCCTACCAGCCAGGTCCTGCCCCAGGCCCCGCGGAGCTCCGCCTACCAGGCGTGGAGCCTGCAGAGAGGCTTAGGGAACCCCCGCTCACCATACCGCCCCACACGCGCGCTGGATCTGTCGGTGCGTCCGAGCCGCCCGGAGGAGAGACGTCCAGAGCTAGTGTCTTCAGACCCGGGGAAATGACGAGGTCCGGGTGGGCCGAGGCCTCTTCCAGAGTCCTGGGGGCTGCGGGAAGATGGGGAGGAAGGGGAAGCCCCGGGTCAGGCAGTCCAGCCCCCTACCTCTGATCTCCACGCCGGATAATGCCGGACGGAGGCTTTCTCTTTCCAGTCACGCCCTCCTTGTCCCCAGAGATGTCCTAGCCTCCTCGTAATTGATCCCTAAATCTCACCACATGCTGCTGTGTGGGTGCAGAGCGGGAGCGCCTCACGGGTGGAGGGGTCTCCTCTTCCTTCCCCCTTTCCTGGGGTCCCTGATTCTCATATCTAAAGCAAGATTCGGGGCGGACGTAAAAGAGGTGTCGAGGCTCAGACTTTCTGAACGCGGGTAATTTTCCAGCGGAGCCCCGCAAAGACAGGGATGCGTGGACCGTTATTTGGGTTTGAGTCCTAGTCTACCCAGACTAGAGGGGCCCTCCCCCGACCCGACGGCAGCGGTGGTTCCAGGCTCTGTTGAACACTTAGGACTGGGGCCTCGCTGTCTCCTGGTTATGGCACACCCCCTCACTCTGAGGCTTGTGAGGGGCTGGGGGAGATGGAGGAGGAGGGTGTGAGGAAGCCGCCTGATCGGGTTAGGGGTGGGCTAGTCCAGGGTTTACTCATCTCGGGCCCCCTCGCCGGGCGAAAGTGCTGCCTCGGCAAATAGCAAAAAAGGAAAGAACGGGACACGGAGGCCTAGGCTCTCAGGGCGCACTTTACCCACGAGCGCGCACCCGCCGTCCAGTCAGGAGCCGAGTATGGGGCGGAGCGCTGGGCGCCCCGGCTCCTCCTTCCCGGCGGTGCCGGGCACACCCGCGTCCCTTCTGCGTGTCTTCACGGCCCCCGCCCGGCCCCCGCCCCGCGACGCCGCGCTCATTGGTTCACACGCCGCCCCCGCTCCCCCCAACGCGCTGCACCCCTCCGCTCGTTCCACCCCCCACTACGGGCCTCACCCATCCGCCATCCATCCCCCCCACCGCCCCTCTACCCGCAGTTCTCCTCGGCGGGTTCCCCTTCCGCCAGGCCTGCGCTCTCAGAGCTGCTGGGTTTAGGGAAACCTTCCCTAGGAGCAACGTTGGAGGGTGGTTTTCCCAGCCTGGGAGGCCCGCAGTAGGGGGGCACCGGGAAGCTGAGAGGCGGGGCTTGGTGACACAGGTGTAGTCGTTCTGTCTTCTTTGAGGGAGGGCAGGAGACAAGAGCAAAGCCGCGGAAATCCCGCCAGAAAGCGCTGCTGAGCGCGGGACAGAGCAGGATGGGTGGAGGCGAGACTGAACAGGATGGGAGCGCTGCCGGGAGGCGGGCGTGGAACTGCCCGCGGGAGGAAGAGCGGCGGGGGCGGCCGAGAGGCCGCATCCCCTCGGCCTCTGTGCGGATCTGAGTACCGCATGTGGACGGTGCCGCCCGTCCTTCCCTCTTCCCACCCCCAGGCCCTCTACGGCCTCTCGGTTCACCCCTGGGCCCTTCCACCGAGAAACAGAAGCAGAGCTCATTTCCCGGAAGACAGGCCACAGGACCCAGCGGAGCTGCCTGCCCTGCACGCTGTCGGTCTGCACCCTGCGGCCTGCCTCGCGCCCTGTCCGAGGCCTCACGCCCCAGGCTGCCCCGAGCTCTCCCCGCTGCAGAGATGCCCCTCCCGCACG
This sequence comes from Lutra lutra, assembly GCF_902655055.1. Taxonomy (NCBI): domain Eukaryota; kingdom Metazoa; phylum Chordata; class Mammalia; order Carnivora; family Mustelidae; genus Lutra; species Lutra lutra. The sequence goes on from NC_062283.1 coordinate 216,936, forward strand.
CCTTCACGGACAGACGCAGACAGCTGTTGCTGCCGCCCGGGCGTGGTGTGTGCCTTAACCTGTGGCTTCTGCTTTCAAGGCGACAAGGGGTGTTCTCTCCCCAGGTGTTGCCTGTCGGAGAAGAACAAACGCTAAAAGGAACAGAACTGATGGAGAGTTGGGCCCCTAGCTGACTGAGCCCCCTAGGCATCCCCAGAATTCACCTTTTAGACAGGTTTTGCTTGACTGGCTTGGTGATTTAAAAAATAATGGCAATGTAAATGCCTTTGGAGACAGTGGCTACCATCTCCACTGCTCCCTGTTACCTCTTGTCTGCCCAGCCCCTGGAGGCGCTGGACCTTTTCCTTCCCCAGCTTTATTGAGAGATAACGTACGTGGGACATCGCGAAGGTTTATGGCGCACAACGTGATGATTTGATGCGCCTCCATGCTGTGAAATGTCTACTATGGTGAGATCAGTAAACACATCCTTCACCCCACGTAATTACCATTTTGTTGTTGTTTTGGTAAGGACACCAGCCATCTACTCATGCAGTCACTTCCAAGTATAGGGTCGGTGTGTTAACTGTAGTCCCCACGCGGCACAGATCCACAGTCTAACGGGAAGCATGTGCCTTCTGACCAGCAGGTCCCCACTCCTCGCAGCCTGGCGACCACTGTCTCCGTCTCTGTGAGTGCCATGTCGTTAGCTCCCACAGAGACAGGGAGCACACGATGTCTGTCCTCCCCTGGAACTGACTCAGCGCCATGCCCTCAAGACCAGCTGTGCTGCTGCAGATGGCAGGGTTTCCTTCCCTCAGATGGCTGAAGGGCATTCATGGACTCACACACACATGTAAATACCGTTTTCTTTGTCTGGATTCTACGCATTGCGCCGTGCTCGCCATGGCAAGTACGGTCACCGTCTGTCACCGCACCGTTGTGACATCGGTCCTCACGGTGCTCCCTGTGCTGGACTTTCCATCCCGGTGACGTCCGTACTGTAACCCCAGAGGTCTGTGCCTCCCCAGCCCATTCACTGGTTGTGCCCACCCTGAACCTCCCTCCTCATGCCAAATGCCAGTTTGTTCTCCGCATTTATGAGTATGTTTCTGTTTCTTTGTGTTGGTTTTTTTCTACCACATGTAAGTGAAATCCTTTCTCTGTCCGACTTACTTCAGTTAGCGTGATACCTCAGGTTCATCCCTGTTGTGGCAAGTGGCAAGGTCTCCTTTTTCGTGGCTGAGGAATGTTCCATTGTGTGTGTGTACTGCCTTGATGGGTACGTGCATTTGTGAACAGATGGACGCGTGGGCTGGTCCCCTCTCTCGGCCATCGTCCGTAGTGCTGCCATAAACACAGGACCGCATCTGTCCCTTCAAATTAACGTTTTCATTTTCTTTGGAGAAATACTCAGCAATAGAATTATTGGATTGTACGGTAGTTCTACTTTTGACTTTGTGAGGAACCCCCATACTTCTTTCCACACTGGCTGCACCCACTGACATTCCCACCGACGAGGGAGTCTCCCACAGGCGACACGGATCCCTGGGTCTTGTCTACCCAGTAAGCCGCACTGTGCCTCTTGGTTGAATAATTTGATCCGTTTCCATGTAAAGTAATTGTTGATAGGTAAGGACTCAGTGTTCCCATCTTGTTCATTGTTTTCTGGATGTTTGGTAGCTCCCTTTTCCCTGTGTTGCTCCCTTCCTTTGTGAACTGGTGATTTTCCGGGGCGATAAGCTCTGATTCCTTTCCTTCTGTGGCGTGCGCATCTACTAGAGGTGGTTGCTTTGTGTCACTTGAGGCTTTCTTGAAGCATCTGATAGGTGTAACAGTCTGCTTCAAACTGATAACAACTTACTTTTTTTTTTAAGATTTTTTTATTTATTCATTTGACAGATAGAGATCACAAGTAGGTAGAGAGACAGGCAGAGAGAGAGGAGGAAGCAGGATCCCCGATGAGCAGAGAGCCCAATGCGGGGCTCGATCCCAGGACCCTGGGATCATGACCTGAGCCGAAGGCAGAGGCTTTAACCCACTGAGCCACCCAGGCGCCCCAACAACTTTCTTTTGATCACATACAGAAGACTACCCTTTACTCCCCCTTTTATGCTTTTTGATGTCACAATTTACAGTTTTTAGATTGAGCATCCATGAACAAGTTATTGTAGTTATGGTTATTGTTAATACTTTTGTCCTTTAACCTTTACGCCAGTGTTAAGTAGTTGTATTACAGTGTTCTGAGTCGGACTCTATACCTAGCTTCACAGGGTGCTATTTTCATAGGTTTTCATTTTTCGAATTAGTGGTCTTTCATCTCAGCTCGTTTCTTATAAGGCGGGTCCAGGGCAGGAAGTCTTCCTGTGCCCTTCATGTCTGCCCTGGGGGGCAGAGCCTGAGCTGGAAAACCATGGATTTGCATTTGTTCATATGGCTTGGTATCAACACAGTAATGAGCATGAGATCATTTACACACACTTTTTTTTTTTTTAAGACTTTATCTATTTGACAGAGAGAGAGAGATCATAAGCAGGCAGAGAGAGGGGGGGAAGCAGGCTCCCTGCTGAGCAGAGAGCCCAATGCGGGGCTCGATCCCAGGACTCTGGGATCATGACCTGAGCTGAAGGCAGAGGCTTTAACCCACTGAGCCACCCAGGCACCCCTCATTTACGCACATTTAGAAACACAGCAAATACTCCATAGGGTTCATGGCCCCATATATATGTGATGGAAACACAAACACATGGCCTGGGGCACACACTAGACATGTGACTGTGTTTGCTCTGGGAGGGGCAGGGAAAGGTGTAGAGCCTCCAGTGCATCTCTAACATCTAATTTTATTTGACAAAAACCTGAGGCAAATATGGCAAAATATTCACATCTGTTAATTCTGGGCTGCAGTTACAAGGATGCTTATTATATGATTTTCTATTCTTTTCCATATTAACTTTTTCAAAATAAAACATTTCAGTTAAAAAGGGAAAAATATTAAAAAATGAATAAAGGATAAAAGTAAATTCAAAGTAATTCTTAAATTCTGAAATTAAAAAGTTCAAAATCCCTGGTACTCAAGAAAATACAAATAAGGAGATACTAACACAATAATGAGGTAAAACTTTGTACTTGCCAGATTGGTGGCTTTTTTAAGTTAAAGCTGATAAGGATGGGGACAAATCAGACCCTTAACACGTTGCTGGTAGGAATGTGAATGGTCACAGCCCTCGGTCAGAAGGCATCAAGGGAATGATGTAAAGTGTGAGCAAGTGGTGGCCAGGAAGCATATTGAAGAAAAGCAGAATGTTTCCAGACGGGATAAGACTGTGGAGTTAGGCAAAGGGATGCCTGAACAGAGGAATCCTGTCCCTGGTTCCCCGAGGAGAGACAGATTTTGCTTCATTAGAAACGGGAATTAGAGAGACACCTGGGTGGCTCAGTTGGATGAACTGCTGCCTTCGGCTTGGGTCATGATCCCAGAGTCCTGGGATCGAGTCCCGCATGGGGCTCCTTGCTCTGCAGGGAGCCTGCTTCTCTGCCCAGTCCGTCCACTTGTATGCATGTGCTCTCTCTCTCTCTGACTAAGTAAGATCTTTTAAAAAACAAGAATTAGAAACTGCAATAAATAAAAACATCTCTGTTTGAACTACCTTGGTGGCTGAAATGTGTGCGGAGTTGGTGGACTGGGTGAGGTTCTCATCTGACCCCACGCACAGGGACTGCAGAGTTGAAAGTCCTCTGCAGAATCCGACACATACAAACAAAGACCGATGAAAACCAACCGTAAAAGTCAACGCATGGGCTCATAAAGTCCGTTCGTAAGTATCAGATAGTGCAATATAACAGGGACTGAACTGCTCAAAAACAGAACGGTCATGGGATTAAAAAACCCAACACCTGTGCGGTTGCTTTTCTTCCCTGGAGAGACGCATCAGGAGAGGCTGTGGCTGTGTTGAGTAAGCACCTGACTCTGGATCTCAGCTCAGGTCTTGATCTCAGGTCTTGGCCTCAGGGTTGTGAGTTCAAGCCTTGTGTTAGGCTCCACCTTGGGTGTGGGACCTACTTAATAAATAAATAAAAGACATGAGCTTAGTGTTGAGGCTGCAGATGGGGGGCGCGGGTTCCATGGCAGCCTCGCCTGTCGCCCTCTGCCAGGGGAAATCGCAGGCTGCCTAACACCCCAGCTCCAATCTAGCTGCTAGCAGGGTCGGGGGAGAAGCCCAAAAAGACCTGGTCCTCACTCGACTCAGTTATCTAAAGGGATGGTTCATTTTTAAAATTTTTTTAGTTTTTTAAGAAAGATTTGACAGAGAGAGAGCACAAGTAGGCAGAGAGTCAGGCAGAGAGAGAGGGGGAAGCAGGCTCCCCGCTGAGCAGAGAATCCCATGTGGGGCTCGATCCCAGGACCCTGAGATCATCACCTGAGCCAAAGGCAGAAGCTTAACCTACTAAGCCACGCAGGCGCCCCCAAATTTACTTTTCATTAGTGAATTTGTTCGTGAACATACAGTGTAGTATTGATTTCAGGTATAAATACAGCAGTTCGGTACTTCCGCATATGCCCCCTCTGCTCATCAGGACAGGTGCCTTCCTTCATCCCCATCACCTGTTCCCCCCCACCCCGTCCCCTGCCTCTGGTGACCATCAGTGTGTTCTCTGTAGTTCAGAGTCTGTTTCTGGGTCTGCCTCTCTCTTTTTTTCCCCTTTTGCTCATTTGTTTTGTTTCTTAAATTCCACATATGAATGAAATCCAAAGGGTTACTATCCAACCTCCATAAAGAACTTCTACAACTCAACACCCCAAAAACAAATAATCCAATTAAAAGTGGGCAGAAGACTTGAACAGATTTTTCTCCAAAGAAAACATCAAGAGCTTGTTTAAATCACTGGACTGGTTAATTTCACTGCGAATTTAGCCGCGCTTCAGGACCCAGGTGTTAGATTCATGCTGGTCCAGGTGTTGCTGTGAGGATGTGTTTAGGTGAGATTAACATTTAAACCAGTGGACTCTGAGTACGCCAGGTGACCCTCCCTGAGGTGGGGGGCGGTTGAGAATTCTCCTCCAGCTGCAGCATCAAGTCGTCCTGGGCTCTCTACCTGCTGGCCTGCACCCCCCCACCCCCACCAATTCACACTGGCTGGTCCTGACGGCGGCCTGAGCCCATTTCCTAAACCCTCTCTGGAGACATCATACTGGTTGTTTCTCTGGAGAACCCTAACACCGTGTGCCCCCCGCCCCCAGGCATCACACTACTTGCACAGTACATGACGTCAGAGCAGACTGGCAGGAAATGGCGTTGCCGCTAAGGATCTCAGCAGAGCCCGGTCAGAGTCTGTCAGGGCAGCTCACGGAGCCCAGCTCGGAGCCCTTTTGATAAAGGCCCCCACGGATGAACGGACCGCCTTCAGGAGGAATCCCGAAGCTGGAGGGGCAGATGACGAGCTCGTGTTTGCAGGGGGAACCTAGTGCAGGGGCGTGGCCCACATGTCAAAGTCCTAAACCGCAGGACTCAGGAATGAACAGGCCGCTGAGGCTGGCTCTAATCTAATCTGGCTGGTGTCCTTGTGAGCACAAAGATACCAGCAGTATTCTGCACGCAGCAACGGCCGTGTGGGGACAGAGCAAGAAGCTGGCCGGTGGCCAGCTAAGGGGAGAGGCCCCAAACCACGTTGATCTTGGACTTCTAACCTCTAGAACACTGAGCAAATAAGTACGTTGCTTACACCACGCAGTGAGGCAGCTCTAACGGACGTGCAGACTAACTCCCTTACCCATAGGTCTACGGGCCGGCCTGCGTCTCCCCACCAGCTCTCAGTGCCCAGCTCCTCGAGGGGCTGTGGGAGGGGGCTTCCTGCTCCGTGCACCATCCCCCACAGTCATGCTTCCCGCCTCCGTGCCCCGGCCACAGTCTTGTTCCCGGCCGGCTGCTTCCTCCAGTGCCAACCCCACCATGCACCCCTCTGGGCGGCATTTCTACCCGCTGGACACAGCTCTGGGCGCCGGTGACCTCGGCCATTGGGGACAGCCAGACGAGTCAGCCAATCAGACGAGACTATGTTGGAGGCAAGATAAAGCGGGAAGGGGCAGGGGAGGAGGAGGGAAGGGTTCCATCTTCAGTAGGACGCCGAAACAGGCCCCGGTGGGTAGGCCAGCGGTGCTGGAGGGCGCTTTGCAGCCACGTGTCCACCGGTCACGGCGGGCCGGTGGAATTAGGCTAATTATCATCTTCTCTTCATGCTCTGGATGTACGGCAGTTAACGTACTTGCTTTTATAATTAGAAAATAACACAATTCACGGGGCACCTGGGTGGCTCAGTGGTTAAGCCTCTGCCTTCAGCTCAGGTCATGATCTCAGGGTCCTGGGATCGAGTCCCGCATCGGGCTCTCTGCTCTGCAGGGAGCCTGCTTCCTCCTCTCTCTCTCTCTCTGCTTGCCTCTCTGCCCACTTGTGATCTCTCTCTGTCAAATAAATAAAATCTTTAAAAAAAAAAAAAGAAAAGAATACAATTCTTACACACCAAGGCTTCCGTCCCCTTGCGGTGTCTGCAGGACAGCGTCTGGCACTAACGGCCTCCAGCGGCCTCCCCACCTCCACCCAGACTCATCTTTCGCTCCTCTCAGGACAAACTGTTTTGTCCCCTCAGATAGATTCTCTGTCACCCACATGTGTCAAGTCAGATGCCAGACTTGGCAGAGAAAAAGTACAGGACACGCAGTTAAGTCTGAATTTCAGAGAATGAATAATGTAGTTATTTGAGACATACTAACAAAATTATCTGAAATTCAAGTTTTGCTGAGCTTCCTCTCCATGTTTTATCTGGCGACACTACAAGTGAGTTTCCTTGGCCGTCGGCTGGAATAATCTTTTGCATGTTTCCCAATCTTTCTACTTAGACGGGGGGGGGGGGGGGAATTGGGGGGTACAGAAGGCCAAGCCCATCAGCTCCTCTGGAAGGTATGCCTGGGGTGGAGGAGGCTTTCCTGGAGACCGCGCAACCCTGGCTGGCTCAGCAGGTGGAGCATGGACCTTGATCACGGGGTTGTGAGTTCGAGCCCCATATTTGGTGTAGAGATTCTTAAAAAAAAAAAAAAAAAAAAGAATGGCCTTTGATCAGAGGCTTCTGACCTGGCCTCGGGTAAAAAGGTGAATGTCCAAGGGCTCTGAACTTTTCCTGCAGAAAAGAAACTCTATTCTCCTCTACGGGATAGTTACTTCAATCTTCCAATCTTCCAAGATTTCCTTCTTTTTGTTGCGGTAAAATGTTCTTAGTCATGTTTTTAACTTGTCAAAAAAAAATGACATTTTATTGGTTTTAGACGAAGATGGAAAAGAAGCTGTTAAAATGGACAGTTTTTCTGTCTGCTTTCCTGGTGGCTTCACAGGGGCCCCCAACACCCCCTTCTTTAGCTGCACAGACCCCGTCTGCAGAGGCAAGGCCGACAGTCTCCTGCCAGGCAGCCCTGCGCTCACCCAGCATCCCAACGAGCAGACTGTGTGCGGCGCCGTGGGACCCCAGCTGGCTGTCGCCGTGAGTCTGCAGTGCGCACGGGGATGCTGTGTCGTCCTGCCCAAAGCTGAATCCCAGGCAGGCTTCCCCTCTAAGACTGGGAGAGTCAAGGCTCTCCACCATGACCATGTCTCTCCATCTAGCTGTCCTCGGCACCCACCCCTGCTCCTGGGGCCAAATAGTGATTCTTGTTGCTGTGTTAACGGACCATTTCATAGAGGCCTTTGTGCTGAGGTGACAAAGATCTTCAGGCTGCCTCGTTAACTGAAAATACAACAATGCTCAGGGTGCAAAATTTTGCTAGTAAAAGGGAGAAACACAAATAATATACTTGATTTACTTCTAAAGAAACACTGGAAGGACACACAGAAAACAAGAGAGTTTCCCCGTGCGGTAGGGATGGGGTTGTGGCCGAGGGGTGAATAGAGGTGGGGTGCTTGTAAATCTTCTCGACGGACATCTTTTTATGTCTTAATTATTGAACTAAGTGAATTTATGTGTGAGGCATCTGGGAGGCTCAATTGGTCAAGCATCTGCCTTTGGCTCAGGTAGTGATCCCAGCGTCCTGGGATCAAGTTCCAGTCAGGATCTCAGTCCTCGGATCAAATTCAGGTCATGATCTTGGGGTCCTGGGATCAAGTTCATATCATGATCCCAGAGTCTTGGGATCAAGTCCTGTATCGGGCTCCCTGCTCAGCAAGGAGTCTGCTTCTCTCTCTCCCTTTGCCCCTCCCCACGTCGTGCTCTCTCTCAAATAATAAAATCTTTTAAAAAGTGAGTAAGTGTTTAACTCTTTAAAAATTAAATTACATTGGGGCACCTGGGTGGCTCAGGTGGTTGAGCGACTTCCTTCAGCTCAGGGCATGACCCTGGAGTCCGGGGTGGAGTCCCTCATCAGGATCCCTGCTCAGCAGGGGTCTGCATCTCCCTCTGCCCTTCCCCCTCTTATGCTCTCTCTTTCACTCTCTCTCAAATAAATGAAATCTTTAAAAAAAATTGATTTACATCATAAGAATGATGTTACCTATTTTATTTTCTGGCTCTGTCATTTTGTCGTGAAGGAAGCCAGTCGGGAAGCAGGGAGCTGCTCGCTCCAGATGCTGAGATCTTCCCACTTCCTGGGCTCACCATGAGCCAGCGAGCCCACCAGAATCCATTCCCATGACTTCAGGACTTTGGGGCTCAACACTGTGTCAGTCTTTTTTAAAAAATTTTTCTCCAATTCTGCTCTGCCACTTGTTATAATTCCTGGCTGTCTGCCACATCTTCCCAGCTCGGCTTTGATTTCCCTGAGTGTAGCATCAGCACGTTTGCTGCACTGTGTCCGGCAGCCCTGATTTCTGAAGCCCCCGTGGTCCCATCCTGTTGTCTGTCTGCTTTAGTCCCGCTCTCTTCTCCCTCTGGAGCCCACTTATCTTTGCTTGTGAGCGAGATATTTGGAAAAGTATATGAAAAAGTCATTCAAAGCCTACAATGATGTTAGTTTCTTCCCAGGAAGATTTTCGTTTTTGACACAAGCCAAGAGTCACCTTAAACAAGGTCAACACAACATTTAGGGGCCTGGGACTTCATTTCTAGCTCCTTTGAAGGCTGCCCAAAATACAACTTGGGATCTCAGCAGCGTGCAGAAATCAGCCAATGTCCCCAGAGAGAAGCAACCCCAGGGGCCAGGCTCCCCTCTACAGCACCCTTTCCTCTCCCGAATTTTAATTTTTCAGACACTTTAAAAATATTTTATCCAGACTTTTTAGTTGTCTTCACTTGCAGGAAGTAGCAATTCCGCAGCGCACCTGTGGAGATGGAAACCCTTCTGACCCAGGCTCTGGTTTCTCAGGGCGGCTTCAGAACACCTGCTCGTCTTTGCTTCCCTCAACAGGCCAGTCTTGAGCTCGCACACAGCCCCCCCCTCCCCCCCCCCCCCCCCCGCACCCTGAATCTTGCGTCCAGAAGAGCTGGGGTCGGATGAGCCCTCCTGACACCAGGCTCAGGACCAGGAAGCCCGTGGGCGCGCAGGTTGGGGCCCCCGGATTCTAGCTCCGTGCAGCACCAGCATCAAGAGCAGCGCTGTGGCATTAGGGCCCCTGATAGGTCTCAGTTTGCAGACCAGGATGTGACAGGAGGTTGGAGCTGAGTCCGCTCTAGAGGCAGAAAGAGGAGCCAAACAGAAAACGCTCCGTGGTGCTAATGATGCATTAAAAACCTGTAAGTGAGCAAAGATTTCGGCGGCCTCCGCTTCTAGGCAATGCTTCTTCCGCCCACTGGTTTGGGCTGAACCGCTCCGAGAGCTTTTGCTAAGTGGACTGGGGCAGGGTGTTGGAGGGCTGAGGGTCCCGCAGCGAACCAGCTCCGAGGCTGCCTCTGAGGAAAGCCGGTGTTGATCTTTGCCAGAGTCACTTACGGGACTGGCCTTGGTGACCAGCCTTTCAGGACCTCCGGGGCGCGCCGCTCCATCTGTAGGACGGAGATGGCAGCTCCGGGCAGGGCCGGGTGCGCAGGGCCGCAGTGCGCGGGTGGACGGGCCAGGCGGGGTGGGCGCCGACACTCGGGGCACTGTCCCCCGGGCGGCGGCTCCGCGGCGGAGAGTGGCTGCGTGTGGGGGGGCCGAGTGGTCCTGGTCGGGGCACTGTCTGTCGTTGGGTGACGGCGGTCGGTGGCCGTTGGGAACGTTGGGGTGGTTGGGGCGCGGGCGGCGTGTGGGCGTGGTTGGGAAGGAGCCAGGCGCGCGCCCCCGGCGCCTGGGGGACTCAGGGCTTTATAAAAAAATCTACGGATTTGGGGGCAATCCCGATTCTATTGCCCCACTTTCGGTGCAGGTGGAGCCCTGCCTGGAAGTCGGCGGCCGCGCGGGTGGACGGAAAACGCCCGAACGCGGGCTCCTGAGAGCCGGGCAGCTGGGCTCACTGGGGGACACGCACCCTGCTTTGCACCCGGCGCGGCCCCTAACTGGCGCTGCGCCCCACCTGCCGCGTCACCCTACCTGCAGCTGCCCGCACCTGCTGTGGCCCACTCGGGGTCCCCAGACTGCCCAGGGGCCGGAGGACTGGGGGGCGGCCCCAGGTTGGTGGGGCTGGAAGCAGACGCATTGCTAGACCCCTGTCAAGAAAGAGGACAGGGCTTCCTAGCTGGCCCAGGGGATAGAGTATGTGACCCTTGATTTCAGGGGTGACTTCAAGCCCCGCAAAATAATATGGACAAAAATAAAAAGATAAAAGGATCTCAAAATGAGAAAATGTAAATGAGCCAAAGGGAACATTTACTTGTAATGATGACAAATTAAAAATGTTAAAAAGCTGACCACAAACACCAAAACTACCACACAGTTTTAACTGTCTGACCACTTGTATATTTTCCCTATATTTTTAGCTTAGTACCTTTTGATTCCATCTTTATTTGACAGCAATTTTGTAATACATTTTCTCCAACAAGAGTGAATAAATCGGTATTTCCTCTAGCGTGGTTAACAGGTTTTCAAATGGAAAGTTTAGAAAAGTTAATTTCAGTTTTATAGTGATTATTGGTGATGTCGATTTTCAGTATTGCTAACTTGGGGAAAACTTCTGTCAAGAGATTCTTACATGAGGGCGCCTGGGTGGCTCAGTGGGTTAAGCCGCTGCCTTCAACTCAGGTCATGATCTCAGGGTCCTGGGATCGAGTCCCGCATCGGGCTCTCTGCTCAGCGGGGAGCCTGCTTCCTCCTCTCTCTCTCTCCTGCCTCTCTGTCTACTTGTGATCTCTCTCTGTTAAATAAACAAATAAAATCTTTAAAAAAAAAAAAAGAGATTCTTACATGAGCTCTATGATTTCAGGGCGTTTCAAGTTTTCTTGGGTGGTGACAAACCTTAAATTGCTAAAGGTCATTGATGTGTTTATTTTTAATTCCTTGTTGTGAAAGTGTTTTATGAGTTCTAGATTCTTTGTGGATGCCATTATTTCATGCTAAATCAACATGAAATTTAAAAAATTTCAGTGTGCTCATAGGTTTATTCTTTTTCCTCAATTGATTTTCAAGGGCTCTAGGAGTGTCTTCCAGTTAAAAATTTATCTCCTCATCAGCTGTTGATTTGGGTTTGATCTGAAATTTTTTCCCTTTTGTTCACTTTCTGATATCAGAACAATTTCTGTTGCTTTCATACAAAAATATGTGAAATATAATTTTATTTTATGCTGTAGATAATTGTATAGAGTAATACAAATAGGGATAAATATATTCCTGAAGAAGGGAACGTCCACTTTGACTGGACACTGATGGACTGAATCGTGCACTTTCAGTCGCCTGTATCTGGGGGTTGGGAGGATTTGCCGGCTCGCGGAGGTACATGACATAGTCTTACCATGACACATCCATTGGACCCGGCACTTCCGCCCCTGAAGTTGGCTAAGTTGTGTCAGTGGAATCAGTGGATGTCAGATGTGTTCCTTGAAGCCCTTTCTACACAAAGACACCCAGCAGGAACTGGCGAACCCCCATATCTCAGCACTGCCAAACCACGTAAGCCTCCATTTCTCTCCAGCTGGATCTCCCCGCAAAATGCCACCTGACACAAAGGAAAATGAATAGAAGACATGGCAATCTTCACTGTGGTTCTAATACGTTCTGCACATTGCATAAACGAGCGGGACCATATGGACACGTGGCTGGGGTACGTTGTGGGGCAGAGCTTGGGAAGGGCCAGTGGGAACGAGGAGCTTGGTGTAGGACCTCCTGTGCGCCCCCCCTCCGCTGTGCACACTGGCCACCACACGGCCCACCCTCACCCGCCTCACCTCCCAACACTGCACGCCTCCCTCCGTGAAGTCTGGAACTAGAGGTTCACAAGGTCCCCAGTTCCAGGGAAGGGGCTAATTGCGTAGTGCCGTCCTTTGTTTGAAACAGGTGTTTCCAACCCAGGGCTGACAGTCAGCCCCACACACACGTGCCCCTGGGGCATTCAGCCCTTCCTACAACCTGTCAAAGTATCCATGAAGGTCGGTCTGTCTGGGATTTTCGGGAGCAGCTACTCCGCGGGTTCTTTTTTCCCCCAGCTTCAGCTAATTTTATTTATTTATTTTTAATTGAAATTCAGTTAAATTAACACGTAGTGTATTATGGGTCTCTGAGGTAGAGGTCAGTCTTTCATCAGTTGCGTGTAACTCCAAGCGCCCATCTCCACTCATGCTCTGCTTCATGCCCATCCCCCGGTCACCCCACCCCCACCCCTCTGTGACCCCTGGTTTGGTTCCCAGAGTCCAGAGTCTCTCATGGTTCGTCTCCCTCTCTGATTCCCCCCTTCAGTTTTCCCTCCTTCCCCTGTGGTCCTCCCGCTGTGCCCTGTGCTCCACAAGAGTGGGATCATACGGAGTTCAGGACTCCAGGACCCTTTAACCACCTGGAGAAGGACTCTCACCTTCCCTTCAGGCCGTGGCCTCCATGCCGTTGGGTAGAATCCCGGGGCCTCCAGGAGACCGGCTTTTGCCACAGTCCTGAGGTATCTGCTGAGTCTCGAAGCTCCAGTTCCTGCGCCCCTGACCTTTCGTTTCCTAATTCCAGAGCAGAAAACTTGAGGCTCCGTTCTTACTTCTTTGACATTTTACTGGCGAGCCTCCTGCCTTGGCCCCTGGCTCTGGCCGCCCTGCCGGCTGTCTCTCCCGCGCCAGCCCCTTCTTCCACTTGGCTCGCACGGCTGTGTACCTCCTCCTCCTCCCCAAACCTACACACCAAGTTAACTTGCCTCAGCCGGGAATCTCTTGCCGTGAGGAATTACAATGCCAGCTTTAAAGCTATCCTTTTTATTTTCTTTATTTCTTAGTTAAGTTTTTAATTTTATTTATTTTTAAAGTAGGCTGCGCACCCAGCATGGAGCCCACATGGGGCTCGAACTCAGGGCCCTGAGATCATGACCTGAGCCGAGATCAAGAGTTGGATGCTCCAAGGACTGACCCACCCAGGCGCCCCATCACCTATTTTCAACCATCCCGCGCCCTCTGGAAACCTTCCTTCTTAAAAGAAATGTCACAGCGCCTCTGGGTCTGAGCAGCATGGAGCGTGGTCCCCTCCAGAGCGGTGCGCGGATCTGCGTCCTGTGTTGGGACAGCACCAATTGCCTGTCACGGAGAGACGGGGCCCCACACCGCTGAAGGACCCCTCCTTCACCTGTGCCAGGCTGGGGGGCAGGGAATCCAGGTAAGAATAATTCAGAAGGTGCCTTGAATTTGAGGTGGTGATGATGCCTCCAAGGGGCAGAGGGAAGGATCTAGCTGGCTCTGGGGCTCAGGTAGGCCACAGCCCCGTATCAGCGCCACTGCCAAGGGACAGAGGGGACGGCTGGCTGTGGCCTTTACCCCAACGTCCCTGCACGGGGAGCTGTCCTTCCAGGGGTGGCCACAGTTGGGGAAAGGAAACCTAGGGGCCGGCAGAGAAGGCAGTTTCCAGTGTGGGACTCCCAATGAGGGAACGTTTCCGAGTGGTCAGTTCAGAGGCAGGCTGAGGACACGTCCCAAGGATTCCCAGTTAGGATTTAATTGGAGACTTTCAAAAGGAGCATTTGAGATGCCCACCCCTGTGTTAGTAGAGGGGAGCGTGCAAAGAAGGGGAGACTTAATCCCATAGCTCAGGGAGCGAGGCGGGAGCTGAAGTCGTGGGTTGGGGGTGGCAAATGTCTCAGGGTGGTAAGTGAGGTGATGGGGCAGGAAGGGAGAGCACCCCCCCCCCCGCACGCCTGAGTGCAGATCAGAGGGGATCTGGGCTCGGAGCTGCTCCTGGACGGGCCTGGGGCGGGGTCTCCTCCGGCCGTCCTCTTGGGGAGGCAGCAGTCATGCGGTGGACAGCCTGCCCTGCTGTCGACGGGGGCCCCGAGGGTGAGCAGGAAACCGGCCAGCAGAGCTCACACTAATGTGAGTAGTTCAGAGCGGCCGCAAGGAGGTTGCGGGCCTTCCCTCCCAGCGAGGCTGCAACCAGGGGTCCAAGCAGGCGGAAACAAGGCAAATCACCCGACTCGACTCCCGACTGCAATATGTTACCGCAGCTAAACTTGCTCAAGACCTCCCGGAGCACGCGCTCTGTGCAGGACTACGCTGCGTGGCCCGGGTAGGGGGGATAATCGCACCCTCCACTTCCAGCTGTGACACGTGGTCGCCTGTCAGGGGACATGGGCCTGGAACAGGAGCTCTCCAGCTCTGGAGTGAGGACCTGAGTCACACTCTTCCTTTTTTTTTTTTTTTTTTAAGATTTTGTTTATTTGAAAAAAAAGATTTTATTTGAGAGAGAGGGAGAGAGAGAGAGAGAGTGAGAGGACGCACAAGCAGGGCGAGGGACAGAAGGAGAAGCAGACTCCAGACGGAGCAGGGAGCCGGACGCAGGACTTGGTCCCAGGACCCTGGGATCATGACCTGAGCCGAATGCTTCACCCACTGGGCCACCGGGAGTCCTGACACCCAGACGTTTTGTTGAGTCTAGAATCCTATCATTCTAGCCCCTGATGGTCCCTCTTCTAAAATATGCGAAAACTTAAGTAATGGTTTAAACTTTGTCCCAGGTTAAAATGTGCAGGTGGGGGTACCCGGGAAAAGTCCC
The DNA here is from genome assembly GCF_902655055.1 of Lutra lutra. Taxonomy (NCBI): domain Eukaryota; kingdom Metazoa; phylum Chordata; class Mammalia; order Carnivora; family Mustelidae; genus Lutra; species Lutra lutra. The sequence continues at coordinate 231,970 of NC_062283.1, forward strand.
CACCCTGTCTTCTAGTCGTCCGGATGTTTCATTTCAGTGTCACTTTAATGGGGTTTTCTTCATGTGAGCGAGATTGAGCACCCTTTATGAGGTAGAGCTATTTTGTGCTTTTTCTATGAAGTGTCCACTTACGCTGCCCAGTTTTCCCTCTGACAGCTAAGACGGCTTTCGTACTTGGAGGCTGCCTCACTGTGTCAGCAAATCAGCCCTTTGAATTTGATGATCATTGTAAACATGTTTGTTTTTAACGGTTTCATTTGGTCATTTGTCTCTTAATGTTGCGATTATGGCTTTTTTCCACAGAGAGATTGAAGAAGATGTTTCTTACTGACACATAGTGGACAAGAATGTTATTTAGTTTCCGGTGTGTGACATACACCGTCTGGAGGACAGTCACCGTCTGCCACCATGCAGTGTCATCCAAGTGTCACTGGCCGAGTTCCCTCCATGCATGTCTTTCTGAATGGAGTCGACTCTATCTTTTCTTGCACGATGTCCATGCCGACATGTTCTTGAGCTAGTGTGAAGGTGGATAGGGCAGACGCCTGCCTTGTAGTCATTCAGATAGCCAGTAGGAAACCCAAGAATAGGACCGAGTGACTCTACACACTGCCGGACGGTGTCAGGTGCTGTTCTGCCCCCGTCTGTCCAGAATCCAGCTACTGATGCCCTGTCCACTTACCAAGCCTCTGCTGAGCTCTAAGACGGAACATCCTGGATGAGGAAGCATGTGGTCAGTGTGACACATGTCGGGATCTGGGTCCCAGCTCTCCGTTTTCCCTGTGTGACCCTGGGCAGGCTCCCCACCTGGCATCATGAAACAGGACAGGAATGTGGCAGGGTCAAGGGCTAGAGACAGGAACAGATGCAGGCAGAGGAGCTCGGGTCCAGGCCAGGGTTGCTGATTTCAGGAGGCAAAATCCCAGCTCTGCCACGGTTCAGAGGGAGGTGCTAGACCGAGCAAGTCACGGAGCTGAAGGGGCTCTGGACTGGGTGTTCGGGGGGATGGGGAGAAGCGGGGTGCACACAGCCCCCAAGCCAATGGGTTTGGGGAGGCAGCTCTGCGGGGACTGGAGGTGGAGAGTGGGCTCGAGCTCCCCAGCTCGGGGGAAGCTGCACGATGAGGTGGTGTGTACACTGAGAAGGACGCCAACCCACTCATGGGACAAGGGGAAGTCAGGGACCTGGGCTTGGGGACAGTGACTGTCTGTGGCCAGGGAGGACAAGGAGGGGCCATGGAGTGAGGCCCTCCCAAGTACCTCGGACGTTTCCAGCCTCTTCCTGTTTTTGAAAGATTTTATTATTTAGTCACTTCTCCATTCCATGTGGGGTTTGGACTCAGGGTCCAGAGTCACGGCCAGCGACGGAGCCGTCCCGGCTGGTGTCAGGGACACCTGGGGTCAGGGCGGAGGTCAGCCCCCGGACAGTGGGCTGGGCTGTAGAGGCAGGTTCCGTGACACGCAACAGGGGCTGCGCAGGTGGGGCTTTGGGGAGTTGGCTCTGGCTTGCGTCATGTTTACACCGAATGCACCAAGACCTTCTCCCTCCCCAGGTGCAAACCAGCCACACCTTCCCCAGCCAACGTTCACTTCACCCGAGTGCCCTAGACCCCACCCCAGCGGCGGTTCAGGCTTCACCTTCCCGGCAGTCCCGTGTTTCCAGGAAGGAGGGGCCCCTCACCTCTCCCCCAGGGCTCCTGACACGCGTCGGGGAGAGAGCCTTCACCGCAGGCCTTCCGCCTGGACAGCCCAGGGGATGACCTGGAGGGGCGGCAGGGACACGGAGGGGCAGCACGAGGGGAGGCAAGTGGTCTGGAGATGTGGCAGTGAGAATGTTTAAGACAAGGGCGGCCGTCTTGGGCTCCTCTTGGAGAGGCTCTGAAGGAAGGGAAGAGGCCTTCAGACTTTGCCCGGCCCAGGGTTGGCTCTACACACCCTGTCCTCTTTCTCTTTCACTCTTTCATCGTGAAATCCATGTTGCCCAGGAAAGGATGTTGATTGAGAGCGAGAGAGACATGGATGCCGATGGCCGCAGCCACACTCTGCCACCATGGCCACCAGGCTCCTGCGGTCCCGTGTGGGAGAGGATGCACAGAACTGTCCCCTTCTCTTCACTGCCCACCCATCGGAGATGGTCAGCTTTGAGGCTGAGGACGCCTTGCCTTCCAGGCACACTGAGCTCTGCAAAAACAGAAGGCTCTGGAGAGGACAACAGAAGTGGCTGCGAATCATCTGCTGGCGCCCCACGTGGGACAGATAAAGAGAGGTTTTCAGAGGCTGGAGGGTGTGCGTCAGGGCCCAGCAGAGACCTCCGCCAGGTGCAGACCCATGGGGTGCATGGCTGGGCGGCGGCCCTAGTCGCAGACAGCGGGCAGTTGCCGGACCCGGGGGGCCAAGCCATGCCTCCTCTGCTGCCCAGGGGCTGTCCCCCTCCAGCAGGGCCCCCTTGTCCCAGTGGTCTCTGCACAGGCCCCTCCAGAACCACACAGGAGAAGGGGGGCCTGTGGACGGGAGGACTGCCGGGGCCATGGTGCCTCCGTGGAAGGACCTCGAGGGAGAGCGCGTCTGCCCCACCAACCAGCAGCCCCTGCGGGGGGCCCTGAGTGTGGAGGGTATACCCCTCTTCTGTCCGGATTGCCTGCTTCTGCCCACTGCCGAGGCCTCGGCCTCCGGGGTCCTCCGCCGCCCCCTGCACCGGAAGCCCTGTTCCAAGGGGGTTCTAGGCACCAGCTACCTCCGTCCCGGCCAGCCAGAGAAGGTGCTTGGCGTCCGCGAGGAGCGCAGGCCTCTTCTGCGCGGGGCGACCCCGCGGTCCCCTGAACACTGCGGGGGCTGGGAGCCGGCCACAGACGGCACGGTGGGCCTCTGAGAGGTGAGGCCCCTCCTGCCCCACGCCCGCACACGCTCGGAAACTCAGCGCTACTCCAACCTTCCGCTTCCCCTGCTTCGGACCCTCGTCAGACTCTCCCCCGCAGCGGGTGCCCCAGCGTCCGTGCACTGACGGGGGTCTAGGTGCGGCTGTGCCCGGGGTGCTGCGTCCCGGGCCGGTGAGAGGCCCTCAGTTTGCTCATCTGTGGGATGGACGTGGGCCTGAGGACGCACAGCTCTTCCAGGACCAGACCCTAGGGTCCCCTGCTTGATAGAACTAGACATTTGGTGAGAAATGGGATCAGCTTTTGCATATGCTGGTGAGTATCCGGCTGTCTACGTGTATTCCATGAGACTTTTGGAACTATGGTCTTTAAATTGAATTCCGGTGTAGTGAGCACACAGTGCAACATAGCTCAGGTATACATCACCTCCCTGCGGGACCCCCTGCTCCCCAGCACCTGCTTGCCCACCCCCTCCCCGCCCCTCTGGTGGCTGTCAGGGTGTGCGCTAGAGTTAGAGGCTGTTCTGTGGTTCTCTCTCTCTCTCCTTTGCTTGTTCGTTTTGTTTCTTAAATATCACACATGAATGAAATCAGATGGTATTTGTCGATCCTGCAAATGTACTGAAGCCTGGAAATGAGTACATGATTCTCTCTTTTCCCTCTTCCTTTGCCTGCCTTCCTTCCCTCCTTCCTTCTTACAGTGGTTATTTTTATCTTAATTAATTTTTATCATAAAAGTTACATGCTCTTGGTAATACATTCAGTCAACACTGTAAGGAACGAGCTCAAAGTGAGAATCTTGCTGCTTCCCAGAGGTAACCATTGGTAGGTTTCTGCGCATCCTTCTTCCAGGAAACTGTGTGTGAACGCACTCTGTAAATGCCCCACACCCACCCAGCCCAAGGATTCTCCATATTTTGGGTAACTCCTTTTTGTCATCTAAAAGTACACCTTGGACATTTACCCATTTTCCCATCAGTGTGTCCAGATGGATTCTTACAAATTCTTCAGCCACCGCACGGCCCTCTGTGAGGGCGCCGTGAGCAGCAGACGTGCGGTTATTTCAAGGCTATTGTTTTGTTTTGGAATCGTATAGACTGTCTGGGTGAAGAACCTTCAACACGTGTTCTAGAGGACTTAGGGTCTCCAAGAGAATACTTTGGGGACAGTGTGAGGTACTTTCCAAGTTCGGATTGGTTTTTCCCGACCCTTTTTATTGAATAATCCGGAGTGACCCCACGGATTTGGATCCCAGCCTTGTAATCCGCTGTGTCCACACGTACACTTGTATATTTTCTTGACTCCTGTTCTTCTCTTTCTTTCTTTCTTTCTTTTTTTAAAGATTTTATTTATTTATTTCACAGACAGAGATCACAAGTTGGCCCAGAGAGAGGGGGAAGCAGGCTCCTTGCTGAGCAGAGAGCCCTATTCGGGGCTCAATCCCAGGACCCTGAGATCATGACCTGAGCCAAAGGCAGAGGCTTTAACCCACTGAGCCAGCCAGGCGCGTCCCATCCTTCTGTTTATTTCTGCCTGTGTGCCTGGCCAGTCGGAATGCACACCTTTGCACTGTGTGTTAATGTTGGCTGGGTCTCAGGACCCTCCCAGTCCTCTTACGTGTTAGATTTTTTGTGGATATCCGCTATGTTTATTTTGCCCCTTGGCTTTAAGATTGTCATTACCAGGGGCGCCTGGGTGGCTCAGTGGGTTAGGCCTCTGCCTTCGGCTCAGGTCATGATCTCAGGGTTCTGGGATTGAGCCCCACATCGGGCTCTCTGCTCAGCGGGGAGCCTGCTTCCTCCTCTCTCTCTGCCTGCCTCTCTGCCTGCTATGTGATCTGTCAAATACATAAATAAAATCTTTAAAAAAAAAAAAAAGATTGTCATTACAGACCTGCCCACCCTTCAACCCCAATCCTAGTATTTGATTGGGTGGAAAATGAACATATTTTCACCAGGGTTTCTTTCTGTCCAGTATGAAAGATGAGTATTCAAAATCTTCACTTAGATACTGACTCTTTGAGGATGTGTTATGGTATAGGATGAGGAGGGGGAGTCCAGATCCGAGGGGACGATGGGCAGGTGGAGATATGATCTAGAAAGCCAGGGAGGCCGGGCTCTCTCCGTGCAGAGCCCGGGGAGAGGTGCCCCGCAGCCGAAGAGGCCGGTGCAAACACGGCGAGGCTTCTCCAGCTCTGCTCTGTGTGGGACGCTGCACAGTCTCGAAGGAAGCCCAGAGATAATTCAGAATCCCCGTCCTCAGGTCCGCTTTAAAATGAGGACAGGAAGCCTAAAATAAGTAACAATGTCCGTTCCCTTGCGAAAGACTCCAGTAAGCTCCTGGACTGTGTTAGGAATGACCGTGTATGCTGGCGAGCGACAGGCAGGCGCCATCCCTGCTGCCTGCTTCTGCAGCGGAGGGAGGGAGACCGGCAAGGCTCTGAGATGGGAGTCACAGTGGCCCGCATGCATGGGGCCGGGGTGGGCCTCGTGGAGCCAGTGGCGCCCGACGGGGACCTAGCAGAGAAGCTGGCTGGTGTGGGGACCGAGGCAGAGCGAGGGCGCACACAGACCCAGTCCTGAGAAGCCTGGTCACATCCGAGGGGTTTATGATGACAGCCGTTGACAGGATATACCACCCGCGAATGGGGGGATCCGAGGGACTTCCTGAGTTTCCGGGTTGAGAACCTGGGTGGGAAATGGAAGGGAGGGCAGGTTTGAAGGAAGCATCACTTCATTTAGGACAAGTTGAGTTCACGTTGGGGCACATTTAGGGTCCTGGACATGTGGCAGGATGAGACGTGTGGATCTCCACGGAGAGCCTGGGGTAGGATCCCTAGGATCCAGCCGTGGGATCCCCGGATAAAGGTGTTTCCATCCAAGGAGATAGATGTAATGTCCTCAGGACCGAGTCTAGAGAGGACCAGGACAAGGAAGGGTGGGTGGGGGTGGGGGACGGGGAGGGACGTGGGGACAGTCACCTCAAAGAAGAGGAGGACTGAGAAGAGGCCGTCCAGATGGATTTCATTCCCAGAGATCTCCGGACCCGGAGGCAGTGGCTTCTGAAGAGAAGCAAGCCTGTGGCTGGGCTGTGCAGGGGCCCCGAGGACGTGGGGCCCAGCAGGTGGGCGGGGAGGGTGGACAAAGAGCTGGCCGGGGACCGAGGCGAGGCCCTCTGGCTGCTGGGCATCTCTGCCGACCTCCAGCCTCTGACTTCCAGTCTTCCGCAGACCCCCGGGGTGAGGAAGAGCTTCCCAAGTCCCACGTCGGGTCCTCAGAACGCCGCCTCTCCCTGTGCACTTCTCCTTTAGCAAAGCAGTAAGTTTTGAGAGTCTGCAAGAGGAACTGAAGCCAAAAGATGATAAAAATTAGAAAACGCTCCTAATAAACAGCCAACGGCTGCGACAAAATCTCCTGAAAATATTTTCCTGACCCTGCAGGAGGGACCTAATGGATGAAACCCCCGCTCTCCAGCGAGCAGCACGTCCTTATCTTCGGCCCACACTCGCCCTTCTGGGCTTGCTTGGTTTTCCACTTAATCACCGTCCCTCCCCCTCCAGGGCAACCTCTGCAAGTCTGTGTTGGGTTTTTATGTGTAGATGGTTTGGTAGAACATATGCTGCCTCGCGTGCTTACGTGCTGAGTGAACACAACATGACTGTAGGCCTCTCCTGTTTCCTGCTTTTCCTGCCGGCCGTGCTGCCCTTGCACGTTCCCAGGAGCGGACTGGACGGGACCCCTGCTCTCTGTGGCACGGCGGTGCTGCCTCGAGCCTCTTAGCCCTGACGTGAGGAAGGGACCCCCGGGGCACCGACCCAGAGACAGGATCCGTGGCTCCCTGAGGCGAGCACACTCTGGGGGCCCAGCCCGGGCGCCTGTGGCCAACCTGCGGGTCAGACAGACCCCTCCCCTCACCCAGTGTTATCCGGGTGTGTGATTTGTGTTAGTCTGACAGGCGTCGAACAAGGTTTCGATGCCGTGTTACCGTCCGTTTCCGTGGTCCGTGGTGAGCTTGGGCATCAGTTCATGCGCACGAGAGCCCTTCGCACGCCCTCTTCTGTGAATTAACTACTGATGTTCTTCGCAAACCTTCTCTTGGGTTCCTGTCCTCATCCTGATGCGTCAGCTTCCCTTTCTACATCCCACAGCTGAGTCTCCTATTGGTTTCGGACCCTGGGCTGTCCTCTCTCAACCTGGCATTTCGCTATTAATTTTGTGCACGGTGTCGTCACCAAACCGCAGTAGTGAATGTTGATGAGGGTTTGTTTTCAGACCCCACAGGTCACGACTGATTCTCTAACGATATTTTCTGCTGATGTTGCCGTTTTACCTTCACGCTGGGGTCTTCCTTCCGTCTAGAGCCTCCTTCCTGTTTGGATCGAGGAAGGTTTTCTCTGGGTTGGGAGCCAGTTTTCACAACGTGGTCTTCTCCAGACCCTGTCCCTTCTCTCACCAATTATGTCCTACCTTTCTTTCTAATCTCCTTGTGACCTGGGTCTGTCCCCAAGCTCTCACTTCTCCCACTTTCTGTGGGCTCTTGTCCCCAGGATTGTGCCATGTCCCCAGTGTGGCTTTGTGGGGCCTGTCATCCCGCAGGGCACACGCACCTTGTAGCTGATCCCACCTGGGGCTGCCCTCGGGGACACCCCCTTCCCGTCCACGTTAACCATGAAATCCTGTGTCTGTGGCAGCACCAGCTTCGTTTAGCTTTGCTTCCCTGAAAGCAGACTGTTTGGGGCACTGAAACCCTTTACTGTATCTGCAGCTTCAGGGACCCAGGGACCCAGCGAGACACTGATCTGAGATTGAGAGAGAGGCTGTGCCTCCTGGGGCTGTGGGGCTGCGAGCCAGGAGGCTCGTGTCCAGGAAGGGGAAGGGGTGCCCGGGGCTGTGCGGCTCCGTGGGGTTAGTCCCGCTGGGCTGGCGTCCTGTGCCAGTGGTCACAGCAGTCCCCACGCAGCGTTTGGGTGTTGGGAGGAAACGCCCCGGAGTCCAGGGAGAAAGTCCTGCTACTCTCATTTTCCGTAGTTATGCCTTTGCTTTCCCGTCATCCTCCATCCAGTGAGCTCCGTGCCCCTGACCCCAAGCACCACGCATCCAGTTTTCGGCAGAACTGTCCCGTACCAGGTCCCGGGATCAGGCCCTCCCGCTACCCAGGCCCCAGGTGGACAGACCACGGTGTGTCCCTCTAGGAATCACTCACCCACAGACTGGGGAGGTTCCTGAGACGCACGAGAGAGCTCTGCTGGCTCAGGACGCGGGAGGAGCAGAAACCCCCAGCCATGTGGGGGGAGGCGCGGGGTCCAGGGAGGGGCCGCCTGCGAGGGTCCTGGTGGCTGGTTGCTGCACTCTGACCCCTGTGTGTCTGGAGCAGCCTGATGGGTGTGTCGGGAGGGGGTCCTGGGGGCCAGGAGCCGGGTGCTGGGTTTGGCCCCAGGGTCCACCGGCCCAGGGACTTGGCTCCAGTCCAGCCCTGTGCTCCTCGTGGGGTTTAGACATGTGGCAGAGGCCAGTCCCACTCACCAGCTCCAGCCTGTGAGCCGCTTGTCCCTGGAAAACACAAACTGCTGGTCTTCGTCCCTGTAGGGGGACCGTCTGTCCCTCTTGGCCATGTGTACATGGGTCTGTCCTCACCCTGGACAGGTGGGGAGCGCCAGGCCGGTGATGGACGACACGCCTGTGCAGTGGACTCTGCACACGGCATGAGTGGGGGCGGGGGAGGGTGCTGGTGTTCCCTCGGGAGTGTCCCAAGGCCCAGGGGTGGAGGGGCCCCCGCGAAGCTGCGTCTCCGGTGATCCATCCCACAGGTTCAGGAAGAGGCGGAGCGGGAGAGCCTGCAGCAGGGAGCCCCCCTTGGGCAGCGGCCAGACCAGCCCAAGAACAGGCTGCTCCTGCCGGACGACATGCTGATCCTGGTGGCCCTGTGCCTGCAGAACTTGAAGCTCAGAGAGGAGTTCGAGAGGGTGAGCAGAGCTCTGGAGAAGGCCCCCCAGGCCTGGGCACCCACCTGCTGCAGGTGTGGACAGCGATGATGGAGACAGTGCTCCTCTTCTGTGGTGGGGGCTCCTGCTGGTCATGGTGACAGAGCCCTGCTTCCTGGTGACTCGTGGGGCGGAGCGGGGTGCCAAGAGGGGCCCCTGGGTTCTGCGAGGTCTGGGACGGGCCGGAGGGGGGTTGGAGGTGGTGGGAAGCTGGGTGCCCAGCCCACGCTGACTGATGCTCTCTCCCCCTGTGTGCTAGGAGGCCGGCGACTCCCCGGACAGGTAGGGGCCGTCCTGTCCCCCTCGCGTGCCCGCACATCCACACCCACAGACTCGTGCCCGCACTCGGCCTCCTTGGGGTCCAGGGGGTCCCTGTCCCGCCGCCTCAGGCCCCCATGCAGCACACCGGGGCCAAGGCAGCAGGACCGGCTGAGGTTTCTTGGTTTCTAGGAGCGCTCTGCAGAATGGAGAGTGCCTGCGGCTGGAGAAGAGGATGCTGAGCCCCCTGCTGCCGTCCTCTGGGCGGCTTGCCACCAGCTGTTTCCTGGACGGCCCAGGCTCACCCCAACCCCCATCTCTGCCTCCCAACTCCCCCTCCTTCTGCTGGGCCAGTCCCCCAGGAGGCTGGCCCAGGAGTTTCTGGGCACCCGCATCTCCCGAGCAGGACCCCCTGGGCTCGTCCCTGCCACTCGGACCAGATGCCTGAGCCTTGCTCAGGCTCTCGGCTGACCCCGCACACGTCAGGCCTGAGTCCACCATGCTGCCCGTGAGCAGACAGCAGTGCCTGCCTCTCCCCATGTCGTGCTAGGACAGGAGCGCCCAGTCCCCCACACGCACTCCAGGGTTCTGTGACCCCTTCCCATGAGCAGGACTGTGGCTGGACTGCGCAACAGCAAAGGGCACGGAGTGTCCCTCCGGTCACTGTGCTACCCTGTGTGGTCACTGCAGGCAGGACTCCTCGGACACGGACCGCGCTGGGCCAATGAAGCACGCGGGCCGGGCCAGGGACCCGCAGGCGGCCACTCGACTGGCAGCAGCCTCTGGCCCTCGGCCCACAGGGAGCAGGGCCCTCAGGCCAGGGCTGCAAAAGCACGAGTTCTGCCTACAGTGTGAGCCCCTCCCAGACACTCCGACCCCGACACCGTGACAGCGGTCCCCGCTCCTGCCCACGGCGTCATCCTGCCGTCCCGGACACTCGGAAGCCGACAGTGGTCCCCGGCCGGGCTTGGACCCGAACCCCCATGTCCACGTGTGTGATGAGTCTGGTGCGCCCTTGCCCTTGGCTCTGCAGGAACCTGGCCGGGGGCTCAGCTGCACGGGCCTTGTTCTCTCAAGTGCACGGTGGGGCTGCTCCCGCGGGCACCACCGCACGGGGTGCTGGGAGGATTAAATGAGTGAACACCTAGAACAGTTCGTGTGTGTGCGAGCTCTCCCTCTGAGCCTGGCCCCTCCCCCGGGGCCATCACTTCCCTGTGAGGCCTGGTTGTGGCAGAAAACCCCTTTTCCTTCTTTACACGTCAGTTCTAACAAAGCTCTTCTTTTCTTTGGAACGATCTCTGTCTTGGTGAACAAAGGTACTGCTACTGTGTGTGTGGGGGCGGGGACAAGAACCTCAGGGGAACCCACGGCCGACAAGACAGGCTGCAGCCCTCCCGCGGGGCCTGGAGAGGGTGATGGCCCGGAGGGCGGCTCAGACCTGAGCACTTGTGGGGCAGGCGGGGACCCCGAGGGCCGATCCAGGATAAGGGCCCCCGCAGCTGTCCCGAGTCACCGAGTCACCAGCAGTTGGCGTTTCTCAGCGAGGGGAACAGATGCAGGCCCTTTGTGGGGAGTGTGGCCGTGTGAGCTAGCTCCCCGGGACCCTGCATACCCCACAGTGGTTCAGGCCTGTGGGCCAGATGGGCGCTCCAGCCCTCACTGCGTGACCTCGGCTGCAGACACCCCACCCTGCACGTGAGACGGGACTCCTGCAGGGACAGCTTAAGGTACTACTGCACGCCCGTCCTCTCGCAGCTGCGGACTGGGCCGCTCATGTCTTACCAGGCCCGCCAACACCAACAGAAACACAGGCCAGTTCTCAGTGGACCCCAGGTGTGGGGCTTCGGGTGTGTATTACCATCACTCAGAGACTTAACGCATCCACAGTTTTGAATATAACGTTTTCTGGGAATATATATATATTTTAATATTTATCTATCTATTTGACAGAGAGACATCGAGAGAGGGAACACAGCAGGGGGTGTGGGAGAGGGAGAAGCAGGCTTCCCACTGAGCGGGGAGCCTGACACAGGGCTGGATCCCAGGACCCCGGGATCATGACCTGGGTCGAAGGCAGATGCTTTAACTCACCAAGCCACCCAGGTGCCCCTTCCCCGAATATATTTTATAGACATCGTGAATGTGCCCAGAGGATGCACTCAGCCCCGTGCAGCTGCTGCTCCTGGGCCCACGTGTCCTCTGCCTGCGCCCCAAGGAGGACAGGCAGACCACCAGGAACTGGCCTTGGCCTGCATGGGCTCCCGGGCCCGTGGGGAGGTGACCCCACTTCAGTTTGTGTTTAAGGAGAGCAAACAGGGCTGACGACGTTGTCAGGGAGTGGCACGTTCACACGGAGTGGAAGACGAGCCCCAGGCCACAGAGGGCGTGAGAACCATACTCTGCACACAGCCTCTCACGTTCCCCCGACCCCGACCCCGGGGCGGCTGACGTCCTCCCCCTCCATGCCCCGCGGCCCTGGCTCTTTCCCTTCCCCACGCCAATCCCCGGACACCAGTGAGTCCAGGCCTAGAGCCTCGTCCCCGCTGCTGCTGGTCACCCCTGCGGGGAATCCACAGCTTTGTGCGCGGGTGCGTCTCTGCCCCACAGCGCACCTCTCTGGGCCTCACCCTTCCCACCACCCCGTTCTCGAGCCCAGACTGTGACTGCCGCCACAAGGGACCATGTGGGCCGCCGGTGACTGTGTCCGGCCTTGCATCTCAGCTGACGTGTGTTGGGGGCGGGAGGTCGCAGGCAGGGTCAGGGTCTGGTCGCCCAGTGTCCAAGGGCTACAGGGCCAGCCAGTCCGGCCTCTGCCGACCTTCTCCCCTCACTGGGCACACGCGTCCTACAGCAGTCCTTCCCAGGAAGCCTTCCCGGCCGGGCTGGGCCCCATGCCCTGAGCTCTCCCACCGCCCCCTCTGTGACGTCCCCTTGCTGCCTCTGTCCAGTCCGGGAGCTCCTCCAGATGCCAGATTTTTTTCATTTTCACAGCAGCAGTGGCCCCCATCCTGCCTGGTTCACAGGTAGCACACAAAAAATGTTTCCCGAAGGCACACGTATACGAACCCTCATTTCTCTGGAAAAAGACAGAATGAAGAGAGGTGCCTTGTCCCAGATCACACAGTGGTGGCCACAGGCTGGTCTCCAGCCCAGTCTTCTGGCCCCAGCCCAGGACTCCTGTGTCCCTGGAGCCCCAGGCTGTCCACAGGTGTCAGGGAAGAGGCCTGATCAGCACATGGGGTCACCCACCTTGCCCTTCAAGTCCTCACCCTGCCGGGCTTCCACCCCGTCCCCCGGGGAGCTGGCAGGGGTGGCGTTCGCACCATCCTCCGGGGAGCTGGTCCCGGCAGAGAGTGACCGCCTCTCTCAGGAACTCACGGAGAAGCTGGACCCTCGGCCCCAGAGCCCAAAGAAGGGAAAGACCTTCTGGGTGAAGGAGGCCGTGAAGGTGTAGATGGGCTCCTGGCTGACTGCGTTGACGAAGGTCACCCAGCCCACCTCGTAGTCCAGGGACACGCGCACCTGCCTGGGCTGCTCCTGCAGCGCCAGCCTCGTGGGGAAGGAGCCCAGCGCTGACACGAAGCCCCAGGCCAGCCTCACGGCCCACACACCCTCCTCTGGCCGCAGCCGCAGCTCCCCCTTCCGCCTCACGGCCTCGCTCACCACGCCCACCGTGCAGCTGCCCCCGTGGGCCAGGTCCACCTTCACCAGCCACGTGTGTCTCCCCGCCGTGAAGCCACTGAGGGCCAGGACACAGGTGGCCCGGTCAAAGCGCTGGGGGCTGTCTGGCGAGCTCTGCCACTTGTAGGAGAACTGCGCGCGCCGCCGGTCCTCAGATAAGAGGAGCTTGGGGTGGGAGGTCTGGGGGTCCAGGCAGATGTCCGCTGCAGAGGACAGAGACGGCAGCACCGTTTACGACCTGCGGGAGCAGCTAATGCCCCGCCTCCGCCTGCTAGTGTCATTCTCCACATCACCGTGCCTGTGGCACGCATGTCTCCCAGAACCATGCCAGGAGTCCCGATGCTCTGACTTCCCCGCAGACCACCCAGGACAGAGTCCGGGCTTTGAGCAGCCCGGCCAGTGACAGTGTGTGCTCCCGCCTGCCCACAGATGCCCGGGTTCCACACCCGCCGTCCTTGGCTCAGTGCCGGCCTTGGAGGGCAGCCCTGTTCCTGCAAACGCGTGGCCTCCCGAGGCTGTGCCTGCCCCGCTGCCGCTGGCCCCCACCCCTCCTGCCTCTGAGACCTCCAGGGCCGAGAGGGCCTCGGCTTCGTCCCAGCGGCAGGCGCACACCTGGTCTGACCTCGCAAGCGCTAGGGCTCGCCTGAGGGCTTATTCCTGCTGCCTCCATGATTTTAAACCCGTCCGAGTCAGAGGGCCGCTTCCCAGCACGAAACACAGCACGGACCCTGCACAGTGTGGCCTTCAGGTGGGACGGTTCTAGATGCAGGTGTGGCCGTGGCCCAGCAGCACAAGGTGCCCGGGTCTCTGGCCGACAGGTGCTGTGGGTGGCTCCTGCGCCAGCTGCCTTCCCGCTAACTGTGCCGTTAAACTCCGCAGAGACCAAGCGCGCTTTCCAGTGATTCCAACGGTGAGATTCCAAACCCAGATCAGAGTCCCCTTGCCCAGGAAACCCTTCTTGATGACTGTCATCCCGGCTGGTGTGACCTTTGTCCCCGCCCGTCAGGTGCAGATGAGAACATGCGCTTCGTGACAGGGTGTGTGAGTGTGTGTGTGTGTGTGTGCACATGTGTGCGCGTGGGCAGGGGACTCCGGGGCGCCTGGCAGGGGACCCGACGACACACGGCTTCCCCACCCCCGCCCATCCTGGCACAGGCTGCCTACCTGGCTCAGAGTCCAGTTCGCAGCACAGCTTCTCTGTGAAGAGGAACAAACCAGGATGAGCTCTCGTTTGTCTCATGAAACCACACCCCGCTCAGTGGTGAGGAGACTGGCCCCAGCAGGGAGGGACGGGACAGGGACAGCAGACAGACCCCCAGACCCGTGCTTCTGGCCCCAATCAGTGTCCGGAGCAGCAGCGACAACGTGTGCCTGACTCTGGGGCTTGGGGGCGGCCGCCTGGCCCTGGGGGGGCTGTGTCTGCCTTGCGCAGCCTCTCACATGGGGCAGAACACGTGCCCCAGAAACATCGACCAGAAGAACAGAAAAGGGGGTGAATTGAGTTCTTACTCTCCTGGGAAATTTTTGGAACAAAGGTCAGATTTGATTAGAGGACGACATCCCTCACGGCCAGGTCACTGGGCGTGCTTGCTGGCAGGCTCCAGTGTGGGCCCATCCAGGTGACGTTGCTGTGGGCGGGCCACGTGGAAAAGGGCAGCGTCATCCCTGACGTCAGGGACAGGGCGCTGCCAGAGCCACATGCCTGACTCATGCCCAGCATCACACCCGTTCCCACCAGCATGGCCTGTTCCAGGAACACGGGCCCAGTCCCCACAGGGGCCTGGAGTGCCGGCCAGACGGGGGAGGGAGGGGATGCAAGAGAGTCAGCAGCCCCACGGCACGAAGAAACACTCTGCCTTGTTATTAATTAGCCATGTTCATCATCAGAAACTTACCATGTATGACAAGTGCCTCTGCAGACTTTTTAAATTATCAAAAATGACGGGTTTTGTTAATCATTATTTTTTATATTGTTCAAGGTCAGCAGATCAGATTTACTTGTGTAATTATTTTTCAGATCAGTTAATTTTTTTCCAGAGACCTTCATCTCTATTACTACCGTGTTACGTTATCCTGACCAGCAGATTTTACCAACACGTGCAAAGAAGGACAGCCCAGGAAGGCACCAGAAGGGTATGAGCCAAAGGTCACTCAAGCCTTGGGCAGTGGTGGAGTGTGGGGGGCGTTCCCAGTCCCGGGCTTCATGGACCCCCATGCCCAGGGGAACCCTGGGGTCCTCTTACCCAGAAACATCTCCATCTCCCTCCTCAGCGGGACAGCCTGCTGGGGGAAGTCCCGAATCCTCTGGCCCAGCTCAGGGGACACAGCCTCTGGTTTCCGGCACTTTCTGGTTTCACATCTAGGGGCACGGAAAGAGTGGGGTTTCTCCAGACTCGGCTGGCCACCTGCGAACCGGGCACAGGGGAAGCAGGTCCCACAGGCAGACACACTTCGTCGGGGATGCACCCCACTGCCCACCGTTGGGCAGCTGCACGTGTAAATGCACGCATGTGTATGAAGTTGTGCCGTTGATGGGACAAGGCTGTGGGCATGCAAGACTCAGGCGTGTGACGCCGTGTGTGCATGCCTGCGGGAGACGAGGGAATGGCAGCTTACCTTATCAGAGTACTTCTGATGTCCTAGGAGAAAGAGGGGAGAGCAGGAGTTCAGACAAACACCATGTTGCCACAGAGGAAAAGCACCCAAGATCCTGTAGCTGCTGTGTTCTGGGGCTAGTGAGGCATCCGGGGTCACAGAGGCCACCCCCTGATCCCACGCAACCACACAGCAGAAGGAACTGGCAGCCAGCTGGAGGCCAAGGCCCCTGCTCTCAGTCCCGTAAACCGGGAGTGTGGCCCCCAATCACGCTGCCCATCTGATGCCTCTCTGGGCGCCCGCTATCTCCGGAAGAGCTTCCTGAGTGCTTGGTGGCCCCACAGCATACCCGGCCTCGGAAACAGCACGGGACATCTCTTTGCAGAGCATGAGATGCTTTTCAAACTGCTCGTTTCCACTGTATTTTCCTGTTGGAGTCTCACAGCATCCCTGAGAG
The DNA here is from genome assembly GCF_902655055.1 of Lutra lutra. Classification (NCBI taxonomy): domain Eukaryota; kingdom Metazoa; phylum Chordata; class Mammalia; order Carnivora; family Mustelidae; genus Lutra; species Lutra lutra. The sequence goes on from NC_062283.1 coordinate 247,812, forward strand.
GCAGGTAAGAAAAGGACCCCCCAATTCGATGGACGTGGGACAGTGAGAATCCAGGATGCAGAGTGACTGAGGCCTGTCTGGGGAGCAGGCGCTGGAATTCAGGACCTCTCTTGCCCTCGGGGTGAAGGGGAGGTGGCTCAGACATGGGAGGGCGCTGGAAGTCAGAGGCAGCCTCAGGTGGGGCAGTCTCACCGTCAGGAGCTCCCGGGCTGGCCTCCCGTTCTTCTCCTCCAGCTCAGAGATCAGGCTGCTGAACCGACAGATCTCCTCGCTGACCAGGACATCGAACGCGTCCTGTTGCTTCAGGATGTCCCCATCCAGCTTCTCCAGCTGGGCCAGGAGGATGCTCTGCTGCTCCTCCAGGAACTGGCTGAGGTGTGCAAACTCGAAGACCACTTTCTGCCTCTTGGTGGCGACCTGACACTGAAGGGGCAGGAGGGGAGGCCGGGAGGGGTGATGCCTCCTCCTCCTCCTCCTCTCCCTCCCTTTCTTCTGCTTCCCTTTCCTTCTTTTTCCCCAGTTAGTTCACCCCCGTCTCCCTCCGGCCCAGATCCACGTCCTCCTCCTTGGGTGGAGAATTGGAGCCCCCACCCCAGGTCCCTAGATGGAGCGGGAACTGCTGTGGCCTCCTTCCCTCCTGCCGGGCGGTTTCTGGGAGCTGACAGCCCGGCATGGCGTTGGCCCCTTCCGTTTGGGCTTCTAGAAGCCTAGCCAAGGAGGGGGTGGTACAGCCCGCCTCTTGCCTCTCACAGGGCACCCTCTTCCCTCAGCACAAGGCTGTGTCCTGGGCCGAATCGCTTTCAGTCCTTATAGCCTTACAGCAGGTCTGGGAGGTTCTGCCGACTCCCACCTCACGCCAAGCAGAGATGAGCTCGTTTGGGTGGGAGTCAGCTAGAGTGGTCACTAGAGTGACCCCCCAGTCCCCATGCTACGTGGCCTTGGCTTCAGGGGGCCGCTGGATCCCGGGGGGCGGAGGGACAAGGTCTGGGGAGCAGATGGAGACCTACCAGGAGGACTTGTATCCTTTCGTTTTCTCTCGACTGGATTCTTTGAATCTCCTCTCTCTCTTTCCTTAGACACTCAAGACACTTCTGTATTTGTTCCTGGAGAGAAAGCATATGTAGTATGTTACACAGAAGCAATGACTGGTGAAGAGGACATGACCCGACGGAGGGAGCACCCCTGGCTGACAACACATGTGTCCTGTCTGCAGCATCTGGCTCTCTCCAGGTCCTTTCCTTCTCGCTGTGCTCTCCAGGAACCTCTCCATGTGCCAACACAGCCCATGACTCAGTTTCCCCATCTGAGGCTGGCTGTCTTCAGTTTAAAAACCCTAATTTGTTGGGGTGCCTGGGTGGCTCAGTGTGTTAAGCCTCTGCCTTCGGCTCAGGTCATGATCTCAGGGTCCTGGGATTGAGCCCCACATTGGGCTCTCTGCTCAGTGAGGAGACTGTTCCCCCACTCTCTCTCTCTGCCTGCCTCGCTGCCTACTTGTGATCTCTGTCTGTCAAATAAATAAATGAAATCTTTAAAAAACAACAACCCTAATTTGTTTTGTCTCTGGTAAGCTAGGCCTGGGATCGGTCCCGAGCCTGATATGCCCTTCCTTGAAAGTGTTCCAACTTGCTCACATCTCTCTCAGAGGGAACGCATACACACAGTCCCTTGTTGTGAATAGAACCCATTTTCTGTGCCTGATTCCAGATGGGAGAAGACACTTGGATAACATAAAAATAGCCGACATACTGCTGTAAAAACGGCTTGGTGTGGAGTAGAGTAGGAACAGGAACTCACACGAATATCCACGTAGGGACACTGAGAAAGACAGAGAGTGCTCTCTCGTCAGACGCTGGCGAGCTCGTGGACACGCAGTGGACGACGGGGAGGACCACACACCCGGGTTTGCCCCCCTGCACGCAAACACTGGTTTATTCACCAACACGAGCACACAGTCCTCCCTGCATACACCACATGCACGTCGTGCACATCACACTGTCTGCACGATTGTCCCCCAAATGCAGACACCCTCAGACGTGCGGGGCTGACCCACGTGGCCACCCAAACAGTCCACGCGTCCTTGTTGAGCCCCAGAAACTGTGGCCATATGTGAGCAACACGGAACATGCTGCAGCACGCCTGGGGCTCCTGCCCAAGGGAGGACAGGGAGAGGGAGACGGGCTGTGCCCCGAACCCCCGCGTGCCCTCTCCTACCCTGTAGGGCCCTGCTGCCTCGTCCAGGAAGCGCACGGTGTGGGCCCGGTGCTCCCAGGCCTCCCGGCACACCACGCACAGCTGTGTCTCATCGTCCTCACAGAAGAAGTAGACCTTCTCCCCGTGCTCCCTGCAGATGTCCTCTGCCTCGGAGTCCGGCGAAGACACCAGCTTGAGGTGCTCAATGCTCTCCACCACGCTGGCCAACTGCCAGTTGGGCCGGAAGCTCCCCGGGCGGAAGGGCTCCTTGCAGAGGGGGCAGGGGAGGGCCTCCCCGTGGAGGGCCTCCCCGGGGTCCGTGCCTGGGATCTCGCAGTAGCGTGTGAGGCAGCCCCGGCAGAAGTTGTGGCCACAGTCGATGGTGACCGGCTCCCTCAGGGTGCCCTGGCAGATGGGGCAGTTGACCTCATCCGCCAGGCTGGTCACGGAGGCAGCTGCGGCCATGGCCCCGCTGTGCCCGTTGGCACCTCAAGGTCACTCTCTGTGCAGGGCTGAGTTGGAAGGATCTGGGAAAACAGCAAGAACACCCACTCGTCCTCACACGGCCAGACACGGCCATGTCGTAGATACGCACAGACACCCTGGTGGTCGTGGACCGGCAGGCACACACACAGATTGCGCACACACAGACACGCGCACACGCACCCCCAAGGACAGGGCACCCACCTGATGCCACGGTCCTCTTGTCCTCCTCCCAAAGGAGCAGACGCCCCCGCTCCAGGAGAGGGAGGAAGGAGGGGCCCGGCATTCCAGAGCCGTCCTCAGGCACTGTCTGGGCTGCAGCCCACAGCCCAGGGAGCTGAGTCTGACCCGTCCCTGCGCCTGCGCCCGCGGTATCTTCGCGGTCCACAGCTGGCAGAGATAGTCCTTGTTTGGGGTGGGAGGCGGACCCGGTCAGGGACCAGAGAGGCCACACCAGCCCCCTGCGGTAGGACCAGCTGCCCCCAGGGAGATATGGTATCGGCTGGCGCAGCGAGCGGGAGGGCGCAGATAAGCTGGCTGCGCTCAGGGACACGTCCCCGGCCTGCCGCGGGCTTCCACGGAGGCAAGAGTCAGCCCTGCGTGAGGAGCAGGAAGGAAACCGGGAATGGCCGGCACTTGTTCAGGACCCACCGCTCACGCCGGTGTCTGTCTGCGGTGCGCCTGGAGCCCCCCGCCGCTCCGGAGTGAGCCTGGCGCTGCCAGCACGGGGCTCCGCGTGTGCGTGGGGAGGTGCGGGCCCCCATCTGTGCTCAGATCTGAGCGCCCCAGAGCCGCGCCCCCACGCAAACACCAAGGGAGCCACCTGTGCAATTCAAGTTTCCACCTGGCCATATTTTAAAAAGGGAAGTTAATTTTAGTATTTTATTGAGCCCCAAATACAATCATTTCCACGTGTAACCAGTCTAAGAATTAGGAACGAAGTATTTTATGTTCCTTCTAACAGGTGTATCGTTTGGAGAGCTGCGTGTCTTTGCTGGGACCTGCCGCATTCCCGTGCTCGGTGGCGTGGAGCTGCGGGCTCTGGGAGGGCGGTGGTGGGTGGCCGCCCCCGCCTGGGAGGGCCAGGGCGGTTGGGAAGGAAATGGGGTACACACAGCAGCTCAGGTGCAGAGCGAGGGAAACAGCGCAGGGCGGATGGCTAGCGTCAGAATGGGGTTCCCCTGGGTTTTATGCACAGATGCAAGGAGCGGATGAACCGCAGCCTGGACCATCACGTGGGGGAAGCACAGGGGCTGGGGGCACAGCCCCTGAGCTAGGAGACTCGGACTGACCCCTGCATCGCAGATCTCCAGCTCCATGACCTCAGGGAAGTCAGTTCACATGTCATGCTGTCAAATGAAGGTAATCACACCTGTCCCGAAGGGCTGTTAAAAACGGAAGTGGACTGTATGGGGACACTGGCTCCCCGGCTGGCGGCGGCAGAGGTGAGGAGGTCTGCCTGGGTGGGTAAGGTGAGCCGAGAAGGGAGGCAGAGGAGTGGCCGGAGAACCCCTCCCTCCGCAGTCTGAACTTTGACACCGATCGCACACCTGAGAGTGGAAGCTGGTGGCTCCCACCTGCTCAGTGGACAGGAAGCAATGTCACCTCCCTGTGTTTCCTCCTAGAACTCTCCACCCCACAGCAGTCAAGGGTGGGGTTCCAGGAAACCCTGTGAGCTCCCCTGTGTGAGCTCATCTCCCTGTGAGCTCATGCATGCTGGGCTCCCCACCCCAGGGACAGAAGGACGCGGCAGGAGTGGAGGACAGACTGACCAGGCCCCTGCTGGGAAATGCTGGGTCACTTCAAGTGCCCTGGAGTTTGACCCCACTCAGCTGATGGGTGGTGGCCGGTGGCTTCCCAGGCCGAACCCTCCTGCCTTCTTGCAGCCTCCTATTGTGTTCTCTTCATGACTCAGGCAGGAGTGACGGATATCAGGGACAGGGGATTTGTGTGGCCTGAGGCAGAGGCCTCTGTGGACAGGCTGCAGACAGCAGCGGGATGCCCTCTGTGCCTTCCCGTGAGGAGCCCACCCGTGCAGCCTGCAAGGGAACCCTGGAGGATGCAGTAATCTGCACCCGAGGATACATCTTCTGCCAGGTTGCGCCTCCCCCCACCCACCCGGATGGGGGCCCGGCCCTCCTGCCAGGTGCTGCCTTGTGTACTCTGCAAGGAGAAGGAGCCCACCCAGCCTCTCATGGTCCCTGTGCCCCTGGGCCCTCTGGGGGAGACTTGCTGTGAGGAGCACGGTGAGAAGATTTACTTCTTCTGTGAGATCGATGCTGAGTTGCTCTGTGTGGTCTGTCGGGAGAGTCCCTCCCACTGCACCCACCCTGCGGCCGTCCTCGACGGGGCCGTTCAGCCCTACCGGGTAAGAGGGACGGCTTTTTTGGGGTCTGTGTGGGCTGGGACAGCGTCCTGTTGCCCACCGTGGAGGGAACGGGTAGGGATCTGGACGAAGGACCATGGCTCCCCGTGGACGTGTGGCTGTTCACAGGCTCAGGGGGACCTCAGCCTCATGGGGCCCCATGGCGACAGGCACAGAGAGTTGCATCCGTGAACGAGTGCATGGGACGGTCTTCTGCCCACTGTGGGCAGGTGACCTTGGCCTCCCAGGACCCACACAGGGTATGGGATTTGCCAAGGTCAAGACTGCTGGGCTGAGAGGGATGCGAGGGAAGAGCAAGGGCGGCCTGCAGGCGCCCCTCTTCCTTGTGAGGGGGGGCATGACACGGCCCACCTGGGCCCCCCCACTCGCTCTGTCCATCCAGCCTCTGGGTCTACAAGTGATCTTCTCTGAAGCAGCTCTTGAGTCTTGGACTTATCCCCATGACTGCTTCCAAATGCAGGCTCTTGCCATCCTCGCCCAGACTTGCTCTGCCTCGAACGCTCTCCCTGTGTCCATTCTCGCCCTCTCGAAGCATCCTCCAATCTGCCAAAACACACAGTAGACCATGTTGTTCCCCTGCGCCAAACCCTCCTGTGGGTCCCCAGTGCCAGGAAAGCTCGGCATGGTCACTGGGCTCCAGTACCACCTGAGGGACAGTCCAGGCGTGTGCGGCACACGCAGACCCTCTCTAGACCCACTGTAAGCACTTTCTGTCTCTGCAGCCTCCCCTTGCCCCGTGCCCCACCTCCCCTTGCCCCTTGCCTCGCTGTGTTCCCACCAGCTGCTGGCACCCTGGACTCCGCCTTCTCTGTCCTTCAGGCGGGGTGGTGATCTCCAGGTGATCTCTGCAGGGATGAGGACCGCCCTGTTCACCTTTGAGTCTCTCCCCATTGGCGGTGCACCTGGGACTCAGCAGACGCTCTCTGTGAACTGAGCGGCCGCTCCCTGCCTGTTCTTCTCCCCGCAGGACCATCTCCGGAGCCAGTCGAAAGCTCTGCTCCTGGAGAAGAGCGAGATGGAGGCCACATGGCAGCGGGAAGACAGGAAGCTCCAAGAGCTTCTGGTAAGTGCTTCTGATACCTGGTCTTCAGGCGCTTGAGGGAAGCTTCCTGTCAGGTACTCTTGTGCTGTCCTCATTCACGTCCTTGCCTCTCTGCCCGGGCATTCAGGGTCAAGGCTGTGGAATCCCAGAACTTCACGGCTAGAGATGGTTCTGAGTCCTGGCCCAGGACCCATCTTCTCAGCCGCTTTACAGAGAGAACAGGTCCGGGAGCGGAACGTCCCGCAGGGCAAAGCCCATGGTCATGATGACGTGGCTACAGCCCGGATCTCTCTCTCTCTTAACACTTACTTATTTGAGAGAGAGAGAATGGGAAGGGGAGAGGGAGAGAAACTGAAGCAGACTCCCAGCTGAGCTCAGAGCCCACCCACGGAGCTGGCTCTCAGGACCCTGAGATCATGACCTGAGCTGAAATCGAGTCCGACGCTTCCGCGACTAAGCCAGCAGGTGTCCCTAGAAGCCGGGTGTCTTGGCCCAGAGCCACTCTTCCCATCCCATTCTGTGTGCCCTAAAGCACTGCCTTCAGATAGGAAGGGGTGGGTAGGTGTGTGAGGTGTCAGTGTCGCTGACCACGGGGCTGGCCTGAGCATGTTGGGTGAGCTGTAGGGCCACCTCTCTGAGCTACACAGTCATCCAGGAGGAAAGCCGCAGTCTGAGAATTTCGGGTGCCTTGACCAAGGGAACAGAGTTGTGGGGCAGGAAGAGACCCGCAGCTCTCCTTGGCTCCCTTCCAAGCATGCCATGTGGAGGGCGATGTCAGGGGACAAGAGCAATGCCACACACTCGAACCACGGCCTGGTTCCTTCAGTGGCTCTCAGACGGATGACTCCCACCAGCTCCTCCTGACACTAGGGAAGGCATGGTGAGGTGAGAGCCATGTTGCAGATGGGGAAGGGTGCTTGAGAAGCTCAACATGGCTCTGAGGGCATTCTGGGGCATTGTTCTTAGACAGGGGCATAGCTCTCACCAGTGGCAAGTCTGTTCTGAGACCCGTTCCGCCATAGTACTGAGAGAGCCAGGGACTCCCTGTGTCTCCAAGTCATGACAATACAGGTGACCCTCCTGGAGACCAGCCTCTCCATCTTCCTCCTGGCCTGTTTCTCCGTTTACTCCACGCAGACTCACATTGAAAGCAAGAAGCAGCAGGTGGACGCGGTGTTTGGGAAGCTTCAGCGGGAGGTGGCAGACCAGCACGGTCTCCTGCAGGCCAGGCTATGCGAGCTGGAGCTGCAGACTTGCATGGAGAGGGACCAGTACAACTCCAAGTTCTCCGAGGAGATCACCAGGCTCGGAGCCCAGGCCCAGGAGCTGGAGGAGCAGAGTCAGCAGCCAGCCAGCGTCCTACTGCAAGTGAGGCCTTGCCCACCCCGTGGGCTAGGAGAGGGGCCAACCAGGAGGGGACACGGGCGGAGGGCCCAGGATACTGGGACAGGCGGGAAGAGCAAGTGGCCATTGGTTCCACTGGAAGGGACTGCCAGGTCTTGGGTTGCACCGGCCCAGAGAGCTTACAGACTGCAGACCCAGGAAGGCTGGATGACTTGTCCACCCACTGTGGTCGTGTCAGGGACCTTGCAGTTGGGGGGCCTTGGGTTTGAGGACAGGGTCTTCCAGCCATGCGACCGGGGTGAGTCTCATGAGCCCCCTTAAATGTGGGGATAATAATAGCACCTCCCTCACAGAGCTCATGCAAAGATGGTAGGAAACAGTCCATACGAAATGCTTAGCATGGTCCCTGGCTCACACAGATTATCATTCTTTTATCCCATTTCACATCGGGTTCGGCGGGTAACTCAAGCCTGGACCCTGTTCCCCAGCAGCCCTCAAGCCCTGGAGGCAGAACACTGTCCCCAGAGAAGGCTAAGTCAAAGAAGCCAGCTCTAATGACCTGAGCAGAGTCCCAAATGAGCCGGGAGGCAGGATGTGATAGCAGTGTGATGAGTAGGGAACGGAGCAGACACAAGGCTCGGGAAGAGACAGCTCTAAGGCCGGATGATAAGGAGGACAGGCTGTGTGGAGTCTCCGGTGGGAAGGACGTGTGGACACTGAGTGCATGTTCTTTCTCTTTTGTAGGATGTCAGAGCCGACCAGAGCAGGTAGGGCCTTCTCCCCAGTCCTGCCTCCTTGACACCTGGGATGTTCACTTTGTTCCTCTCACCTCTGTTCCCCTGGACACAGACAGAGAGGGGCCCTCTGTACCCTGCCCCCCACAGGAATGCAAATTCACTTTGACAGACAGACAGACACACAGTCTCCACCTAAAGGGCTGTGCTCCAAGAGTCCGTTTTTAAACTAGTTGTTTGGTATCAGGGATACGGTTTTCCCCTGGAGGTGAAATTATAAGCCATAATCGTGTTTTTAGGCTGATGTAGGAACGCCTGTTTAGTTCTCAAAATTACTGGTACTCGAGTCAGCGTTGAACAGCATGTAAACTGTAACTCCGAGGGGAGAGATTGTTTATAAACTGCGGTGGCACGGAGCGTGGGAGACTGGCATGTGCTTCCAGTCCTTTCCCAGCTCAGTGGCCCCATGTCCTTCAGGGGCTGCAGAAGCCACCACAAAGGGCAGCCCCTGGCCCCATGCTGTCCTCTGCTGTTTGCACTTGTGCCTTCTCTGCGAGAAGAGCACTTGTTATTCAGCCACAGGGTCTGGACCTGGGGTCCAAGGCTTGGGAAGGGTCTCCCAAACTTTCTTTCTTTTTTTTTCTTTTTAAAGATTTTATTTATTTATTTGTTAGAGAGAGCGAGCGTTAGCACGGCAGACAGAGTGGCAGGAAGAGGCAGAGAGAGAAGCAGGCTCCCTGCCGAGCAAGGAGCCCAATGTGGGACTCGATCCCAGGACCCTGGGATCATGACCCGAGCCAAAGCAACTGAGCCACCCAGGCGTCCCGTGTCTCCCAAACTTTCAAAGAGTGTTTGGGGTATAGAGCTAAAGGGCTGTGCAGTCCTTTAGCTGGTCTGATGAGGGCACTGAGCCTGCTCGAGGTCCTGCTGTGGGGGACAGGCAAGGACGGAGCTGTTACCGGTTTTCTCTCATCTCCCCTCCCCACCCCCTTGCCCCTAGTAATGAACAGCACCCAGATTAGAAAGAATAGTTTTAAGGTCGTTTTTCCACCGACACTGTACTGTCCTCTAGAGGCAAACAGGGTAATGATCTCTGCCCCTTCCAGCCTCCATAGACCCCAGACATTCTCTTAGAGGACCTACCTCTAATTCTTTTTTTTTTTTAATTTTTAAAAAGATTTTATTTATTTGACAGAGATCACAAGTAGGCAGAGAGGCAGGCAGAGAGAGAGGAGGAAGTAGGCTCCCTGCTGAGCAGAGAGGCAAATGAGGGGCTCCATCCCAGGACCCTGAGATCATGACCAGAGCTGGAGGCAGAAGCTTCAATCCCCTGAACCCCCCAGGCGCCCCTACCTGTAATTCTTAAGGGCTGGTTGTCTGTAGGTATGAGACAAGGACTTTTGTGAATCCAGAGACAATTTCTCCAGACCTTGTCAAGAAGATCCGAGATCTCCACAGGAAAACACTCTCCCTCCCAGAGATGCTGAGGACCTTCTCAGGTAAAGGGGAGGGGCAGCAGCTTTCCCCATCCCCCTCTGGTGGGACAGCCGTGTCCTCCTCCCATCACCACCTTCCCCCTGCCTGCCAAGCTTGGCTCTTGGTGTCTTCCCTCTCTTAAGCCTTCCCTTGGTGGTCTCGCTCTGCTCAGTGGAACCGGTCCCGAGAGCATCTTCTCTCCCCAGGGACCTGCACTGGGCTGAGCGTCCAGGCAGGTGATGGCGGCTTGTGTCTCAGTAGACCACAGCAGAGGTCACAGAGCAGACGGCCATCTGCCGCCCCTGGGCTCACACGGTTCCCAGCTCTGCTCTTGGGAATGCTTGTGGGAAATCACAAGTCACACACCTTTCTGTTTCTGTTTCTCTCAGAAAACCTGGCACATCATCTGGAAACAGACTCAGGTAAACAGCTGGGGGTTTGGGGATTCCTTCTCTCCTCTGTCCAGTCAGTCCAGAGCAGTTACCTCTGCGAAGTCTGGAGCCTGACCACTGGGTGGTCTGCTCTCGCTTTTGCTGGTTATGAGTCATAGCAAGCCAGTGTGCCTCCTGGTTCTGGTTCGTTCTCCTTAAAATGGAGCACACACTGGTTCGGACCCCATGGGCGGCCAGGACGTAGAGGAACGCACACATGTAAAGGGCTTAGTGCTGTTCACGCTTGTTCCTTGTACGGATGTTATCTCCTCAAAAATAGTCACGAAACTCTTGGTTGGGTCTGTGTGTTCTGCCCAGCATTGCGCCAGGCTCTGTCGACTTGAACAAATGCATAGTTTTTAAAAAACAGCGTCTACTTTACTTGATTTAACGTGCCGGAGGAACAACGGGGGATCTTGTTCCAAGGCAGACTCTGATTCACCCGCCCCCTGGCCTGCGGCTGCGCTCTGAGACGCACACCCTCAGGGCGCCGCACTGGCCCGCACGGCGCTAGACTGCAGTCCTCCGTCCGGGAACAGACCGCTGCCTCCCCCGCGCCGCTTCCCCGCGCCGCGTGCGCCCGGGGCGCGTCCCTCCCAGCCCGGCTCTCTTCCCGCAGGGCCCGTCCCGCCGGACCCGCGCGCCCTCAGCCGGAGCCTGGCCCTCCCCGAGGACAGGAATCCAGCGACGTTCACCCGGGACAAGCAGGACCTGACGCACAGCACCCTGCGCTCCGGTGTCCCGGCGGCGCTGGGCACCCCCCGGCTGTCTCTCAAAGCGCCACCGCAGGTAGGTGCGGCCGGGAGCTCCTGGGGAGGCGGTGGGCTGGGCGGGCGGGGAGGCGGGTCGCGAGGGGGCGGGGCCTGAGCTCAGACCCGAGGCTCTCGCACCTGCCGCTCCCGGCGCGCCCCTGCCGGGCTGCGCCCCGCCGCAGAGGGCACCCCGCCTTCGTCGCCCGCTCGCCTGCTCATTGCCCTGCTTTGGCGGTTCCTGTCTGCATCAGCGGTGGCGGGCGTCGTCCAAGGGGCGCTGCCGCGGAGACCAGGGGCTGCTGGGGCACACGGGCAAAGCTGGGGAGCCCGCGCGCTTTAGAAAAAGAGCACAAAATACCACTACGCTAAAAACTGCCGGAGCTTCAGAAATAATCACCACGGGGAAAGCAAAGCTGAGCTGGGCTTGTTCTAATTGATGGAGCTGACTGTTGGGTTCCTGTTCCGTCGCGCACCTGGAGACGCTGCAGGCGCAGGGCCTCTTCCTCCAGCCCCGGGACTCCCACGTCCCCTCCTTTCTGACATTAGGTCACATTTCTTTCTTGTAGAGGGTGTCTAATAAAGTGTAGGTACTGTCAAACTTCTGCATGGCATGGGTCTCATCTGCGCAGGTCAGTGGGATCTCTGAGACCAGGATGCAGTCCTGTCCCTGATGGCACTGTTCCCTAAGATGACATGCTGTTCAGGTCTAAGGAACGTCTCGGATAGTCACTGTTATTACCATTATTATTACTGGATGATGGGGCTTTGGTTCACTTCTTGTGCACTGACCTAGTGTTTTGGACAAGCAAGCCTTTTTTTTTTTTTTTTTTTTTTTGGCTTGAGTATGGAATTGAAAAAGCGAATGAGCCACCTACACTGTATTTCCAACTGTGACTAAATTTAGGGTGAGTGGCTCAGGTAATTTATGGGTGTGGATAGGCACAGATGGAGGCTCTGGGCCAAAATTAAACTGCTCTGCATAAGAAAGAAAATGGAATTTGAAAGCTTAAGGAGTAGGAGAATGGGGAGCTGCCTGGGGGGAAATCACCCATTGGTGATCCCACAGGACAGTGTGAAACGCAGGGTTTGTGATGTAAACCACCCTTTATCTCCGGCGGGGTAGCCTCAGCTGCTGAACCCTGGGCTCAGTGCTTCTGTAAGCATTGCTGCTCTTGGGACTGTGAGAGTGCTGAGCTCTGTCCGCTTCCGGCCAGAGCAGCCGGGCTGCTGGCTTATGTGAGGGGCTGCCATGCACTTGGGGTGCCTCAGAGAACCAGAGCGGTGGTTGTGAGGACGCACATGGGGTGTGTAGGAGGACTCGGTCCACAGCCCAAGAACCGTGATTACAGCAGCCTCCGAGCCCCAGCCCAGGTCTCCCTCTTCTTGCTTTGCTCTGCACGCGGGGTGGCCTTCCTATCTGTGGGCAGTCTTGCTGGCTTCACTTGTGCCCTTAATTTCCCACTCCTGCCAATTCCCCCCTTTTCCTCGGACTTCAGGGCAGAGAGCTGTCTCAGTCATATTCCACGGGTCCTGGTGAGCAATCCGCAGCAGCCCAGGAGAGGTCCTCTTGTGTTCTCTACACTTTCCCCCATCTCCCTCGATTCTCTTTCCCATTCTCCTCACCCCCACGGGCACGACTCTCATGTTTTCACATGTCCTCGGCTACAGGGGGAGCTCTAAACATACCTACTACAGGACTGTTTCTACCTTTTTTTGAGCTACAATCTCAGCTTTAAGATCCAGGCATGTTGCTGTACATACATCTAGTTTATGGCTTCTAGAGTGTTCTACAGAACAAGTCAGCTATGTCTCATTATACTTCCTTTCAGCAAAGAACATGTAGGTTACTGTCTCCTGCCCCGCTGAGCGGGGAGCCTGATGTGGGGCTCGATCCCAGGACCCCGAGATCATGACCTGAGCCGAAGGCAGATGCTTCACTGCCTGAGTCCCCCAGGCGTCCCAACTTTTCTGATGACTTTACCTGATAACGATGCAGTTCACTGCTGACGTGTTTCACAACCACATACAGATTCTTTAACCTGTCCAGGACCCTCTTGGCTGAGCCACCATCTACCTCGGTGCTTTGCAAACCTTAGCATTTAAACACCATCTGAGAGTTTTATTCAAATCAAGTTCTGACTACAAAGGTGTAGGGAGGGACTTGAGATTTTCGGAAAGTTCTCAGGTGATGCTAGGGCTGCAACCAGACCCCTCCAAGCAGGGATCTACATCACTGCCCCCACCCCGCACACCTTATTGTGGACCTTCAATCCCAGACTCCTGAGAAAGGCTTTTGATTGGTTTGGTGCTGACTTGTGTGCCAGACTGCAAGTCTCTAGCCCGTGTGTGTCTGGGGACCCTTGATAACCTCCGCGGGGCCGATCACTGTGGCCGACGGATCCTGCTACAGCTTGTAGCCCTTTGGCTTGGTTGTTGTGGGGTCAAACCCTATGCTCTGCCAGACAGAAGTTACTTAATTTCTCGGAGTCTTAGTCTTCTGTGAAAAAGCGATCAAAATGCCTGCTCTATAGGATTATATGTGGCTTAAATGGATTAATAGGCGTAATGCAGTTCTGGAACCCAACCCCAGTGTGGGGTAGATGGGTTTTCCTGACCCCGACGCCAATGATGTGGACACCAGCTAGGTGTCCGGCAGATTCCACTCAATTCTGGCACCATCTACACAGGGATGGCATTGGATTTCCCAGGTTATGGGCTCAGGCCCGCCAGACTGCCCTCCACGTCAGATGCCTCACCCGCTGGATATAAATCAGAAGTTCCCATGTCCCTTTCCTTGGGTTCCACTAATTTTATGGAGTGACTCACAGAACTCAGGAAACCTGTTTACTCACTATATTATTGACCTATTGCAGATATTAAGGATCTGAATCAACAGCCAGATGAAGAGATACATAAGGGACGTGGTGAGCGAAGGGACTTCTGTCTTCGTGAAGCTTGAAGACCAGTGTGGCAGCGTGGGGGAAGCATTCTGGTCCCTGGCTGGGAGTTCTCTGTACGCCGTCCTCTGGAGTTTTCATGGAGGCTTCATTACGTAGGATAACTGATTAAATCAGTGGTCATCGGTGATGCATTCAACTTCAAGCCCCTCTCCCCTCCCCAGAAATCAGGGTGTGGGACTGAAAGTTTCAACCTTCTAATCATGAATGGAAGTTGCCTTGTTAACATAAACCACTTGGGGAAAAAGGGAGCCTGTTTTCAATAACAAAACACCCATCACCCTCACAGCTCTGAAGAGATTTCAGAAACCGAGGACAAGAGACTGAAAATTGTAACAAAAGATGGTTCGGGAAATTCCAAGGTTTTAGGAGCCATGAGCCAGGAACTGTGGACAAAGACCAAAAATACACGAGAAATATATTTTGGTCAAACGCATAGTTCCTATAAATCACAGTGTCACAGCGTGCAACGGGCTTGGTGCAGAGTGTGGCGTTTGCTCCGCAGGTGATGCTGTTTGGTTGTGCCCAAGACTTGGGACAAACGCTCAGAAGGAGACCCTCGCAGGAGGCCCAGTGAGTGGTCTGCAGAGCGGGAATCAAACTGCTCTGGACCCTTTAAATGTGCACCAAAGAGGACCTATTTATTATTATTTTTAAATTTTTATTTTTTAATTAGATTCAATTAACTAACATAATATAATTAATATAATGTATTAGAGGTTTCAGAGGGAGAGGTCAGTGACTCATCAGTTGCTTACAACACCGAGGGCTCGTCACATGAGGTGCCCTCCTTAATGCCCATCCCCCAGCTATCACATCCCCCGCCCTCACCCCCTCCCCTCCAGCAGCCCTCAACTGGTTTCCGGTGATTAAGAGTCTCCTATGGTTTTGTCTTATTTTATTTTTCCTTCCCTTCTTCTGTGTTCATCTGTTTTGTTTGTGGAATTCCACATCTGAGTGAGATCATAAGATAATTGTTTTTCTCTGACTTAGTTCACTTGCATAATACCCTCTAGTTCCATCTACATCGTTGCAAATGGCAAGATTTCATTCTTTTGATGGTTGAGTAATATTGCATTGTGTGTGTGTGTGTGTATGTGTGTGTTTATACACCACTTCTTCATTATCCATTCATCTGCCAGAAAAGGAAAAAAAAAAAAACCCTATTTAGGATCCGGGTCACCTCCACTTACCCATTCTTTCTCTCACATGCAACTGAAAAGCCTGTGGTCTAGTGAGAAATCTGGGCTAAGTCCAGTACCACACTCGGGGACAGAGATGACCGAGGCCCAGAGCTCACACGCAGCACCCGGGTGAAGGAAGGAGAGGGGGCGGGACGGGTTCTGGTCATGGCTGGCTTTCCAGCATGTCCAGGGCTGGGGGCGTCCTGAATTCTAAGAACACTGCAGTTTCCTTGCCGGAGGGTCACAATAGGGAGTTAAAAAAAAAGTATTCAAATCCACAGAAGAGTTTAAAAAAAAAACTAAACAGAGAAGCGCTGTGTAGACTACGGTGTTTGGGACTAGGTGGCTATCAGCAGTGCATGTTATCTTTGTACAGTCTCCCTGCCCCACCCCCTTCTGAAAGAGGACACAGAGCTAATTATCTTCATGGTGACAATGAGGCCATTGCTGCCAGGATCATTGGCTCACAGGCTTCTCTTTGTAGAGGGTTCCAGAGACTGGCTGGGTGGGGCCCGAGAGCCCTACAGAAGGGTGTGGGAGAAGGGTGTGCTGGGTGTTCGAGAAGTCGGGTGAGTGCCCTAGGGAACGAGGGCTCCCGTGGGCACCTGACTCAGCCTTGGGAAACCCTCCCCTCTGCCCAGGGCCCAAGGCACAGAGGATCCCTCCCACCTTCCAGAACTTGTGACTTTACACCTGTCCTCACAGAGCCGTCCATTCCCGGCCCCAAGTAGGGGCTTCTACGCACTGGTGCGTCACCTTGTTTCCCACAGGGCTGGGAGCCAAGGTCGTGCGTGGTCTCCCCAGCCCCTTGTGCTCAGCGGAAAGCACGGGCTCAGGTTCTGTGAGCTTCTGGAGGCTTACTGAACCTCCCTAACCGTCTAGTCCGTTCTGAAAACCGAGAACCAGTGTCTACCTTGGGATTGTTGTACAGAGTGAAGGAGACACCACCTGTGTAAGGAGAAGCAGGGATTTCTACCTCTGTGGGGAGCCACGCAGCTCTTCCTGCTGTGTGCTGCTGCCAGGCCTCCTGTCCTGTGTGCGGGTGGCACCTCCCTCTGGTCACCGGGTGCACAGTTTTCCCTGCATCAAGCCGTTCTCACGACACCAGGAGGACGTTCTGTTCTTCATGTCCCTTCTGACCCTGTCCCCCTGGAGACAGCATCTGATCACACAGGTGAAGGGCTCGGTCTCACGAGAGTGCCCACTGCCTCGCAGATGCCGGTCGCCAGCCCACAGCATCCCCTGTGCTTCTGGTGATCAACAGTGGACCAGAGGTTCCCACGGGGGCTCCCCGGGCTCTACTGACCTGTCAGGAGCACTCACGGTGGGCAGAGACGCACTGACTAGTCTCTGGTTGACTGAAGGACTGATAAAGGGTGCAGATGACAGCCGGATGAAGAGACACCCAGGGATCCTACAGGAGGGTCCCAGGCGCAGCGGCTTGTGTCCCCTGGAGTTGGGGTGCTGCCCCTGGGTGTGGGGGTGCTCAGCCGCCTGGAAGTCCCCCAACTCCGTGTGATTGGGATCTCATGGGGGCGCCCTCACGAGGGTATGTGCGTCATTAGCTCCATTCCCTGCCCCTCACCCAAATGGCTCGGCTTGTGGTGGCTGGGTCTCTGGGGACCAGACCCCTGTCCAGGAGCCTGCCCAGAGGCACCGCACTGAATGGGGGATGCTCCTAGAGCCATTATCACGGAGGACAGTACGAGGGTTTTGGAGCTCTGTGCCAGGAACCAGGGCCAAGACCCACGGATACACGCTGTGCTATCTCACGACAGGGGGACACGCAGACATCGCCTGGCACGGTGGGAGGCTCCCGGCTGCTGCTGATAACAGCGGGCAGTGGCTCCCACCCAGCAAACAGGGCACAGACATCAAATCCTACAGACCAACAGTAGCAGGGCCCACGGGCAGGCACCCGAAAACAAAGCGGGCGCATGGCGGATTCGGATAAGGTGAACACCAAAACACGAGGGAAACACTGGACATGGAAGGTGCTCTGGGGGGTCACCCCATGACCTTGCAGTAAGGGAGGACTGCTTCAGTAAGACTGGTGGGTAAGTTAAGGAATAAACACAGCACCCACCACAAGTTCCCCAGCATTAAAGTTAAGGACTTCTGATTACTAAGACGCCAGAACAGAGTGAAGAGGTAAGTTACAAACTGGGGAAAGACATTGACAATACATAGAACGGACAAAAGACTAGAATCCAGACACTACAAAAACCGCAGATCCAGACGCAAGAAAACCTCGAAGAAAAATTCAGAGGACCAGAGCAGGCCCTACCCAGGGAGGAATCCCAGAGCCACCATCCTCAGCAACCCCGTGCAGGCGAATGACAATGGCCGTGAGACCGATCGCCCGTCAGCCGGACCGGGAGGACTTCATCAGCCGCACTGTCGGGAGGACAGAGGGACACTGAGACACTCTACGTTTTGTTAATTCAAGCATGAATGTAAGACTTTGTGGGTAGAGAGAAGGAAAATATGTAACTTCCCAACCAGGAGCAGAGAAACACGGGGATTAAGAAAACTTAACCCAACAAAGAAAAAAAAAAGCACAGAAAAGAATGACAAATAGAAATCATAAAATACGATCATAAAAATTTATTGGTTTCTCAATAATCACAATAAATGTAAACAGAATAACTCCTATTTGCTGAAAGACCAGTTTCTAGACTGGAAAAAAAAAAATCCAGCTATGCTGTTTACAAAATAAGCGATAAAACAATGACCCTGAAAGATTAAAAATAAAATACTGGGCAGTGATAGTGAAGGGAAAGTCGATGTAACTGTATCAATGTCAGAGAAGACATATTTCAACGCAAGAAGTATTATTAGGTGGAGAAACAGGGATAGTACATTTTGGTAAAAGGAACAATTTATCTGGAAACTATAACAATACTAAGCTCTCATACATCTAACAATTCATGATCAGTTACAAAAAGAACAGAACAGCAGATTTTAAAAGATATTTCTTTCAGTCACTGATACTCAAAGACAGAGAAAATGATTAGGATCTAGAATATTGGAGCCACAAAATAAGATTCTTCTAATAAAGATAGAGCATATTTGAATAACAAAATATAATTCATCCAACGATTATACAAAGAACCCTGAACTTAAGAGTAAACATAGTCTTTTTAAAAAAGATTTTATTTAATTACTTGAGACAGAGAGTGAGCACAAGTTGGGAGAAGGGTCAGAGGGAGAAGCAGGTGCCCCACTGAGCAGGGAGCCCGGTGTGGGGCTCCATCCCAGGACCCAGGGGATCACGACCTGAGCCCCTGGGGGCCCCTGATTTTTCTCTGTCACACCCCTTGGGAGATGACCTGAGTCATCACCAGCTTATCCCTCTGTACTACAGTCAAGGGCCCGGAATTTCACGCCAACAGCTCAAGCTGGGTGTTAAGGGCCTCCTGCGTCCATTCCTGGAAACGTGCGGGTCCCAGGCCCGCCCCAGCTTGCAGCAGCAGCCTTACCCCTTCCTCTCCTTCTCTCCGTCCCCCCAGCCCAGAGCTGGTTTTCTACCAGCAGGGGTGACTGAGCCCAGCTTAGCGGAGGGAGTTTACAAAGATGCGTGCGGGGTTCAGCAAACCGCCCGCGGATGGTGAAGCACCCCTGGGCTGCAGGGGCGAAGTGGGGAGTCCCAAGTCAGCAGCAGCTCCATGACCCCTCGGGGCAACCCCCCACCCCCACCAGCTCTTGAGGGTCATCTTGGCCGTGCCGGGCCTCTACCTGACTGGCTGCTGCTCGCGTCTCTGCTGGCTCCTCCTCGGCTGTGGACAGACGCCGGAGCGCCCGGGTGTCAGCATGGCCCCTCTTAGTGTCGATCTCCACACCTGCCCCAGGGCCTTAGCTGGCCCCTGTGTACTTCTGACTCCCAAGTCTCTGGCTTGGCCCTGACTCTGACAGCCCTTCACCCGGGAGACCTCTCCATTCGGATGCCGACAGAACTCTCAGAAGCAACGCCAGTGAGATCCAAGCCTGACTCCCCAACCAGGCCCAGCTGTCGTGGGGCTGCCCTCACCTGAACCCCAGACCCAGGGCCGTCGGCCTAACAGCAGATGGCGTTTGCGCAGCCTTGCACGCGCCCCTCCTACTGCCTCGGTCTGCCCGGCCCTCGCTCAGCAGATTCACCCCCGGCGTCCCCTCTCCCGGACTCTCGGCTTCCTTCTCTCTCGGCACAAAGATATTTCAAAAAGCAACCATAGTGTTTTAGGTCCATGATGCTTATTTCCCAACATATGCTATGTTTGTATTTGCTGTGCTTAGTTTATTTATTTACTTATTTTTAAAGATTTGTTAATTTATTTGAGAGAGAGCATGAGCGTGGGGAGGGGGGAGAGGGAGAAGCAGACGCCCACTGAGCGCGGAGCCCCGGCAGGGATGGGTCCCACGACTCTGGGGTCACCACCTGAGCTGAGACCAAGAGTTCACTGCTCAGCCGCTGGGGCCCCCAGGCGTCCCGCACTGCTTAATACTTGTTTGTGCCTCTCATGGGACGAGCTCCCTGAAGGAAGGGGGCACCCCCACGAAGAACGGTGTCGGGGGCGTAGGAGGGGCAGCATGCGTGCCGTCTGAGCGGCTCCCTAAACCCAGACCCGGCGGTGTGGTCCCTGCGGCTGGCATGGTCCGCCTGTGCCAACCCCTCCCCTGCTCTTCCTGCCCTCCCTGCACCCTGCTGCAGACATGCGGGTGTCCTCTCCCAGCCTGTCCCTGCCTGTCCCCCTGCCCGTGTGATGCTAGACTCTCCCTATCACAGCAGCCCTGGAGGAGCGAGCGCGGGACAGCAGACACCGGCTCGGCACCCATCACCGTCCTCTTCCAGGTTCTGCCCACCGCCCTCCAGGTCCCAGCCTGGAAACGTCCTCGCCCACCCCAGCCTCGCAGAAAACCAGTGCAGGAGCCACACGAAGGCCAGAGACGGCAGAGAAAACGAAGGAGGCGCCAACCGTCAAGAAATAACTCAGCAAACAATGAATTTTGGAACACACACACACAAAAATAAAATTAAATTAAATTTAAAAAAAAAAAAAAGGAAAAAACTTAGCAACGTTTCCCTGAACCGAAAGGCCCTGAACTTGCAGATACTCAACATCTCAAAACAGCAACTTACCGCCCCATCAGGAAGCCACCGGCTTACCAGAAGGAAGTCAGCAAAGAAGAGGAAAACACAGGATGAAGAAACAGGGAAGCCCAACCCACGGGGCTGTGCACAGACGGAGGGTGGTGGGAGACAGGACGGGACACCGACCATAGCAGCCGACGACTGGGCACTGACGGAGGCTGACAACCAGTGAACACGCCGGGCTTCGGTTAGTAATGTGGACGTGGGAAATGAAGCCAAAGGGGAGAGAAAGGCAGTTCCTCTGTCCAGGAAGAGCGGGTTGTCCCCACAGACCCATGTGCAGAAGACTCGGTAAACTGCGCTCAGGCTCGGCCACCGGGCAGGACAGGTGTGCACCCCACGAGAAGGCCAGGTCCAGAGCTAGAGCCCCGGCTGCCGGGGGACGGAGGACAGTCCCACACCAAAGCTGCATCGAGGAAATCGCCCGGCAAGGAGCGCCCCGGGGAGAGGAGGGGGCTGCTCTTTTCTCTCCCGTGATAAACACTACATAGATCTGACCACACGTGTAGGTGAAATTCACATAAAAAATACTTAAAAATATGATTATAAAAAATAAAAATGTCCAAAAGAATCTAGATAAGTTCCACGTGGCACCTTTCTGTCCTCACGTGGTGGCATAACGTGTGTGTTTTCAGGGATTTGCTGTTTCATGCGGACACCTCATCGTCTATGCTTTATTCTGGAAGTTTCATGCTCACGGAACGTGTTAAACCAGGACCTGCAAGGGTTCCTGTTTTGTTCAAATGCAAATGTCCCCTATTTAATAACTAGGAGCTTTTAATTATACAACGACCACCTTAATATTTTTCAAAAATTTCATTATGTAAAAATTCTTTCCAAGGAAGGATAAGCGGCATTTTGAGAATTCTGAAATCTTCCCAAAAATAAAAGATTAGGAGAGTATAATTTTAGGAAACGATTCACATCGATCAACAAAATATATGTAAATTTTCAAGAATATGCTAGTGATTATTGTCTCTCAGGATTAGAATGTAGATTAACTGACCTCATTATATTAATAACGGGTCTTATTTCTAACAAGTGACACATTTTGCATATCTGTATTTAGAAAGAAAAGTAGAAACAAATGAAAAATAAAAAAGGGGGAAGAGGGGCGCCTGGGTGGCTCAGTGGGTTAAACCGCTGCCTTCGGCTCAGGTCATGATCTCAGGGTCCTGGGATCGAGTCCCGCATCGGGCTCTCTGCTCAGCGGGGAGCCTGCTTCCCTCTCTCTCTGCCTGCCTCTCCGTCTACTTGTGATCTCTCTCTGTCAAATAAATAAATAAAATCTTAAAAAAAAAAAAAAGGGGGAAGAGTCATAAATGAGATCTTCCATTTCTGTGTTTAAGATGACAATTAGAAAACCAGCAGAGAGAGCAGACAGGAGATGGTTGGGGGCTGCGTGTGTCAGAGGGCGCTGGGGGTGCCTCCTTTGGGTAGGGGACCGTGCATTTTCCTTGGAAAGATTCTGGGTGTGCCACGGAATGTCGCCGTGTCATGGGCCATCCTTGGCTGTGCGGATGCTGGGTGAGAGCACAGGACTGGTGTGGCGGGACAGGGAGATGTGGGGGCTGCTGTCTGGGGCGGTGGCGTGTCCCAGGAGGGACCCCAGGCCACTGCCATTCACGCAAGCACTCTGGAGCCATACAAAGGTTATAATAAAGTAAATGAACCCAGTCTGCTCATTGCACAAGTCTTTATTGAGCACCTGCTGTGTGCCCAGCCCTGCGGGAGGTGCATGGGGGTACAAAACTAGAGGCAGAAATAGCAGGGACCTTGCCAGGTGATGTGGGGGCCAAGGTGCTGGGGCATGGGACGCTGCTGCCAGGCCTGGGACGGGTGCACACAATGGCTGTGGGTGTCCGGCTGGAGCAGGGAGCGTGCAGGCGCCACGAGGCTGCGGTCCAGCCCTCACTCTACACGAAGGTGAGCTCCGGGAGCCCTGCTGGCGTCCTCTCCTCTCCCCACTGCCCTGTCCCAGGACGGAGGGGCCTGCAGAGTCATCCGGACCAAGTTTCCACTGTGCAGGGGGCACGGGCCAAGGCTTCCAAGGGAAGGCTGGCCTGGACGGGCGTCTGCCCTGGTGACTTCAGACGACCCACCAAGAGCACAGTGTTCTGGACTCCTGTCACCATCTCCCAAAGCCCCACCCTCAGGTCATTTACTGATCACTGACCACACACAAGGCCTCAAAGCCACGTGCATCCAGAGCTCTCCCCCAAGCAGCTCCGGAGGTCCTAGGTCCTTCCCTGTGCAAACGTCAGACGCTCGACCCTGGTCTCAGAGCATCGAGGCGCCTGCTCTGGGCTTGGCGACTCCACGGCACCTCGGAAGCTTGTTCAAACCGCCCGGAAACCGTGGTGGGCTTCTGCTCTGCTCGCGTGGGGGACTCTGAGGTGGGGGGCAGGGAAGGCTAGCAGCGGAGAGGATGTGGGCAAGGGGGATGCCGGGCACGGCGAGTGGCCTCGGTGCAGTCACCTGTGCTCTCCCAGGAGCAGCCAGCACGGGACGCCAGATTGGCCGACGGAAGGCTGTCTCGTCTCTGGTTCAACAGAATGTGTGCAGAGCTGGGCCGAGGCCACAGAGGGCCCTCATGGACTCTGGGGTCAGACGTCTGCACGGGGACCCCCAGGCGCTGGGGGACGAGTCTGACGGAGTGGCGGCACTGAGCGAGCCTCGTGGGGCCACAGCCACGGGGCGGTGGGGGGAGTGCACCTGCTCCAGGTGCCGCGGCCAGACATCCCCTCCCCGTCACGGTCCTAGAATCCCCGAGAAGGGAAGCAGCGGTGGGCTCAGGGTCGCAGCAGGAGGCGAGTCCCAGGCCACTTGAGCCACAGGAAGGGGACCAGGCGCCGCGTGAAGGTCGCGGTGAAGGTGTAGATGAGTTCTTGTGACTCTGCGTTGGTGAATGTCACGGTGCCGCCTTCATAATCCAGGGCAATGCCCACCCGCCGGGGCCGCAGTGCCGGGAAGAGCTCAGCCTCGGGGTCCGTATTGGCCCAGATGCCCGCAGAGGAGAGGCGCAGTGCCCACACCCCGTCCTCTGGCCGCAGGGACAGGTCCCCCTTCCTCTTCACAGAGTCTCTGGCCACCCCCACCATGCAGCTTTCGAGGACCTCCTCCTCCTCTTCCTCCTCCTCCTCTTCCTCCCCTAATGACTCCTCGTCCTCATCTGTCTCCCAGTCCTCGTACCCGACTCCGTAGCCCGCCTCCTCTTCCTCTTCCTCCTCCTCCTCCCCCTCCTCCTCCTCCTCGCCCTCCTCTTCATCCTCAGACCAGCCCTCCCTGTCCACCTCCACTTCCCAATACACCTTGCCCCAGGTGAAGCCCTTCCTGCCCAGCACCCCCGGCTCACAGTCAAACTGCTGGGGGTGCAGGTAAGCGCTCTGGTAGAGGCTGCTGTAGGTCACACACTTCCAGTCCTCTGACAGCTGCAGGTACCCACTCGCCGACTGCGGGTCCAACGTGACACTGACTGTGGGGACAACGGAACAGTAGTGCTGTTACTGGGGGGCCCCCGCAGGGCTGCCACACCCTACAAGCAAGGGCTGTGCAGTGCCCAACCTGACAGCAGGGCCCAGAAGGAGCACAATGCGGGGGCTGGCAGCAGAGACGGCCCCCGCATACAGGAGCCACGCGGTCAGGTGGATGAGAACATTGGGCAGACAAGGGTCAGGCAGTCAAGCACGGACTTCTGTTGCAAACCAGAGGCCCAGTGCGGGGTATAGACTTGCTGCTGGGAAATCTCAGCTGTGTAAGAGAAGGGACTCCCTGGGGGCAGCAAGGGACAGTCATGAGTCTCTGTGGGGACGGAGTGTGGGGACGGAGTTCCTAATGGGAGAGGAACTGGGAATGGCCTTTGGACACTCACCTGTCTTATATTCCAAATCTCTTAGCAGCTTCCCTGGGGAGGAGAAAAGGACAGGAATGACCCTCTAGCCCAGGAAAATTATGGGCCTGTTTTCTGCTAAGACAGGATTAATTTCCAGATAGGGCCTCCCTGCCTGACATCCCAAGAAGAAAACAGAAAACAACCAGGAGACACAAGAGTGGGGCCAAAGATGACAGTAAGGAGGTGGCCCCCTCCTTCGATGCAGAGCCCCAGCTCCAACGCCCACCCCAGTTCACCCCCAGCCCCCAGCCAGGCCCGACTCCCACCCCAGTGCACCCTAGCCCTCACCTTGGAACTCTCTCAGGCCTCGCTGCAGGGACTGAAGTTTCTCTGAGCATTCTCCTGTCTTCTTCTTAACCGCTCGAGCAATGGGCTTCCCAATCCAGAACTTCTTCCGCGGGTACCTGGGAAGACGAGACGGACCTGTCCCTCAGCTCTCCTTGCGCTTCTCCCGTTCTCACAACAACTATGAAGCAGGAAGGAAAGGTATGACCATCCCCAATCAACGGAGAAACACGGGCACAAAAACACTGACTGAACAGCCCCCCGCTGGGCCGGGACTTGAGCATCCGGAACACTTCTGTCCGCGAGCATGTCTCCGCCCTCATCTCCGTCCCGTCTCAGACCCCGGTGGAACCCTCGCTGCTTCAGAGAGCAAGTCTCCAGGTCCCAGCTGTGTTCCGGCTAACCCTAACCCTAGCCGAGGTGGGGACCGTTCATTCCAAGGGTCCCATGGAGGGGGTGGGGTGGGGCGGGTGCGCCGTGGAAAGGAGGCTGTTACCTGTTCACGAAGTCCCTGGTGTCCTGGAGGGGAAGAAAGCACAAGCATCAGCCCAGTGGCATCAGACCCCACTCACAGGAGGTGCCGCAGCGCTGGGAGCCAGGAGTGCAACAGTGAACCGAAGGCTGTGGCCCCTTCCTCCTGCCCTGAGCCCTCGCCCCATCCCAGCACCTGTGCCCCGGGTACACCTTCCATCTGAGCGGCGCTGGAGGCACGCTGGCCCCTGTGGCTCCCTCGGGTGGAGTGGGAGGGGCTCCCGTCGGGATTTCAGCCCCCAGCAGCACCCCAGCTAGTCTCTCTCTGCCCCCCACACAACCGCACGTGATGGGGAAAGGAGGGCTGCCCCTCCCTGGGGGGCAGAGAACGGGGCAGTAAGAGACCTAATCCCCGTCTGATGGAGGAATTTGTGGGAAATGCCAGAGACACATTTTAGACCAAATGAAGGACAAGAACAAGAGGCCTAGGAGTGGAGCTGGGACCGGGTTCCTGACCTACCTGGCAGCTGGGCCCTCAGCGAGTTCTTCTCATACAGGGCCCTCACCCCCCGCCAGTCCCAATCTTCGAGCCAGAATGCTCAGCAAGGGGTGGCAGGCGGCCCCCCTGTGCGGGTACCTGGAGAGCCTGCCCCGCTGTGTCTCCTGAGGCCAGGCTGCTGGCCAGGACAGCATCTTCCTGGAGGAGATGGGGGGCTCCACTGCTGACCCGCCCGGCCACCATAGCCTCCTCCCTGCCCGCAGGGGGAAGGTCCAGGGAGGCTCCAGGAGGAAGGCGGCACAGTGCTGTTTCCACTCTAGTTCAAGGCACTCCCCCTTGGCATCAAAGCTGCCTCCTTCAGGAAGTGTGCCAGGGGCACCCGGCCTGCTCTCCCTCCCACAGAAAACCTTGCCCATCTCCTCCAGTCCCTCCCTGGGAGAAGCAGCCCTCCCTTGGCCACCCCAGCAGCACGGGCTGCCTGTAGCTTCCCCTGGAGGGTGTATGCCAGGGACCTGTGGTGGTTGCGACGAGGACGGACGGCATGACGAAAACACTCATAACCCTCCCTTCCTCTCCCACGGCACTTTCCAACCCCCTCCAACTGGTTTTTGGCAGACTTTGCCCTCTGAAGGGACACCATGCAGGTCATGTCCTCTTGTGCTCGTGTGACCACGGGAGGAGGTGGGGCAGGTGGGGGTGACTCTCCTGACATTTCAGTAGAGAAAGTCACAGCCTGAGAGGCAGCGGCTCTCCCAGGGTCCCATGGGGGTACAGGGGACAGAGACCGGCCGCCCCGGAGGCATCTCACCTGCAGGAGCTCTGCAGCCGGCTGCTGTGCCTTGGTCTCCAGCTCGGAGATGACCAGCGCCAGCCGGGTCAGCTCCGTGACACCCCTGCTCTTGTACTTCTCGCGGCCCTCCGCCAGTTCCTGCTGCAGCACCTCCAGCTTCTCCAGCAGGTGCTGCTCCCGCTCCCGCAGAAACTCGTGCGCCTGTTTAAACTCGGCCATGATGTTCTGCCGCTGGTCCTGGATCTTCTTCTGCAGGGGTGTGGAGGGGAGATGGGTGACTGCCCTGCCCCACGCTGGAGAGCCCCGGTGGCGTCTCCTGGTGGGGCCGCATGAGGCCGGCTCGCACCCCCATCCGTGCACTGTGGGACCTCAGAGCACGGCTGGGCCAACCTCCCTCCGACACAGACTCCCCTGCAGGAAATGCGGGGACAGCCCTCGCACCCCATCTCTAATCAAACAGGAAGTGCTGTCTCTGCTTCCCAACTGTGGTAGCCCTGGCTGCAGGACTCAGCACACAGGGTCCCCAGGATGCCCCACAGCCTCCCAGGCCTCCCCACTGTGCTCATCCCGCAGCCAGCGCCCCCCTCCCAAAGCCCCTGGCTCCCCACCACATCGGGAGTCTGGTCCCCCCATCGTAACAGGAAGGGCTTTGCTGGGACCTCCTTGGTCCCCTGCACACTGGCAGTCCGGAGCAGCTGCTACCAGACGTGGCCCACGGCTGCAGCGAGCCACACCTGTGCAGGAGCGCCCGGGCGCACACACCAGATAAGGAAGCCAGCCCGAAGCCCCCCAGCTCAGACCGTCAGGGCTTAGCCTCTGCCGCTCAGCCCCCCCAGCTCCCTCCCCACATGGCCGCGGCCTCAGGCTCTCACAGCCCCACATACCAGTGCAGTCAGGATATCAGCTTCTCCCTTTGCCTGGGAGCCCTGAATTTTGTCCCGGTCTCTCCTCAGAGTACTCAGGTGGTTCAGGATTTTCTCCTGCGGAAAGACAAGCCATGGGGATGGATGCGCTGCGGCTGAGCACCCCCGTGGGCCACAAGCGTCCGGGAGCGCGCCCGGCCTCGCCCCTGGGCGGGGTGGAGCCAGCTTACCCTGTGGGGCTGGGCGGCCTTCTCCACCAGGACCGCCGTGTGCGGCCTGTGCTCCCGGGACTCCCGGCACATGACGCACAGCAGCTTGCCGTCGTCCTCGCAGTAGTAATGCAGCTTCTCCCGGTGCCGCTCACACAGCCTGGTGTCCGGCGGCTCCCGGGCCGCGTCCCCGGGCTGCCTGTCCTTATCCACCTTCAGCCGCTCAATGTTCTCCACCAGGCTGGCCAGCTGCCACACCGGCCGGATGTTCTCCTTCTTGAACGGCTTCTTGCAGAGCGGGCAGACGGGGCGGCCCCCCGACGCCGGCCGCACGTCCGTGGTGCAGCTGCGGCAGAATACGTGGCCGCAGTCGATGGTCACGGGGTCCCGCAGGTAGTCGAGGCAGATGGAGCAGGTGACCTCCTCCTCCAGGCTGCGCAGCGGGGCCGACGTGGCCATGGTGCCCTTGGCTGGGAGGGGCCGCGCTGCGCCCACGGAGGCTTCTCGTCCTGGGAGAGCAGACACGGAGTCAGAAGGCCCAGGGAGGGGCAGAGGCGGCGGGGCACACGCGGGGCACGGAGCGGGTGCGGGGAGAGAGCACAGCGCGGCTGGCCCCTACCGCGCTGCGGGGAACCTGCTCTGAGGTACCACTTATGACTGAGAGAGATCCGGGTTAGCGGGAGACGCGTCGCCCACACACCTCCGCGTCTACGCCGCGCGGTGGTCCCCACTGGAGACGCGTCGTCGCCCACAAACCCCCCACGCCTAAGCTGCCCAGGGCAGAGCGCAAGCCGCCCCGCTGCTCGTGGGGGCGGGCAGCGGAGCCCAGGAGATGCAGAGGCTCTTAGCCCAGACTCCAGAAGCTTGGAGAGTAGGGGACATGCCCTGGGCTGCGCCGTGGCTTCGGTCTCCTGCCCTTTCCCCGTAGACGCCGTGTGCCCCCGCGCACGTCCTGGCCACCCCGCTGCTGGCAGGTGTGGCCCGATGGGCCGCGCTAGAGGGAAACCAGTGTGGAGGAGACTCCCAGCGGGGCAGTCACTGTGGCCTTCGGCTGGGGATCTGACCCTCGGAGGGAGCACGGCAGTGGCGGGCAGACCAGACCTCAGCCCTGCTCACCCCCACGGACCTCTGCAGCCTGCCGACCCCAGCCCACATCCTGCCCGACGAGCCTCCGCAGGGCTGAGCGGCCTCCTGCCCCGTCCTGTGTGACCACAGGAACCGCTCTTATGTGCTCTGAGCCTCAGTCTGCCCATCGTAAAATGCGGACTTTGGGCTTGCTGAGTGGGCTGAGTCCGAGAATCTGCAGGGGAACCAGGGAAGGGAACCTCCCGCATCTAGCGAGAGCAGGCAGGGACTGAGCAGGGTGGACACGCACCGTGGCAGCAAGAGGGGACCTGTGTATGAAGCTGCCACAGGGACGGGTGTTGTCAGTTCCAGTCCTTGGTGGCGGGCGGCACTGGGACCCAAGGAGGGTAGCCAGCGGCGGTGGCATGAAGGGAGCGCCTGGGGCCACGGGAGAGTCAGTGCTGCCATGGATTCTGGACACGGTAAGCCCATCACCGAGAGCCCAGGGGTCCTGCGCTCCTTTCCTGGCAGCGACATGAGGGAGCTGCAGAGGAGCCCCAGCCAGAAATAAAACAGGAGACAGGGTCTGCTTCTGGAGAGCGGACACAGTCCGATGGCTGAGCCGTACAAGTGCAGGACCGTCCAGCCACATGGGGTCACCACGCCTTGGACCGGACGCCCTGGCACAGATCTGGAAGGCTCCCGTGTGTGCAGAGCCCACGTGCAGGAACAAAGACCGGGCGGCGTCCAGGATGTTGGCTGAGTGGTAACCAATCCTGGGGACTGCCTGGTGTCACTCTGTGCTGGGGACATCATCTGACCCAAGCCATTAGGCCCGACACAAACAGGGCAATGGCGGGTGCTGGGGATCCGTGGGCTGGGAGCCCTTCACCCTGTGACTGCCAAGCGGCTTGCAGCTGAAAAGCAGAGGCCGTGGGTCTCTGTCCCGGCTGCGGGGCCAGCAGGGTAACTGCTGCGGACGCTCAGCCCCAGCTCACTGTCTGCATGAGACCCGCCCCTCTCCCATATGGCAGGTGCTCACAGCCAGGCTCCATGCCAACACCGCGTCACCGCAATCCCACGGGTACGATGTACCAACCGGTCCAGGCTACAGAAGCACGCGGCCCATAGGTGTAGCAGGCATGATGGAGCTCGCAGCACACTGCCCTGCAGCCCTCTTCATTATCAGAGGCTGGCCTGACCACGAGGGAGATCAGGGGACATGTTCCCGCTACCGACGGCCCCCATGGATGGCCTCCCATGGAACCTTGGTAACGCAGAAGTCCGGCGATCACCAGAGCCCTGCCCAAGCCCACAGCGCTCACAGGTGCACAACCCGGCATCTGCTTCCCCAAAGGGCACCATGGGGAGACACGATATCCCCTTTGAAGTCATCCTGCCGAAACTGGCCTGATGGGACCTCACCGAACCTTTGGGCATACCTTCCGATTTACAGAAAACAGGAGGCACAGGGAGCTGAGCCCCAGCACATCCTGAGGAAACGGACACATCCAGAATATGGGACATTCCAGAGGACACTGGCCCAGCAGTGTCAGGGGCGCCAGGGTGCTGTTGGTGACACGTTGGATCTCGGTCTGGTCTCAGGTCGTGACCTCAGGGTGGTGAGATGGGGCGCGCGTCGGGCTCTACGCTGAGCGCAGAGTCTGCTGGTCTCTCTCTCGCTCTGGCCCTCCCCACTCAGTGCGCTCTCGCCAATAAATAAATATATAAATCTTAAGAAAAAGTGAATGTCACAAAAAAAAAAATTGTTCTTGACTTAAAAAGACCAAAAGAGGAAAAACAGCCAAAGGCAAACACCTTGACTAGATCCTGTTTTGTTTCGTTTTAAGAAGCCATAAAGATAGTTTTGGGACAATGAGAAGGAGGCTGACAAGAGGCTGGGCACTACGGGGCTGCTCCTAACTTCTGCTGGGGTTTACGGAAGGCGTGAGGGGGACATCCCCGGTGGGTGACGCATGCTGCCGCCTTCGGAACTGGGGACAGAGGCTTTGCGCAGCTCGGCAGAACGCCACACAGGACCCTTGTGAGCACAGGGGCTATGGTTTTCTGTCGTCCCGAAAGGAAGGGTATGAGGCTGCGTAGGCAGGAGAGACATTAAAGGTTGCCGGTGGCGATCAGGGTGCTGCCGCGGGCAGAGGCCCGGTGCTCCGTCTGCACAGCGGAGCGGCTTCCAGGGAGCTGAACAGGCGCTCGAGCACAGAGCGGCCGGTGGCCGGCACTTCCCATGTGGTCCCGCCACTTGGGTCTGCAGACGAGCCCACGGACGGAGCCCACAGCAGCTTCTGCTGCTGCTCGCACACAAGGCTGTGGTCCCGCAAGGCAGGGCCGCGTGACCAGCACTCACTCGGACCCGCCTCGTCTGCCATGTCCACGTCTCACGTGACTCAGAGCTCGGGATGCTCTTTTGAGAACACAGAGGCTCAGTGAGGTCTGGCGGTGGCCCAGGGGCACGGCTTGGGGTGGGGGGGCCTCATGGCTAGGCTGTCCCAGCCCGTGGGACACCAGGAAGCTCAGATGGGGCCGTGTGCATGGATGCATTTCTCAAGCTGGACAGTGTGGGCTGGCCAGTGTAGACGCTGGACACAGGGGTTCCAAGGAGTCTGCTCCCCACCCCACATTCAGAGCCAGCAAAACACCAACCCCCGGTACCTCCCCTACGTTCTGCCCTCTCTACCACTTCAAGCTTCTGGAACATTCTATCCCTCAGGCTTCCAGAGTGGGGGGCGGCCATCACGCCACTCTCCATGCCTGGAGCTGGGGCAGACAGGAACAACAGAAAGCCAAAGCTGGAAAAACCCTCCACGATGGCCACGCCCACCCAGGCCCCTGTCCCCAGATGAGAATTCAGAAGCCTGGGGTCATCCCACGGGGGCCCTCGTGGCAGAGGCCACGCATCCCCACTCCGGCGTGGCCAGCTCTTCCGTCCCTTCTAGAAGCCAGAGGCTGGGTGCGAACTGGAGGCAGGCAGAGCTGGAAACACCCCTCCCCGTCCAGGTCTCTCCCCGCCTCACTGTTCTGACCTCAGAAAGGCCCCTCTGTGCACGGCGACAGATGAGCCAGGTGGCACCATGTGCAGGCAGCACGCTCGAGGCTGCGGGACCCGGGCAGGATTCCTGCCGAAGAGAATGGCGAGGAGCTGTAAGAGCCAGCGGGAGGAGGCTGCAGTCAGAGCCTGCACCTCGGGGCAGGCCCACGCCTCACCCCACCCCTGCGCCAGCCCTGCAGCCGCCAAGTGGTCAAAACTCCCGCCCTTGTTTCTTAACAGCTGCCAACTTCTGCTCTGGACCGAAATTCTCCTTCCGCCTTCCGTGGCTCCTGCTGCCCCGCACCAATCCCCCCAGGATGCCCTGGGAGGGTCCCAGGAGACACCGAGCCCTAGCGGCGCTCTTCGCGGCTCAGAGGAGTGAGCAGATGGGCCGTGGTTTGCACCCTGGCCTCCAGGGCTGCTCCTCGTGCCTTCCCTCGGGGGTCTGACAGGAGCCCCGTCTTTCCCATCATCAGAGCATGTAGCTGAGGGCTCCAGTCCCTGTGGGAAACCCACCTGGGGCTCCTGGGACCCAGGTGAAGCCCCATTTCTTTTTTTTTTTCCCTTTTATTTATTTGACAGAGAGAGAGACAGCGAGAGAGGGAACCCAAGCTGGGGGAGCAGGAGAGGGAGAATCAGGCTCCCCGCTGAGCAGGGAGCCCGATGCAGTGAAGCCCCATTTCAATGAGCAAATTCCCCTCGAAGTCAATGTCTGTGACACCTCTTCCAAACCTCGAGAGGACAGAATTCTGATTCCGGATGAGCAGCCACAGCGCGGCAGATGATGTCACAGGGCCCCTCAGAGTTTACAGCTGTGGCTATGGGCCTGGCGCTGGGTGGTCTCAAGGGACACAGGCCTCTGGACAGTGCATTCCTGATGTCATGGGTGGGTGACAGTTCTCCCCAGGGCCGGGGTCAGCGTGCTCTGAATCCCTGGGGCCAGGATGAGACGCGCTCTGAATGGTGGGAACGGCTCCAGGGCTCTGCGGGGCATGGGACGGGCCTTAGGGTGCCAAGGAGGAGCTCTCGGGGGCAGAGCTCCTCCAAGAGTTCACAGATTTGTGCTGGAGGCCTAGTATGTGCCAGGCACTGGGGATGCCACACAGGGCAAAACCCCTGCCCTCCCAGAGCCCCCAGCACACTGTCATGCGGCCGGGTGAGACTTCGGGGGTTGGGACTGGGGCTAACAGTGGGGGCCACAACCCCCAAGGATTTCCCAACAAACGTATGGCTCCCACGGATTACTTATGGCTTCGGCCTCCGCTGCTCAGCATGCCTGCCCCCAAGGCCAGCCTTCAGCTCTCCAAACACACCCCTCCCTGTGCTCAAACATCCCTGTGCCCGCATGGCCACCCTGGGGAAACCCCTTCGAGGCTCTCTGCGGCTCCAGGGGCAAAGTCACACCTCCCTCCCGCCTCTGCAACGCCCAGCCCTGGTCTGCAGGCTCATTTCCCGCTATTCCCCTCCCAGACCTGACCCCACGGCCAAACCAAACCCCTTTCCAGGCCCCGGAAGGTGCCATGCTCCCTCATGCCCAAGCCTCCCTGCTGCATGAGCCATCTGAAAGGGCTGGCCCCCTCACCCCCAGGGAGCCCGCTCCTGGCCCAGCCCGCAGTATCTGCTGAAAGCCACCTCCTTCGGATCCTTCCTGAGTGACAGGCGGAGGCCACATGCTCTGCTCCCACACTGCCCTTGTGCACGTCCCAGCAGGGGTGAGGCCAGGCTCATCAGTACGCTCCGGTGTCTCTGCAGCTCTCCCTACCACAAGCAGACGCAGACGGTGTCTGCCTTATCCGCAGGAGGCAGCAGTCCTCCCCACCTGCCCCGCCTGTCTGACCAGAGGCTCCAGGACTCGGCACAGACAGCCGCATTCCCCGGTGCCCCGAGCGACAAGAACACCAGGCCTGGGAGATGCCCATCACTCCCTCCCGTCCACACCACGCCGTGCGTTCATCAAGCACACTTTGCGCTCCCTGGTACAGATGTGATCATAGTGCATTTGTCTGCAGGGGTGCGCAGAAACACCATGTTGTGTGGCTCCTTCATGGGGACGGAGCTGCCTCTGTTCATTTTCACTGCTTTCCGATGTTGTGGCTCTACCTTGGAGATACTGGCGGCTCGGTCCCAGACCAGCACAACGGAGTGAATACCGCCACAGGGCCAGCCAGGAGCGCACACGCAAGTTGTGTTTACGCTCTGTGACAGTGCACGAAGTGCACAGTCGTGTCAGGGCTAAAGACAGACCTTGATTACAAATGACTCATTCCAAGAACTGCTGTCACCTAAGCGTTAGTCACAGGAGCCCACGAGATCACAGTAACAACTATATTAACTACACTAACGACGCACAGGTCTGAGATATCGGAGATATCCTGAGACACACAGACACGGAGCCAGAAACGGCAGCTGCAAAGTGGGTCCGACAGACTTGCCCGCTGCAGGGTCGCCACGAACCCCCATCCATAACACACACGGCGTCCGCGGCACGCGGGAAGATGAAGTGTGCCCACGGGCCCCTTCTCCCGGCCCCCTGACCGCTTCCTGTTTGGGACAATGGCAAACACCGTTCTGTGAAGGTCTGTACACACGTCCTGGGACACAGAAGCAAGCAGATGCATCCTTGACCCAGTCGGGCCACCCTGTTCCCACACTGACTGTAGCCGTGCGCATTCCAAGTGGCAGGCCACGGGCGCTCACGCTGCCTCACGGCCTTGCCAGCACCTGCCACTGTGGGCGTTGACACGTGTGCGTCTCCAGGAGGGAAAGGGAATGCCACGGTGTGTGCGCGTATGTGTTTAATGCTGAAGGGAAGGGAGGGGGACGAAGCGGAAAGGGCAGGGCAGCTGGGGCAGAGCGCTACAGCAGACAACAGCATGATGGCACTGTGCTCCCCGCTCCCAACAGTCACCCTGCAGGCGCTTTACCTTCGGGGAGGGGTCTGCCCGGCTTCTATGCGTGCTTCCCTTGCTAACTTTGCTCCCTTGGAGCAGGTTCTTCAGCCACAGCTCCCCATCGGCTCACAGTGGAGCAAGGGAATGGGTCTACACCTGCCTGACCTCGGGGCTTGCTTCAGAGGCGAGGCTATGACTCGAGTCTGCCAGTCACAAGGAGACCACGCTGAGACGGGAACGATTCTGCGGTTTTTCAAGAATTTGCGAGAGGTGACATCAGCATGGTTTGAAGCTACAAGAGCAGTTTTGCAGAGCAGAGGGCCAGCCCGTTTGAGAAGGAAGCCAACCCAGAGAGGAAGCAGAAGAAACCCGATCCTCAGGGCACCTCGTAAAACCCTCCTCCGGCTGCGCCTGAAGCTGGATCAACCCTTGACCTGTGCCACTGCTTGAGGCAGTAAATGGCCTTTATGTTCAGCCCTGTGCACCCAGGAGTCACCTGACCAAAAAAGGGAATCCTGCCTGATACAGCACAGGACGTTACTAAAGGTGACTGGGCTGAAATACACAAAGAATTTGTGCCAAAAAAAAAAAAAAAAAAAAAAAAAAATCTGCCTATTTCTCTAGACAAAGGTAGACACCCGGTGGCGGCTCCCCCTCCCGCCCCACAGGTGGAATGCAACCTGCCAGGGCCTGCCCGATGTCCCAGCCGCTCTTGGCCCTCGGCCCCGTCAGCAGCTCCAGGGACATGATCAGAATCTTCTTCCGTCCCTAGCTGTTAACTCTAACCAAAGCCGACAGGGAAGACTCCCCACCGAAACCCAGTTTTCACCCAGCTGCCACGACTCAGCTGTGCAGCCTGGGGCCGTGTTCTTGACCTTTGCACAGCTCCATAGGACCAGAAGAGGTGGGGGTGGGGAGGCACCTAGGCCATGTACAGGCAGACCAAAGTCAATGCACGGCGAGCACACGAGCGTTGTGTGCAGCCTAACGTCACGGCAGATACCACTGCACACAGATGGAATCTGTCGGTCAGGCATCCTCTGTGCTGGTTTTCCACAATCTGGCCATCAGGCAGGACAGGGCCAGCTTATCAGATGAGTTCTTTCAAGATCATCAGTGGAGCCTGGAGCTCACCATCTGCAGGTTAGTGAGACGGAGATACTTGACCACTCACTTCCTGGAGTAAGGAGGGATCTGAGAACTGGCAAGGGGGTACACTTCTCATCGAACGTAAGATACCCACACCACTGCATTGCAGCCTCTCCGAAACGTGATCCGTAGCATATCCTAACTGAACTAGGGGGACGTGTTTTCCACCATGTCCCGTCATGTATAAACTGACCGCCTCTTAGATCTGGTGCAGGGTAGCCCGTCTCCTACCAGGCGCCGTGGACACACCGCTCTCCTCTTGGCCCTCTCCCCCTTCCGTCCTAGCCGTGGCCAGCACTGCACCGCAGGGCCCACACTGTGGCCTCAGCCTAACGCAGCTCCTTCTCTAGGGCCTCCACTCCCCACGCCCTGTGCCCGCACATGGTCTCTGTCCCAGTGCATAGTGGACGGCTGGAATCAGACACCACCCGTGTGAGGCCTCCCATGCCCATCCCACCTTCCAGCTGAACGGCTCCCCCCACCCCGGGAGGCTCCCGCATGCTCTGCAAGTACCACAGGTCATTATAGTACTACCAGCAGTTGACGCGGCTACCCACCTCCCCCCACCAGAAGGTGAACCCAGGCACCATTCCTCGCCGGTCCCTATCCCCAGGACCTGGCACAGACGTGCTCCATGCCTCCAGACCCCACCCTCTTCTTCACCCCCCCACCCCCACCAGGCTTCCCTTGGCCCCTTCACGATCTTGCTTCTGCAGAAGGCTCCCTCTGATTAGATGTTCTTGACCACAAACATTTCCCGGATCTCCCCCTGTCTCCCTCCACACACCCTGTTTTGGGGAGAAGGTCAACATTTCATGTGTACCGATCTGGTGAGCTGTACTTCCTCCTGGGTAACAGTCCAATTAAGCCTTTGTTTTCCAAAGCCACTGTCTTTCCATTCTGATCCTGAGGCCCAAGTCTGGAGTCACCTCAAGAAACCTCAGTTAGGACCATGGACTTCCTTTGCGGCTCGCGATGTGTTCTGGGGTGGTCTGACACCAACCTGTCACTCCCTTGCAGGAAAGAGACGGCTAAGATACCACCTTCTCCTGGGCCTCAGCTTCCTTACTTACCTCTCAAGGAGGGGAATAAAACATCTTGTCAAGTTCATCACACTGACGTTCATGGGACGCCCCCCAGTCAAAGTGCTTTCAATAGTAAAAAGCTCTATAAAAATACACACTGGGAAGGACACAGGAGCCAACTTGGAAGAGCCCCCAGTAACCAAAGCCACAACAACTGGAGCAACAAAATAAAAGAGGATTGGATTATACCCGAAAGTACAAAATAAACATCCATGAGTCCGTGCTGGTGTTAATGGGTTGAATAAATTAATAAATAAGGACAAGAGAGATGATTTGCTATGCAAAGAGTTCCAAACACTGGGTGTAGATACTTGTCCTCAAGGAGGAGGAGCATACTGGCCCCTCCTTGGGTGTGGGCTGCCAGTCACTTCTTTGCAAAGAGTACAGTGTGAAATGGCGGGGGGTGGGGGGGGCGGGAGATACAGTAACTTGACAGCCGAGAAACCTGCTAAGCACTTTCTCAGGTGATCACAACCAACATCGAGTCTTAAATCGTGTGGACAGTATGTACCCTTGACCCCAGGTCATCAACAGGGCAACCTACCTCAGTAGTCTTCCAATAAGCGAGAGCCTGGTCTCAGGAGAAAAACATCAGTTCCAGTAGATGGGCACCCTACACTCCACCAGCATTTCTCAAAACTGTCAAGATCATCCCACAGCCAAGCAGAGCCTCAGCAGATATGACAACCAAATGCAACCTGGTAAGGTGGCAGGGATCACCGCACAGCACAGGTGCTTAGGTGGACACGCGGTAAATTGGGAGGACAGACTTGGGCCAATAACAGATCAATACAGGTTCATTAACTGTAACAAATGCATCATGCGAACGTAAGATGTTAATCAAGCGGGGAAAGGTCTGGGATATGTGGGAACCCTACTACCTTTGCAATTTTTTCTATGAGCTTAGAGTTGTTCTAAGCAAATCTATTCAGAAAAAAAAATGCACTTTGGTGAAGAAAACCCATAAAGCCTGTTTTTTCAAAGAGCTGCTGCTTCTAAACTTGGGGGAGGCTCGGGCAGTGTCCCCGCACGATCTGTGGCAGGCATGACCGGATGCCATTCCCCCATCCTCGCGGTGGGGTCAGGATCCAGGGTGCAGAAGGAATCCGGTCCTTCCTCGAGGGCCAAGTGGGGTCAGATAATGAGGGCGCTCGCGGCTGGCGGAGGGAGTTCGTGCACGGCTCCGAGGACAGGGGGCCGGCCTTCCTTACCGCACAACCTACCGCCCCCCCACCGCCCCGGGGCCCCGGGCACCTGCTGGCGCTCGGGGCGGAGGCCGGGCGGGGCCCAGCGCGCGCGCCGCGGCAGATCGCCCACCACCTCGCCCCCGACCCCGCGTCCGCTTCCCCGACTCACCGCACTGCCGCGCTCCCGGCCGCGAACACCGGCCTGGGGGGGCTCCCGGCTCTCCCGCCGCGGCCGGTTCCGGGTCGCGTCCCCACCGCGCGGCCTCCGGGATCCGCCGAGCGCGGCTCCGAGATTTCTCCCCGGATCAGCGCCCGGATTGGCTCCTGCCTAACACCGTCTCCCAATGGGAGCGCGAGTCTCCTCTACGTCACCATCACTGGGCAAATCCGGGGGCCTCTGAAGTGGGCGGGGCGACGAGGGCCGAAGCGCACGGACCTGCGACCGGGCGGAGCCGGGGTGCGCGGGAGCCGCAGCGGGGGTGGGGCGGGTAGGGCGCGCTCCCGGGGTGCTGGAGAGGGGCGCCGTTCCCAGGCCTAGCTGAGCCGGAACCCCATGCCCTCCCTCTGCGCGCGCTCCGGGCCGAAGGGGAGCTCTGCGGCCGAGCGGGTCTCGCCGTAGGCTCGGCATTAAATAGGACTCCCTGCCCCCAAACTGGCCTAATTTTGCTTCCTGAACCCGGAAGGCCTTTAGCAAGCACGTCCTTAAAGGGGGTTATTTACAAAAATTAGCTACCCTTTTCGAGGCATCTGCGATGAGCGAGGAGCTTTACCTAAAACACCTTTCAGCAGGGCAGCACACGACTGTCCCCACTGCACAGAAGGGACAAGCGAGGCTCCAGGCGCTGGCGGCCCGGCCACGCTCCGTGTAGCTGTCTCCCTCCCAGTGGCTGGGTCCGGGGTGCCCTGAGCCCTCGCGGTGGTGGTGGGGGCTTTCCTGGAGCTCCGGTGCATCCTCCGCCCCCCCGTCCCCCCAGGCTGCGCGGGGTCGGGGGCGGCCGGGAAAGGGTCTCCGCGCCAGGCACCTACCTGCTCCCGCCCGGAAGGGTGGTCGCGAGGTCCCGGAGTGGACGCGGGTCGGCCGCCTCGCCGGGGAAAAGAGGGTGGTTCTGAGGGTTCCAAACCCTAGAACCTGCCCGGGCCCCGCCCCTCGCGCGGGGTGGGGCAGGAATTTGAGGCGAAAGCACCGGGTTTAAAGAGTGGCGGTGTGGAGCGTTCTGTGTTCCGACCTACACGCCCTCGGTCTCCGCCCCCACGCCGGGCCGTCCTCTCTCGCTTTCGGTCTCCTCCCGGGCGAGGGGTGTGGCCCTCGCCTACCGGACCGGACTCGGGCGCGCCGGGTGCTGGCTGGGGTCTGAGCACCGGCTCCGCTAGACGCCGCCGGGGAAGACGGCGGGTGGTTTCGGCCACGGATCTGCTCTCTCCCGTCCCTAGGACCCGGCAGCCCCACTCAGAGGCCATTCGGGATCGTCCCGCCGGGGAGGCCCCGTGCCCTGCTTCGGACAGTCGGTCTCTTCCCCGCACACTTGCAGCCAGGAGGCCCCGCTGATCGCTCGCGCGGTCCCAGCTCCGGACGCGGCTGCCCGCTTCTTGCCGGTCGGCTAAACGGGCATCTCGGAGGGCGTTCCATCGCCGAATCAGGTCCTGTCAGGCAGCGGTCTCTTTCACTTTCTGTAAGCACGGCCTGTCATTAATTCACCCATTTCACTTTTATTTTATTTAAATTTGATTAGTTAACATATCATTGGTTTCAGAGGTAGAGATCAGTGATTCGTCAGTTGCATACAACACCCACTGCTCATCACATCACATGCCCTCCTTAATACCCATCCCCCAGTTACCCCATCCCCCCACGCCACCACCCACCCCTCTGCAACCCTCAGTTTGTTTCCAGTGATAGTCTCTTCTGCTTTTGTCTCCCTCTCTGGTTTCTCTTATTTTATTGTCTCCTCGCTTCCCCTATGATCCTTTGTTAAATTCCCCTATGATCCTTTGTTAAATTCCTCATATCAGTGAGATCACATGACGTCTTTCTCTGATGGTCATTTTGCTTAGCATAATTCCCTCTAGTTCCATCTATGTCGATGCAAATTATGAGTATTCATCCTTTCTGGTGGCTGAATAATATTCCATTGTGTATATGAACCACATCTTTAAAAAAATTAACATAAAATGTATTATGTATTTCAGGAGTACAGGTCTGTGAATCATCAGTCTTACACATTTCACAGCACTCACCATAGCACATACCCTCCCCAATGTCCATCACCCAACCACCCTCTCCCTACCCCACAACCCCCAGCAACCCTTACTTTGTTTCCTGAGATTAAGAGTCTTCTATGATTTGTCTCCCTTCCCAGTCCCATCCTGTTTCATTTTTTTCCCTCCCTACCCCCTGCGACATCCCGGGTCTGCCTCTCAAATTCTTCATTTCAGAGAGATCATATGATAATTGTCTTTCTCTGATTGATTTATTTTGCTTAGCATAATACTTTCTAGTTCCATCCATGGCATTGCAAATGGCAGGACTTTGTGGGTTTTTTTGTGTTTTTTTTGAAGGCTGCATAGTATTCCATTATCTATATATACCGCCTCTTCTTTATCCATTCATCTGTTGATGGACATCTAGGTTCTTTCCAAAGTTTGGTTATTGTGGACATTGCTGCTATAAACATTTGGGTACACATGCCCCTTCAGATCACTACATTTGTATCTTTAGGGTAAATACCCAGTAGTGCGATTGCTGGGGCATAGCATAGCTCTATTTTCAACTTTTTGTGGAACCTCCATTCTGTTTTCCAGAGTGGTTGCCCCAGCTTGCATTCCCACCAACAGTGTAGGAGGGTTCCCCTTTCTCTGTATCCTTGCCAGCATCTGTCGTTTCCTGACTTGTTAATTTTAGGCATTCTGACTGGGGTGAAGTGGATCGCATTGTGGTTTTGATTTGTATTTCCTTGATGCCGAGTGATGTGGAGCACTTTTTCATGTGTCTGTTGGCCATCTGGATGTCTTCTTTGCAGAAATGTCTGTTCATGTCCTCTGTCCATTTCTTGATTGGATTGTCGAGTTTGCTAAGCTCTTTCTAGATTTTGGACACTAGCCCTTTATCTGATATGTCATTTGCAAATATCTTCTCCCATTCTGTCAGTTGTCTTTTGGTTTTGTTCACTGTTTCCTTTGCTGTGCAAAAGCTTTTGATCTTGATGAAGTCCCAATAGTTCCTTTTTGCCCTTGCTTCCCTTGCCTTTGGTGATGTTTCTAGGAAGAAGTTGTTGCAGCTGAGGTCAAAAAGGTTGCTGTCTGTGTTCTTCTCAAGGATTTTGATGGATTTCTGTCTCACGTGGAGGTCCTTCATTCACTTTGAGTCTATTTTTGTGTGTAGTGTAAGGAAATGGTCCAGTTTCATTCTTCTGCATATGGCTGTCCAATTTTCCCCACACCATTTGTTGAAGAGACTGTTTTTCTTCTATCGGATATTCTTTCCTGCTTTGTCGAAGATGAGTTGACCATAGAGTTGAGGGTCCATTTCTGGACTCTCTATTCTGTTCCATTGATCTATGGGTCTGTTTTTGTGCCAGTACCATACTGTCTTGATAATGACAGCTTTGTAATAGAGCTTGAAGTCGGGAACTGTGAAGCCACCAATTTTGGATTTCTTTTTCAACATTCCTCTGGCTACTCGAGGTCTTTTATGGTTTCATATAAATTTTAGGATTATTGTTCCATTTCTTTGAAAAAAATGGATGGGATTTTGATAGGCATTGCATTAAATGTGTAGAGTGCTTTAGGTAGCATAGACATTTTCACAATATTTGTTCTTCCAATCCATGAACATGGAACATTTTTCCATTTCTTTGTGTCTTCCTCAACTTCTTTAATGACTACTTTATAGTTTTCTGAGTATAGATTCTTTGCCTCTTTGGTTAGGTTTATTCCTAGGTATCTAATGGTTTTGGGTGCAATTGTAAATGGGATCGACTCCTTAATTTCTCTTTTGCTGTTGGTATATGGAAATGCAACTGATTTCGGTGCATTGATTTTACTTCCTGACACTTTACTGAATTCTGTACAAGTTCTAGCAGTTTGGAGTGGAGTCTTTTGGGTTTTCCACATAAAGTATTGTATCATCTGCAAAGAGTGAGAATTTGACTTCTTTGCCGATTTGGATGCCTTTAATTTCTTTTTGTTGTCTGATTGCTGAGGCTAGGGCTTCTAGTACTATGTTGAATAGTGGTGGTGATAGTGGATAGTGGGAGATTTTTGATGACTGCTTCAATCTCCTTACTGGTTATGGGTCTGTTCAGGTTTTCTATTTTTTCCTGGTTCAGTTTTGGTAGTTTATATGTCTCTAGGAGTGCATCCATTTCTTCCAGATTGTCAAATTTGCTGGTGTATAGTTGCTCATAATATGTTCTTATAATTGTTTGTAATTCTTTGGTGTTGGTTGTGATCTCTTCTCTTTCATTCATGATTTTATTTATTTGGGTCCTTTCTCTTTTCTTTTAGATAAGTCTGGCCAGGGGTTTATCAATCTCATTAATTCTTTCGAAGAACCAGGTCCTAGTTTCATTGATTTGTTCTACTGTTCTTTGCTTTCTATTTCATTGATTTCTGCTCTGATCTTTATGATTTCTCTTCTCCTGCTGGGTTTAGCTTCCTTTGCTGTTCTTTCTCCAGCTTCTTTAGGTGTAGGGTTAGGTTGTATACTTGAGAACTTTCTTGTTTCTTGAGAAAGGTTCATAGTGCTATATAGTTCCCTCTTAGGACAGTCTTTGCTGTCTCCGATAGATTTTGAACGGCTGTATTTTCATTTTCATTTATTTCCATGATTTTAAAATTTCTTTAATTTCCTGGTTGACCCATTCATTCTTTAGTAGGATGTTCTCTAGTCTCCATGTATTTGAGTTCTTTCCAACTTTCCTCTTGAGTTCTAGTTTCAAAGCTTTGTGGTCTGAAAATATGCAGGGAATGATCCCAATCTTCTGGTACCAGTTGAGACCTGATTTGTGACCCAGGATGTGATCTATTCTGGAGAATGTTCAATGTGCACTAGAGAAGACTGTGTATTCTGTTGCTTTGGGATGGAATGTTCTGAATATATCTGTGATGTCCATCTGTGTGTCATTTAAAGCCTTTATTTCCAGAGCACCTGGGTGGCTCAGTCATTAAGCAGCTGCCTTCAGCTCAGGTCATGATCCTGGGGTCCTGGGATCAAGCCCTGCATCTGGCTCCCTGCTCAGCAGGAAGCCTGCTTCTCCCTCTCCCACTCCCCCTGCTTGTGTTCCCTGTCTTGCTGTGTTTCTCTCTGTCAAATAAATAAAAAAAATCTTTAAAAAAATAAAGCCTTTATTTCCTTGTTGATCTTTTGCTTGGATGATCTGTCCATTTCAGTGAGGGGGCTGTTAATTAATGTCAATGTGTTTCTTTGATTTTATTATTAATTGGTTTATATAGTTGGCTGCTCCCATGTTAGGGGCATAGATATTTAAAATTGTTAGATCTTCTTGTTGGATGGACCCTTTAAGTATGATATAGTATCCTTCCTCATCTCTTATTATAGTTTTTGGCTTAAAATCTAATTTGCCTGATATAAGGATTGCTACCCCAGCTTTCTTTTGATGTGCATTAGCATGGTAAATTGTTTTCCACCCTCTCATTTTAAATCTGGGGGTGTCATTAGGTCTAAAATGAGTTTCTTACAGAGAGCACA
This sequence comes from Lutra lutra, assembly GCF_902655055.1. Classification (NCBI taxonomy): domain Eukaryota; kingdom Metazoa; phylum Chordata; class Mammalia; order Carnivora; family Mustelidae; genus Lutra; species Lutra lutra. Next base: position 291,061 of record NC_062283.1, read on the forward strand.
TTAATGGGTTTTGTTTTTTTAATCCATTCTGATACCCTGTGTCTTTTGATAGGGGCATTTAGCCCATTTACATTCAGGGTAACTACTGAAAGATATGAATTTTGTGCCATTGTATTGCCTGTAAGGTGACTGTTACTGTATATTGTCTCTGTTCCTTTCTGGTCTCTGACTTTTAGGCTCTTGTTGCTTAGAGGACCCTTTTCAATATTTCCTGTAGGGCTGGTTTGGTGTTTGCAAATTATCTTAATTTTTGTTTGTCCTGGAAGCTTTTAATCTCTTCTTCTATTTCTTCTATTTCTAATCTCTTCTTTCTATTTCTATTTTAATCTCTTCTTCTTCCCAGACTGCCTAGCTGGGTATAATAATCCTGGCTGCATGTTTTTCTCGTTTAGTGCTCTGAATATATCATGCCAGCTCTTTCTGGCCTGCCAGGTCTCTGTAGGTAAATCTGCTGCCAATCTAATATTTTTACCATTGTATGTTACAGACTTCTTTTCCCGGGCTGCTTTCAGGATTTTCTCTTTGTCATTCAGACTTGTAAGTTTTACTAGTAGATGATGGGGTATAGACCTATTCTTATTGATTTTGAGGGGGGTTCTCTGTGCCTCCTGGATTTTGATGCTTTTCCCCTTTTCCATATTAGGGAAATTCTCTACAATAATTCACTTCAATATACCTTCTGCCCCCCGCCCCTTTCTTCTTCTTCTGGAATCCAGATTATTCTAATATTGTTTCTTCTTATGGTATCACTTATCTCTCAAATTCTCCCCTCATGGTCCAGTAGTTATTTGTCTCTCTTTTGCTCAGCTTCTGTATTCTCCATCATTCTTATCACTAATTCTTTCTTCTGCCTCCTTTATCCTAGCTGTAAGAGCCTCCATTTTTTATTGCACCTCATTAATATCTTTTTAAATTTCAACTTGGTTAGATTTTAGTTCTTTTATTTCTCCAGACAGGGTTTCTCTAATATCTCCCATGCCTTTTTCGAGCCCAGCTAGCACCTTGAGAATCGTCATCTGAACTCTAGATCTGACATATTACCAATGTCCATATTGATTAGGTCCTTAGCTTTCAGTACTGCCTCTTGTTCTTTTTGTGTGTGCGTGTGTGTGTGTGTTTGTTGAGTTTTTCCACCTTGTCATTTTATCCAGATAAGAATATATGAATGAGAGAGTAAAATACTAATAGGATGGCAAAGACCCCAGAAAAATATACGCTAACCAAATCAGAAGAGACCCAAAATCAGGGGGAAGAACGAAAAAATATATATATATTAGACTGGTGACTAGAACAGAGCCACACCCTTGATTTTGGGTGTATTTTGATCTGTTAGAAGAAACTGCCTTGCAAAATTTGAAAGAAATAAAAACTTATATATATTACCAAAATGAGGGTAAACACAATGAAGGGATGGAATATGACTGTGAAGATGAAAGCCAAAAATATTCTTTAAAAGGGAATTGATATATAAAAAGTTGGTTGAAAAAAGAAAAAGAGAAAAGAATATGATCAGGCTGGAAACTAGAACAAACTAACAAACTAACTAGAATAAACTAACATTTGCTAGATTTAGGATATATTTTGATCTATTAGAAGAAATTGTATCCCAACATTTTAAAGAAAAAAATACTATTTGTATACAAAAAATAACATTAAATACAATGAAGGGAGAGAATATAACTATAACAATGAAATTTTTTAAAAAAGATTTTATTTATTTATTTGACAGAGATCACAAGTAGGCAGAGAGAGAGAGAGAGAGAGAGAGAGAGAGAGGAGGAAGCAGGCTGCCTGCTGAGCAGAGAGCCTGATGCAGGGCTCTATCCCAGTATGCTGGGATCATGACCTGAGCCGAAGGCAGAGGCTTTAACCCACTGAGTCACCCAGGCGCCCCAACAATGAAAATTTAAAGATTTTTAAAAAGGCATTGATAAGATAAAATAATTAAAATAGGTTAAAATAGGAAAGAGGAAAAATTTAAAAACTAGAATAAGAAAAAAATAAAACTAAAAAAATTTAACTTTGCAGGACTAAAGAATCATGGGTAAAAAGCCATGAATTCTATGTGTTGCATTCCCCCAGTTCCACAGTTCTCATTGATCAGAACTTGTCTGGATCTTCTTGCTGATCTTCTGGGAGAGGGGCCTGTTGCCGTGATTCTCAGATGTCCTTGCCCGAGGCAGAATTATACTGCCCTTGCCAGGGGCTGGTCTAAGTATTCTGTGCGGTTTTGGTCTCAGGAGCTTTTGTTCCCTGAAGGCTTTCCATAGGGTTTTGGAGGACGGGAATTAAGATTGCGGCCGCCCAGTGTCCGCCCGGAGAAGTCGAGCGCTCTTCTGTGCTCCTCAGTGCGCCCTCAGAGATAAACAGTCAGTCCCTCCTGTCTCCCTTGTCTCCTGCCCCACTTTGAGCTCACCTAGCCTGTGCCCAAGTGTTTCTCTCTCTGGTGCATGGCCCATTTGGAGTCTCCAAAGCCAGCAGATTCCTGCTGCGCACTCCTGTGCCGTTCTTCCCAGAGAAGGAAGGTGAGTCTCCCCAGATCTGCTGCTTGTGGGGTCCCTGCTCGAAGAGCAGTGGTCCGACTGTGCCTTGGATCACAGTTTAAGGTAAGCCCGAGCTGAGAAGTGACGACTGGACTCCATCTCTGGGGCCGGCTTCCCTGCTCTGATGCCTGGAGGCTCTGCCACCCTCAGACACCGCTGGTCTTTCTGTGACCCCACGGGTCCTGATGACCACACTGTCCCCATGAGGGCTCCACCCCTGCTCAGCCTCTGGAGTGCCGTCCCTCCGTGGAGCAGACTTCTCAACGTTTGGATTTTGTGCTCCGCTGCTCTAACTCCCGCTGGGAGCCTGCCCCTCCCCCCACAGTCTCTCTTCCTGTATGTCGCCTTGGATTCACTTCTCCGAACATCCTACCTTCCAGAAAGTGGTCGCTTTCCTGTTCCTAGAATTGCTGCTCTTGTCTTTGACCTCCTATTGAGTTTGTAGGTGTTTGGAATGGTTTGATAGCCATGTAGCTGGATTCCCAGGACTCGGTGCTACTGGGTGTCCTGCTTCTCTGCCATCTTGCTTCTGTCCCCAGACCACATGTTCTTTATCCATTCATCTGCCAACAGACATCTCAGCTCTTTTCACAGTTTGGTTATTACGGACTTTGCTGCTAGAAGCATTGGGGTGCTGGTGCCCCTTTGGATCACAAACACAGAATGGTGAGCCAGAGCCAGCCATAACTGGCATCTTCATTTTGTGCAAAACCTCAGCTGCTCATCCTGGAACTTTGGGGCCTCTCACCCTGCCTTGTCTGCATGAACCACCAGCTTCCATCTTTCCTCACAGTCTCAAGGTCTTTTTATGTTTTCCTCTTAGATGAGTGGAGTCCTTTATTTCATGTCATAATCTTTATCTATTAGGCATTCAATATGTCTTTTCTAAACTATACTGGTTATTGCAATTATCGTCTTGGTGGTATGATCATAGAGGCGAAGATTTTGAGTTGGCTGTGAAAACACTGCTTCCCTGTAATCCTATTATTTTTGTGGACATTTTGCTGTTTGTGATTTTTTTTTTCTTCAGGAATGCACACATACCATTAGGGCAAAACTATCTGCAAAACTTCTTACTGTTTGACTATAGAATCATGTAAATGCCTTGCTATTAAGTTTTTAAAACAGAAAATTAGCAAAGCATATGGAGATTAAAAATAAAAGAGAAGAGTTACTTATAAGGATGCCCGGGTGGCTCAGTCAGTTAGGCGCCTGCCTTTGGCTCCAGTCATGATCCCAGGATCCTGGGATGGAGTCCTGCATTGGGCTCCTTGCTTGGTGGGGAGCCTGTTTCTCCCTCTGCCTGCTGCTCCCCCTGCTTGTGCTCTCTCTTTCTCTCTGACAAATAAATAAAATCTTAAAAAAAAGGGAAGTTGCCATAGCTGCCCCACAATAGAACCCACAGCTGATGAGGATGCTGGTTAGAGACTGACAGCCTTCCTATGGGCGAGATGGTCCTCTGGCTCACAAGCTCGCTGGCAGCTGCTGTCCAGGGGGCTATACTCGTCTGTAGGAGGTAGCTCTTGGCTTCACAAGACCGGGGCTGGCGGATGCTGGGAAAATGTCCTCGCCAGAGATTACAGGAAGAGTGGTCACAGACCTATTGCAAAGGGACACAGGGAGCCCAATGGCACGGCTTGTGTGAGAGCTGCTTTGGTGCCTCCCAAGCTTCTCGTGACCAGGGTCCTGTGTAAATTTTGTTGCTAGTCTGGGAATTTGCTACAAAGTCATAGGATGTTTTACTTCTAGTACCTAAAGAGGTCGATCAGATGCTGGCAGGAGGGTGGTGGCACTTAGTCTTTGTAATTGGAGGATGTAAGACCAACCATCTATCCGTTCTAGCTTGGGCCATGTCTAGGTCGTTCCTGAGAAAGACATAGGGCTCTGGATTTTACCTTCCCCGCAGGACCATCCAGCCTTAAATAGGGATGCAATGTGATCTAAGCGGTTTCTGGGTGCTCTCAGTGCAGTACCAGGAACTTACACTGTGCTGAGGTTTATTTAATCCATGCTTGGCATATTACAGAATGCTTTGAAACCTCTGTGAAGTATGGCAAGAGTACATTGCATGACTCGTAACTAAAGAAGACTTAGCCCTCTTCGGTAGCCTGCAGGAAAGCCAGTGTTAGCAATTCCCAAGCTGCAACCCAAGTGCCAGTGAGGTGGTAGATTTTCTTTTTTTTTTTTTAAGATTTTATTTATTAATTTGACAGAGATCACAAGTAGTCAGAGAGGCAGGCAGAGAGAGAGGAGGAAGCAGACTCCCTGCTGAGCAGAGATCCTGATGCAGGGCTCGATCCCAGGACCCTAGGATCATGACCTGAGCCGAAGGCAGAGGCTTCAACCCACTGAGCCACCCATGCGCCCCGAGGCGGTAGATTTTCTACCCACAGCAGTGATATTAGGGTCTGCAGGAATAAAACTGCCCTCAGCCTGCATGAGCTCCGGAGTGCACGGTTCACTGGCTGGGCAGGGCGGGAGCTGGGTTCTGCAGTCTCTCCTGATGCTAATTGAATGGAAAAGATCATTCCCTTTTCATCTTCAGCCTCACAAATCCATCTCTTTCTTTGTTTTAAGTTTTTATTTAAATTCTAGTTAGTGAACAGATACTATAATATTGGTTTCAGGAGTAGAATTTAGTGCACACCACACCCAGTGCTCACCACAGTACACGCCCTCTTTAACGCCTGTCACCCATTTAGCCCATTTTTCTCACCCACCTGCCTCCATCAACCCTCAGTTTGTTCTCTGTCCTTAAGAGTCGCTTACGGCTTGTTTCCCTCTCTCCATTTTTTCTTTTCTCTCTTCCCATGTCTTTATCTGTTTTCTTACTTAAGTTCCAGATAGAAGTGAAACCATATGATAATTGTCTTTCTCTGACTGACTTATCTCACGTAGCATAATACACTAGCTGCGTCCATGCAAGATTTCATTCCTTTTTATGGCTGAATAATATTCCATTGTGTATATTTAACAAAAGTTGCCCAGAGCCCTGCACTAAGGCTGTAAGTGCAGGGCTCTGGGCAAATTTCCTTTATCTTCTTTATCTCCTTTATCCATTCATCTGTTGATGGACACCTGAGCTCTTTCCATAGTTTGGCTATTGTGGACATGGCTGCTATGAATATTGGGGTGCAGGTGCCCCTTCAGATCACTACATCTGTATTTTGGGGGTAAATACCCAGTAGTGCAATTGCTGGGTCATAGGGTAGCTCTATTGTCAACTTTTTGAGGAACCTCCATGCTGTTTTCCAGAGTGGCTGCACCAGCTTGCATTCCCACCAACAGTGTAGGAGGGTTCCCCTTTCTCCACATCCTCGCCAGCATCTGTCATTTCCTGACTTGTTAATTTTAGCCATTCTGACTGGTATGAGGTGGGATCTCATTGAGGTTTTGATTTGCATTTCCCTAATGTCTAGTGATGCTGACCACTTTTTCATGTGTCTGTTGGTCATTTGGATGTCTTTGGAGAAATGTCTGTTCATGTCTTCTGTCCATTTCTTTTTTTTTTTTTTTCAGCATAACAGTATTCATTATTTTTGCACCACACCCAGTGCTCCATGCAATCTGTGCCCTCTACAATACCCACCACCTGGTGCCCCCAACCTCCCACCCCCCACTCCTTCAAAATTCTCAGATCGTTTTTCAGAGTCCATAGTCTCTCATGGTTCACCTCCCCTTCCAATTTCCCTCAACTCCCTTCTCCTCTCCATCTCCCCTTGTCCTCCATGCTATTTGTTATGCTCCACAAATAAGTGAAACCATATGATAATTGACTCTCTCTGCTTGACTTATTTCACTCAGCATAATCTCTTCCAGTCCCGTCCATGTTGCTACAAAACTTGGGTATTCATCCTTTCTTTTTTTTTTTTTTTTTTTTTACAGCTTTATAAACATATATTTTTATCCCCAGGGGTACAGGTCTGTGAATCGCCAGGTCTACAAACTTCACAGCACTCACCATAGCACATACCCTCCCCAATATCCATAACCCCACCCCCTCTCCCAACCCCCTCCCCCCATCAACCCTCAGTTTGTTTAGTGAGATTAAGAGTCACCCATGGTCTGTCTCCCTCCCAATCCCATCCTGTTTCATTTACTCCTCTCCTACCCCCTCAACCCCCCATGTTGCATCTCCTCTCCCTCAAATCAGGGAGATCATATGATAGTTGTCTTTCTCCGATTGACTTATTTCGCTAAGCATGATACCCTCTAGTTCCATCCACGTCATCGCAAATGGCAAGATTTCATTTCTTTTGATGGCTGCATAGTATTCCATTGTGTATATATACCACATCTTCTTTATCCATTCGTCTGTAGATGGACATCTAGGTTCTCTCCACAGTTTGGCTATTGTAGACATTGCTGCTATAAACATTCGGGTGCACGTGCCCCTTCGGATCACTACGTTTGTATCTTTAGGGTAAATACCCAGCAGTGAAATTGCAGGGTCATAGGGTAGTTCTATTTTCAACATTTTGAGGAACCTCCATGCTGTTTTCCAGAGTGGTTGCACCAGCTTGCATTCCCACCAACAGTGTAGGAGGGTTCCCCTTTCTCCGCATCCTCGCCAGCATCTGTCATTTCCTGACTTGTTAATTTTAGCCATTCTGACTGGTGTGAGGTGATATCTCATGGTGGTTTTGATTTGCATTTCCCTGATGCCGAGTGATATGGAGCACTTTTTCATGTGTCTGTTGGCCATCTGGATGTCTTCTTTGCAGAAATGTCTGTTCATGTCCTCTGCCCATTTCTTGATTGGATTATTTGTTCTTTGGGTGTTGAGTTTGCTAAGTTCTTTATAGATTTTGGACACTAGCCCTTTATCTGATATGTCATTTGCAAATATCTTCTCCCATTCTGTCAGTTGTCTTTTGGTTTTGTTCACTGTTTCCTTTGCTGTGCAAAAGCTTTTGATCTTGATAAAATCCCAAAAGTTCATTTTTGCCCTTGCTTCCCTTGCCTTTGGTGATGTTCCTAGGAAGATGTTGCTGCGGCTGAGGTCGAAGAGGTTGCTGCCTGTGTTCTCCTCGAGGATTTTGATGGATTCCTTTCTCACATTGAGATCCTTCATCCATTTTGAGTCTATTTTCGTGTGTGGTGTAAGGAAATGATCCAATTTCATTATTCTGCATGTGGCTGTCCAATTTTCCCAACACCATTTATTGAAGAGGCTGTCTTTGTTCCATTGGACATTCTTTCCTGCGTTGTCGAAGACGAGTTGACCATAGAGTTGAGGGTCCATTTCTGGGCTCTCTATTCTGTTCCATTGATCTATGTGTCTGTTTTTGTGCCGGTACCATGCTGTCTTGATAATGACAGCTTTGTAATAGAGCTTGAAGTCCGGAATTGTGATGCCACCAACCTTGGCTTTCTTTTTCAATATTCCTTTGGCTATTCGAGGTCTTTTCTGGTTCCATATAAATTTTAGGATTATTTGTTCCATTTCTTTGAAAAAAATGGATGGTACTTTGATAGGAATTGCATTAAATGTGTAGATTGCTTTAGGTAGCATAGACATTTTCACAATATTTATTCTTCCAATCCAGGAGTATGGAACATTTTTCCATTTCTTTGTGTCTTCCTCAATTTCTTTCATGAGTACTTTATAGTTTTCTGAGTATAGATTCTTAGTCTCTTTGGTTAGGTTTATTCCTAGGTATCTTATAGTTTTGGGTGCAATTGTAAATGGGATGGACTCCTTAATTTCTCTTTCTTCTGTCTTGTTGTTGGTGTAGAGAAATGCAACTGATTTCTGTGCATTGATTTTATATCCTGACACTTTACTGAATTCCTGTACAAGTTCTAGCAGTTTTGGAGTGGAGTCTTTTGGGTTTTCCACATAGAGTATCATATCATCTGCGAAGAGTGATAGTTTGACTTCTTCTTTGCCGATTTGGATGCCTTTAATTTCCTTTTGTTGTCTGATTGCTGAGGCTAGGACTTCTAGTACTATGTTGAATAGCAGTGGTGATAACGGACATCCCTGCCGTGTTCCTGACCTTAGCGGAAAAGCTTTCAGTTTTTCTCCATTGAGAATGATATTTGCGGTGGGTTTTTCATAGATGGCTTTGATAATATTGAGGTATGTGCCCTCTATCCCTACACTTTGAAGAGTTTTGATCGGGAAGGGATGCTGTACTTTGTCAAATGCTTTTTCAGCATCTATGGAGAGTATCATATGGTTCTTGTTCTTTCTTTTATTAATGTGTTATATCACATTGATTGATTTGCGGATGTTGAACCAGCCTTGCAGCCCTGGAATAAATCCCACTTGGTCGTGGTGAATAATCCTTTTAATGTACTGTTGAATCCTATTGGCCAGTATTTTGGCAAGAATTTTTGCATCTGTGTTCATCAAGGATATTGGTCTGTAGTTCTCTTTTTTGTTGGGATCCTTGTCTGGTTTTGGGATCAAGGTGATGCTGGCCTCATAAAATGAGTTTGGAAGTTTTCCTTCTATTTCTATTTTTTGGAACAGTTTCAGGAGAATAGGAATTAGTTCTTCTTTAAATGTTTGGTAGAATTCCCCCGGGAAGCCGTCTGGCCCTGGACTTTTGTTTGTTTGGAGATTTTTGATGACTGTTTCAATCTCCTTACTGGTTATGGGTCTGTTCAGGCTTTCTATTTCTTCCTGGTTCAGTTGTGGTAGTTTATATGTCTCTAGGAATGCATCCATTTCTTTTTCAGATTGTCAAATTTGTTGGCGTAGAGTTGCTCATAGTATGTTCTTATAATTGTCTGTATTTCTTTGGTGTTCGTTGTGATCTCTCCTCTTTCATTCATGATTTTATTTATTTGGGTCCTTTCTCTTTTCTTTTTGATAAGTCTGGCCAGGGGTTTATCAATCTTATTAATTCTTTCAAAGAACCAGCTCCTAGTTTCGTTGATTTGTTCTGTTGTTTTTTTGGTTTCTATTTCATTGATTTCTGCTCTGATCTTTATGATTTCTCTTCTCCTGCTGGGTTTAGGGTTTCTTTCTTGTTCTTTCTCCAGCTCCTTTAGGTGTAGGGTTAGGTTGTGTACCTGAGATCTTTCTGGTTTCTTGAGAAAGGCTTGTACCGCTATATATTTTCCTCTCAGGACTGCCTTTGTTGTGTCCCACAAATTCTGAACCGTTGTGTTTTCATTATCATTTGTTTCCATAAATTTTTTCAGTTCTTCTTTAATTTCCTGGTTGACCCATTCATTCTTTAGAAGGATGCTGTTTAGCCTCCATGTATTTGGGTTCTTTCCAAATTTCCTCTTGTGATTGAGTTCTAGCTTTAGAGCATTGTGGTCTGAAAATATGCAGGGAATGATCCCAATCTTTTGATACCGGTTGAGACTTGATTTAGGACCAAGAATGTGATCTATTCTGGAGAATGTTCCATGTGCACTAGAGAAGAATGTGTATTCTGTTGCTTTGGGATGAAATGTTCTGAATATATCTGTGATGTCCATCTGGTCCAGTGTGTCATTTAAGGCCTTGATTTCCTTGTTGATCTTTTGCTTGGATGATCTGTCCATTTCAGTGAGGGGAGTGTTAAAATCCCCTACTATGATTGTATTCTTGTCGATGTGTTTCTTTGATTTTGTTATTAATTGGTTTATATAGTTGGCTGCTCCCACGTTAGGGGCATAGATATTTAAAATTGTTAGATCTTCTTGTTGGACAGTTCCTTTGAGTATGATATAGTGTCCTTCCTCATCTCTTATTATAGTCTTTGGCTTAAAATCTAATTGATCTGATATAAGGATTGCCACTCCTGCTTTCTTCTGATGTCCATTAGCATGGTAAATTCTTTTCCACCCCCTCACTTTAAACCTGGAGGTGTCTTCGGGTTTAAGATGAGTTTCTTGTAGGCAACATATAGATGGGTTTTGTTTTTTTATCCATTCTGATACCCTGTGTCTTTTGATTGGGGCATTTAGCCCATTAACATTCAGGGTAAGTATTGAGAGATATGAATTTAGTGCCATTGTAATGCCTGTAAGTTGACTGTTATTGTATATTGTCTCTGTTTCTTTCTGATCTACTACTTTTAGGGTCTCTCTTTGCTTAGAGGACCCCTTTCAATATTTCCTGTAGAGCTGGTTTGGTATTTGCAAATTCTTTCAGTTTTTGTTTGTCCTGGAAGCTCTTAATCTCTCCTTCTATTTTCAATGATAGCCTAGCTGGATATAGTATTCTTGGCTGCATGTTTTTCTCATTTAGTACTCTGAATATATCATGCCAGCTCTTTCTGGCCTGCCAGGTCTCTGTAGATAAGTCTGCTGCCAATCTAATATTTTTACCATTGTACGTTACAGACTTCTTTTCCCGGGCTGCTTTCAGAATCTTTTCTTTGTCACTAAGACTTGTCAGTTTTACTATTAGGTGACGGGGTGTGGACCTATTCTTATTGATTTTGAGGGGGGTTCTCTGAACCTCCTGGATTTTGATGCTTGTTCCCTTTGCCATATTGGGGAAATTCTCTCCAATAATTCTCTCCAATATACCTTCTGCTCCCCTCTCTGTTTCCTCTTCTTCTGGAATCCCAATTATTCTAATGTTGTTTCGTCTTATGGTGTCACTTATCTCTCGAATTCTCCCCTCGTGGTCCAGTAGCTGTTTGTCCCTCTTTTGCTCAGCTTCTTTATTCTCTGTCATTTGGTCTTCTATATCGCTAATTCTTTCTTCTGCCTCATTTATCCTAGCAGTGAGAGCCTCCATTTTTGATTGCACCTCATTAATAGCTTTTTTATTTCAACTTGGTTAGATTTTAGTTCTTTTATTTCTCCAGAAAGGGCTTTTATATCTCCCGAGAGGGTTGCTTTAATATCTTCCATGCCTTTTTCAAGCCCGGCTAGAACCTTGAGAATCATCATTCTGAACTCTATATCTGACATATTACCAATGTCTGTATTGATTAGGTCCCTAGCCTTTGGTACTGCCTCTTGTTCTTTTTTTTGTTGTGAATTTTTCCGCCTTGTCATTTTGTCCAGATAAGAGTTTATGAAGGAGCAAGTAAAATACTAAAAGGGTGGCAACAACCCCAGGAAAATATGCTTTAGCCAAATCAGAAGAGATCCCGAATTGTGAGGGGGGAGAAAGGGGATAAAAAGGGGTTCAGAAAGAAAGAAAAAAAAAAAGAAACTATTAAAAAAAAGGAAGCCGATAAAGAAAAAATATAAAAAGAGGAAAAAAATATATATATTAGATAAACTATTTAAAAAACGTTAAAAAAAGAAAACGGTAAAAGTTAAAAAAAATTCAGCAGAAGAAGAGAAAAAGAAAAAAAAATTGAAAAAGAAAAAAAAATTAAATTAACTGCAAGGCTAAAAAATCATGGGGAGAAAGCCATGAGTTCCGTGCTTTGCTTTCTTCTCCTCTGGAATTCCGCCGCTCTCCTTGGTAGGTGAACTTGGTCCTGGCTGGGTTTCCCGTATATCTTCTGGGGGAGGGGCCCGTTGTAGTGATTCTCAAGCGTCTTTGCCCCAGGCGGAGTTGCACCGCCCTTACCCGGGGCCGCGCTGAGTCATCCGCTCGGGTTCGCTTTCGGGAGCTTTTGTTCCCTGAGCGCTTTCCGTAGAGTCCAGAGGACGGGAATAAAGATGGCGGCCTCCCGGTCTCCGGCCCGGAGGAGCCGAGAGCCCGGGGCCCCACTCCTCAGTGCGCCCTCAGAAAACAGCGCCCAATGTCTCCCGCCACCCTGGCCTCCGGCCGCGCTCCCAGCTGACCGAGCCTGCGACCGGTTCAAGGCGACCCCGAGCTGAGAGTCACTCCTCGGCTCTGTCTCTGCAGCCGGCTTCCCCGTTCTAATACCGGTAAGCTCTGCGACACTCAGACACCCACGATCCTTCTGCGACCCTGCGGGATCTGAGGCCGCGCTGACCCCGCCTGGGCTTCCAGTTAAGCCTCTGGAGCGATGTCCCTCAGTGGAACAGACTTTTAAAAGTCCTGATTTTGCTCCGTTGCTCTGCCGCTCGCCGGGAGCCGGCCCCTCCCCCCGCGGTCTATCTTCCCGTCGCTTTGGATTCACTTCTCCGCCAGTCCTACCTTTCAGATAGTGGTTGATTTTCTGTTTCTGGAATTGCTGTTCTTCTTCTCTTCAATCTCCCGTTGGTTTGTAGGTGTTTGCAATCTTTAGATAAGCTATTTAGCTGATCTCCCACTACCCGAAGTAGTCTCAGCCTGCTACTTCTCCGCCATCTTGACTCCTTCTCTTCTGTCCATTTCTTGACTGGATTATTTGTTCTGTGGGTGTTGAGTTTGATAAGTTTATAGATTTTGGATACCAGCCCTTTATCTGATATGTCGTTTGCAAATATCTTCTCCCATCCTGTAAGTTGTCTTTTGGTTTTTTGACTGTTTCCTTTTTCTGTGCAAAAGCTTTTGAGCGTGATGAAGTCCCAATAGTTCCTTTTCCCCCTGCTTCCCTTGCTTTTGGAGATGTTGCTGAGGTCAAGGTCATAGAAGTTGCTGCCTGTGTTCTCCTCAAGGAGATTCCTGTCTCACATTGAGGTCTTTCATCTATTTTGAATCTATTTTTGTGTTGGTGTGAGGAAATGGTTCAGTCTCATTCTTCTGCATGTGGCTGTCCCGTGTTCCCAGCACCATTTATTGAAGAGACTGTCCTTTTTCCATTAGACATTCTTTCCTGCTTTGTTGAAAATTAGTTGGCCATGGAGTTGAGGGTCCATTTCTGGGCTCTCTGTTCTGTTCCATTGATCTGTGTGTCTGTGCCAGTACCATACTGTCTTGATGTTTACAGTTCTGTAATAGAGTTTGAAGTCCCAAACTGTGATGTTTCCTGTTTTGCTTTTTCAGGATTTCTTTGGCTATTCAGGATCTTTTATGGTTCCATATAAATTTTAGGATTGTTTTAACTCAGTTAAAAATGTTGATGGTATTTTGATAGGGATTGCATTGATTTTATAGATTGCTTTGGGTAGCATAGACATTTTAACGATGTTCTTCCAATCTGTGAGCATGGGATGTTTCTCCATTTTTCTGTGTCATCTTTAACTTCTCTTTTAAGTATTCTATAGTTTTCAGAGTACAGATGCTTTACCTCTTTGGTGAGGCTTCTTCCTAGGTATCTTATGATTTTCAGTGAAGTTATAAATGGGATCAATTCCTTGATTTCTCTTTCTGCTGCTTTGTTATTAGTGTATAGAAATGCAACAGATTTCTGCATGTTGATTTTGTATCTTGCGATACTTTATTGAATTTGTGTATCAGTTCCAGCAATTTTTTTGGTGGAGTCTTTCAGGTTTTCTACATAGAGTATGATGTCATCTGTAAATAGTGAGAGTTTGACTTATTCTTTGTTGATTCAGATGCCTTTTATTCCTTTTTGCTGTCTGGCTGCTGAGGCTAGGACTTCTAGTACTATGTTGAATAGCAGTGGTGATAGTGGACAGCCCTGCCGTGTTCCTGACCTTAGGGGAAAAGCTCTCAGATTTTCCCCATTGAGAATGATATTCGCTGTGGTCTTTTCATAGATGGCTTTTACGAAATTGAGGCATGTTCACTCTATCCCCCCATGGTGAAGAGTTTTGATCGAAAAGGATGTTTAATTTGTCAAATGCTTTTTCTGCATCAGTTGAGAGGATCATATGGCTCTTGTCCTTTCTTTTATTAATGTGTGTGTCACATCGATTTGCAGATGTTGAGCCAACCTTGCAGCCCAGGAATAAACCCGACCTGGTCAGGATGAATAATCCTTTTAATGTACTGTGGGATCTTATTGGCTAGGATCTTGCTGAGAATTTTGGCATCCATGCTCATCAGGGATACTGGTCTCACTACCATCTTCCACTCTGTTCTCAAGCCCAGTGATTATCTCTACAATCACTGCTTTATATATATATTTTAAGATTTTATTCATTTATTTGAAAGAGAGAGATCACAAGTAGGCAGAGAGGCAGGCAGAGAGAGGGGTAAGCAGGCTCCCTGCTGAGCAGAGAGCCTGATGCAGGGATGGATCCCAGGACCCTGAGACCATGATCTGAGCCAAAGGCAGAGGCTTAACCCACTGAGCCACCCAGGCACCCCACTGCTTTACATTTTCTATCAAGCATTCTACTTATATCTGTTTTGCTGACATCTCTGGGCACGGCCTTGTTCCTTTCATTGAGATAAATGTCTCTGTCTCCTTGTTTTGCCTGCCTCCCTCGGTCTGCTCCTGTGTGTGGACGAAGTCAACTATGTCTTCTGCTCTTGGAAGTAGTGACTTCACGCAGAGGAGGTCCTGGTGTGCCGTGCAGGGTGGTGTCCCCTGCTCGCCCGGACCGGTACTTTGGGAGAGTGTCCCATGCGTGTTTTGTGAGTCCCTCTTCTAACAGTGCAGCCGTCTGTACTGACCCTCTGCCTGTTGTGGTCTGTGCTTGCTCTCTGCGAAGTGAGTGCCACCCAGGCAGGCGGGCTCTGAGAGGGCATGCCCGCCAGGGGTCTTGTGAGCATGGTGGCAGCGTCAGCAAAATGTGTCTTGGGTTACTAGTCCTACACAAGATCCCCTGCCGTGCTGCGGAGGCTGGGGGAGGGCAGTTGGGCGCAGCGTGGTGGCTGATCAGGGCTCTGTGGCCCAGCCAACATGGGCAGCGGGTATGTGCCTGGCAGCTGGGCGGATCACAGGCACAGCTTTAACAAAATTTGCCCAGGGTCCTGCACCAAGACTGTAAGTGTAGCCTTACTCCCCCCAGGGAAACTCGGTATTCATGCCGGGGGAGGAGAGAGGAAATGGCAGCTGCCTGCTTCCTTCCTCCTTTTTAGAGAAGCCCCCAGCGTGCCCGGAAATCAGTGTGAACAGCCCTGTCTCCCATTTGCCCCTGGAAGCGTGTAACCTGCCATTTTAGTGTTGTCTGTCCACGCAGGCTGCCATCTCCATGGGGGTGAGGCCCCAGCTGTCACTCGCCCTGCAAGGCTTGGCCGGCGCCGGCTCAGCTGACTGTTAGAGCGCCAGGCTCAAGTACCACTGGTGTTTAAAAAGTCAGGGAACTCAGCCCCTCTGGTTTTTAAAGCCAAATATTATGGGGACTAGTCTGACCCCTACGAGCTCCCTCCTGCGGGGCTCGTTTGTCTGTCCTCCCCATGGGCACAGGTCCCTCCCTCTGCCTGTCTGACCTTTCCCAACCATTCAGATGCAGCTTCTTCTCTGTATTTAGTTGTGAGTTTGTCCTGCCCATCCTCTGATGGCTCTCTGACTATTGACTCAGGTGGGGTTGATACCTAGTTGTACATGTGGGATGGGGTGAGCTCAGGGTCCTCTGGCCCCGCCATCTTCCCAAGCTTCCCAGAGTGGAACTTTGACCCAGGGTGGATCATGCCCAGAGAGCACGCAGACCTGGTTTCATGATTTAGATTACGAGATTTGGGTCTTCTGAGCTGGTGATATACCGATGAGACTTTGGACTTGACTTGGTGCTATCATGGGCGGAGACTTTTAGGAATGTTGGGGTGCACATATTTTGCATATGGGATGGACATGAATTTTGGCGAGCCAGAGGGTAGAGTGTGTGGTAGGTTGAAGAATGGGCTTCAAAGAGATCAATGCCCAATTCCCAGAACTTGTTCCTTCCACGACAGAAGGGACTTGGCAGATGGGAGTTAAGTTAAGGGTCTTGAGATGAGGAGCACATCCTGGATTGTCCAGGTGGGCGTAGATGCAATCACAAGTGTCCTTATAAGAAGAATGACATTCGACGGCAGCAGAGAAGAAAAGACCAGAGTGGTGCAAACATGGGAGAAGGAACCACAGACCCAGGAATATAGGTGACCCCTGGAATCGGAAACAGGTGAAGAAAGGGGTGCTCCCTTCCGAATATCTAGAAGCAATCAAATGTACTGACACCTTGAGGTTAGTCCTGTAAGACTCCTCATCACGACTTTTTAAAATTAATTTTTGTTAAGTGAAGCATGGAGGCCCACATGGTGAGCTGTGGTTTGTCCACAGAGCACGAGGGAAATGGAAATAGAGACGCTTCTTACTCAGAAGTCCTGGACGAGGTGCACAGGATCCTCAGGGGGAGGGCAAGTGAGAGTGAAGACAGAGAGGGAGGCAGGACCTGGGAACCTGCCTTGATTAGGGTCTGTGGGTGGAGTGCTTGGGCGCTCCGGGGCTAAGGCTGGATTAGTCATTCCGGACCAAAAGAGGGGTTTGGGGGAGCTCCACGGGGGTCTAATCTAAGGACAGCACAAGGTCATGGTCCTGGGAGGCAGGGAGGACTGTTGATCACAGGGGGGTTGGGGAAGTCCTAACAGGAGATGACATTTGCTGGTGACTCTGTGGGCTGCTCCGCATGGCCCTTATAGGAGGTCCAAGAGTCCCTGATGGTCCCTGCAGGCCACGGAAAGGGGATGCCACAGCAGCCACACCTGGAGTAGCTTAGCTAGCCTCTCAACTCGCACTTGGACTTGTGGCCTTGGGAAGATAATGAGTCTTGCTGTTTTAAGCCATAGAGTGTGTGGTGGTGCCGGGAGGGACTTCCTACGGCTGGCCGCTGGTTGAACTGGCACTTTGTTTCCTGTGGGATGTCCTGACTGATAACATGCTTTTCACGCTATGGCAGAAGGCCCAAACTTACGTGTTTACTTTCATTAAGTTGTTATCACGTGCCGCCTTGACGTCTGGTAAATTTGGGAGAGCTCCCGGGGGCCTCACTCTATGGTCCCCTCCCCACTCGGCTCCTGTGGGTACGCATTCCTGTCCGAGGCACCGCCCCACTCCCGCATATCCCCGAACACTGAGTTTCAGCTTCCTGATGGCTACAGAATTATTCCAACAAGCCGAGCACATTCCCTTTTGAGAACCAGGGGCCGTCGCAGCCTCATGACACTGCAAAGTTTGCCCCCCACAGTCCCTGGTTTCTCACTGTGTTACCAGAGCAAAGCCTGTGTGTCCCACACGCCGTACCGTGGGGGACTTTGCCATTGCACAGTCTTTGCAGGAAGACCTTACTTGACTGCCCAGGTACACGCTGACGTATGACCTTACATCGATGGCAACATTCTCTGAGGAGGGTTGCTTGACACACTCATTTGGGGCATAGAAACGCCCACACACAAGCTCATAAGAAAGGTTGGGCCAATGCTTTCCATTATGTATTTGATCATCTCGGGGTGTGTGGTGTCCTAGGAGTTGTGAGGTCATGTGGCTGATATCTACCATTGAACTCACCCGTCCAGTTTCGGGGTGTCCTCTGTCTGGCCATCCCGTAGCCCTGAGGCAGGAATCTGAAGAGGAGATGATGAAAGCGCTTGTGGGGGTTTTGCGTCACGCTGTACCAGTTCGTCTGGACAGTTTATACGGACACGTACATATTTTATGGCGAATGCCTGGTTCCCCTCTGGATGGCCACTGTGTGCCTGCATGAGTGACTCCCAGGGAAACCCGGACTCCTCGGCTTGGGCGAGCCTCCTTGATGGGCAGCACATCACCCGCACCGTCACACGGTGCTGCCGGAGGAATTCAGTGTGTGCGGTGTGACTACTCGGAGGTCAGGTCCTCCGGATGTTACCCCGTGTGCCTGATTCCTCTGTGGATTTTACTTGGCGTAGTTTTGTTTGCTACGTGCTGTGATGCATGTTATGTAATAAGCCGTAACTGCGAATACGACAGTCCCAGTTAGCCATCCAGGCTGGGCTGTGATGGCTTTGCTCTCATCTATCAGGGCGTCTATCCCTGGGACATCCCTGGAGGAAAGGGCCCAATAAAACGAGCCTGTCCCTGGGCAGCTAGCTGGGGTCTCTCAGGAGTGATGCTGTACTGGGAGCTAAGAACTGACCTTCAGGCTGAGTGCTGACTGAGAGCGGAGGTCTGTTTCTCTTGAGGCATGTGTGACCACCAGCTTTGGCCACTTTGCATGTGGGCCCATTGATGAAGCAGCAATGGGTCAGCGTAATGCATGCTCAGAGGTGCCTCCCAGAATTTCCCACCATCAGGACCAAGTACAATTCCCCCAGCGGCTGAGAGTCTTGGGGACGCTACCTCCAAAGACTGTCCTTTGCCTAAGACAGCTGTCTTGTTCAAGGTTATGCGCCCTTCCCTGTGGCTGCCCACATGCCCTCTAGTCAATAAGGGGTTATAAAGACCTAAGCTCTTTGCCTCCAGGTGGGGTGATGCTGCAGGGACATCTCAGCTCCCCAGCTCCTCACAGGAGAGCCTGAGGCCTCTGCTGTGACTGTGTCACGTGTCAGCTTCTGCTCACTCCTTCTGCCTCCCCTCCCTGCAGGAGTTGATCTGAGAGCACTCCCTAACACTCCTTTCACACTACTCTCTGTCTCAGAGTAGGCTCTCAGGGAACCCTGTCTGTGACAGAGGCTACCCGATCTTCGGTCTGAGAAGTAGGCTCCAAACTATGGGTTTTGAAGCCGCATTCACCCAGGCTGGCTGTGTTTTTTACTAGTGTTGGGCGGGGCACTCATGGCCCCTGGCATAGGTGGGAGCGTGGTGTTCCAACTTCCCCTAGTCGGTGAAAGGAAATGCACTGGTGCATACAGTGCGTGAGCTGACTGAGGGATACAGGAAAAAGAGAATTAGAAAAATGCAATGGGATGGCCGCCTCTGAGGGCAGCCACCGAAGTGGGAGGAGATTCGCGCTGACGGTAATCGCCAGTGCTAGAGGCCACGTGTGAAAGCCCCATGACCCAGTTCATTGCAATGTCCAGGGTGCTCTCACCTCCTGCAGTCAGGGGTACGGGAGGCTGAGGACCAGGCCCAGCAGTAATTCTCAGGCAAGCAGAGCCCCAGAGTAGGGGGAGTTCTCAGCACTAACGGGTCAGTTATGCCCACCTTGGGGACTTGTTTGAGAAAGAATAGAATTTTGATGCATGGGATGGGGAATATGTGGGTAAATGCAGTAAAAATTCTTGACGAGTCGGATTCCTCTGCATTCTCTAGGCCTGGAGAAGTGGCCCACTCTCCTGAGTGTGGACTTCCTCAGTAGCAGATTGAATGATGACCCCCCAAAGTCAGGCCCACATTCTAACACCCACAACTTGTCTCTCGGCTTCCTCTTTGGTGTTGGGAAGCTTCCGATGTCTTGGGACTGACTGGTCAGCTCTACGTGACCTCGAACCTCGCCATCAAGCACGCCCAGGCTGAGATGTGAAATAACGGGGCGCTTGGCTTCCCACAAAGCATTGCTAGGACCTTACACATTCTTCTAGGGAAAAGGTGGGGCAAGAATTCTGGGATAGCAATGGATGTAGCTGTCTTTGAGTCTTAGCACAAAATGATGCCTTTCATCTTAAGTAGTTACCGGGCTCTCCCGATTCTTCCTTTCTGCGAAAAAATAAGGTTTGGTCCAGATAAGCTCTCAGTCTGTTGTAGGACAACTGGACCCCACGTCCCTGTGTCCCAGCAGTCCTCCCTGCATTTGCTCTGCGCCCTCCCACCTTGGATGCCCAATAGAGCTGGGCGGTCCCACCCTCACGGAGCAGGGCTCCAAGGGTTCACAACCTCTTCAAAACGCGGGAATGGGGCGGCGGTGCAAAAGGGCAGGAGCAACTGAATGACGAGAGCGGCAGGAGTGCCTGACCCCGGAGAAGCGGTCCTGCTCCCGGGGTAAATGCCCACCTTGGGTCGCCCCAGCAGGTGCCCGTTGCCAGGCAACCGGAGGGCGCGGCGGAGGCGGCGGGACTGGTCAGAGCGAGCGTTGGAGTTGGTCTGCGAAAGGGGGCTGCCAGCACCCGCGCGCCTTCTCGCCGGATCGTCACGGGGCAGACAGAAAGTATTTTGAGAGCATCCTTCACCCACTAGTGCCCCTGGCGCCGCTGGGCCTTTCCCTCCCCAGGTGATCTGGGCGCGAGGAGGAGCCGGCAATGGCCTGAGCTCCGCGGGCCTGAAGGCGAGGGCGGGGTGGGGACTGGGCTGGTGGAGAGGGTCCCTGAGAGGCCTGGGACCAGGTGAGTGTGGGGCCAGGCCTTAGGGGCTGAGAACCGGTGGGTCAGGCTCTGCCACCGACCGCGGTGCGCAGGGACCGCGCAGAGAAAAGGGAGGGTTGGCGCAGGGCAGTGGGTGAGGTTCGCGGCCCTCGCGGTAACCCACATACTAGCTCTGACGCGCTGCGGGAAAACTAACCAACGTTCTCTAGGGAGTTTTGCTTTGCAAAGTGGTTTTTGTTTTTCCCCCTGATCTCACTGAACCCCTGCCATGGCTTTGGGGTATGTGATTGTGATCATCCCGCTTTAGTGGGGGTGGTGGTGGTAGTGGGGCTTTGTGGAGGGATTAAGGCCCTGAAACCCCCTCCTCCCACGCCCCAGCAGCGCCCCTGGCCTTGCTTTGGGTGAATACGAAGAGCCCAGGGCTCTGTTGCCCAATCAGCTGGTGAAGGAAATACCAGGCGACAGAAAAGAATATGACATCTGATGACATCTTCAAATCAAACTGTTTTTTTTTTTTCAAACTGAACTCTTCAAGTTTAGTCATTCACCAAGTCGGATAAAATCAGCTTTAAAACTTGGGGATTCATCCTTTCTTTCTTTCTTTCTTTTTTTTTTTTTTTTTTTTTTTTTTTTTTTACAATTTATAAACATATATTTTTATCCTCAGGGGTACAGGTCTGCGAATCGCCAGGTTTACACACTTCACAACACTCACCATAGCACATACCCTCCCCGATATCCATAACCCCACCCCGAATCCCCAAGTTTTGTAGCAACATGGACGGGACTGGAAGAGATTATGCTGAGTGAAATAAGTCAAGCAGAGAGAGTCAATTATTATATGGTTTCACTTATTTGTGGAGCATAACAAATAGCATGGAGGACAAGGGGAGTTGGAGAGGAGAAGGGAGTTGAGGGAAATTGGAAGGGGAGGTGAACCATGAGAGACTATGGACTCTGAAAAACGATCTGAGAATTTTGAAGGGGTGGGGGGTGGGAGGTTGGGGGCACCAGGTGGTGGGTATTGTAGAGGGCACGGATTGCATGGAGCACTGGGTGTGGTGTAAAAATAATGAATACTGTTATGCTGAAAAAAATAAAAAAAATTAAAAAAAAAATCAGCTTTAAATAATGCAGAGGGAAGTCGAACTTGACAATTACAATTTTTAAAAATCCGTTGAAGTTGCATGTGGCGGGGAAAGCATGGAGGCCTGAGACCCCAGGGAACAACAACCTGGACCCTGACCTGGACCTGTTTGCCCCACGGTTCATCCAGGGCTGGAAGGTGGCTTGTGGACAAGATGGCCCCAGGTCCAGTCCAGGCCTCTGCCTTTCCTGACCTGTGACTTTTCACAGTTCTGCAGTCCGACTGGGTTTCCTCTTGTAATAAATGGAGATCACACGTGTCTCCCAGGGATGTTGGGAGGACAGCAGTAGATAAAGGTTGTTACTGGGCACAAAGAGAAAGACTTTTTTAATCCCCTTACAAATGAGGAACTTGAAGATTCTGGGGTACTTTTCCAAGGTTATTCAGGGCAGTTCTGCAAACAACTAGGGACTAGGGATAGGAATAAATAAAGACAACACTGTCCTTTCTAAGAATCTGAACTGAGACATGTGGGCAGATAAATTAATGGGATAGGGTTTTGTAGCTGGTGCTCTGGGAGCACAGTGTAGTGTTGAGTTGTATGTTGGCTTTCCCCCCTTTTTAGTGAACATGTATTCACATGTAGTACCGTGAGTTTTGATAGATGTATGGTCCTATAACGACCTGCACAATGAAGATGCAGAACCAATCTATCATTCCCCTCAAATTTTCACATAATCCTAGCCTGGGGCGAGAGTTGTTCTGTTTTTGTTCCCACTGTTTTTGTCTCTGTGAGATTCTCATATAATTAGAATCATAAAATTTTGAGTTTGGCCTATTTTTCTTGGCATAATGCATTTGAGATTCATTCGTGTTATTGAAGGTATCAGTAGTTTTTCTATTGCCTTGTGGTATTTCATTGTATGGCTAGAGCACAGTTTGTTCATGCATTCCTCGGCCGAGGGGACAGACTTGCTGGAAACATTTGCAGGAATGTACTCCCCTTGCTGGACCAGTACCTGGGACTGGGAATGCTGGCTCCGGTGGTGTCTGTTTGACTTCACAAGAACTGCCATGCTGTTTTCCAGGTGGTGGTACCATTCTGCATTCTTTTATTTATTTATTTTTTAAGATTTTATTTATTTATTTGTCAGAGAGAAAGCACAAGCAGGGGGAGGAGCAGGCAGAGCGAGATGGAAAAGCAGGTTCCTCGCTGAGCAGAGAGCCCGATGCGGGGCTCGGTCCCAGGACCCTGGGATCATGACCTGAGCTGAAGGCAGAGTCTTGACTGACTGAGCCCCGCAGGAGCCCCTCATTGACATTCTGTTTGCAGTGTGTGAGAGTTCCAGTAGCTCCAAATCCTCATCAGCTGTCGGTTTTGTAAGTTTTTTGTTTGTTAATGTTAGCCCTTTCAGTAGCTGTAGTGATACCTCATTGTATAGTGTGTCTCATTCATATTTTCCTAGAGTCAGTGATGTTTAGCATCTTCTCATGTGGTATCTTGTCACCTGTTACATACATTTGTGTGTGTGTGTGTGTGTGTGTTCTTCGGTGATTTTTTTTTCTTAAATTGTTAATCATATTTTTGTTGGGCTATTAAATATTCTGGATAAAATCCTTAATCAGGTGCTTGGGTGGCTCAGCCGGTTAAGTGTCTGCCTTTGGCTCAGTCATGATCTCAGGGTCCTGGTATCGAGTCCTGCATTGGGATCCCTGCTCAGTGGGGAGCCTGCTTCTCCCTCTGCCTCTGCTGCTCTCCCTCCCTACTGCTCATGCTCTCTCTCACCCACTCTCTCTCAAATAAATAAAATCTTTTTAAAAGTCCTGTATCAGATAAATGATTTGCAAATGTTTTCTCACAATCTGTGCCTTGAATTTTTAATATCTCAATCTTTAAAAGAGCAGAAGTTGTTAAATTTGATAAAGTCCAAATTATCAATTTTTTAGTGTGTGGATGGTGGTTTTGGCATCATTTCTAAGTATCTTTGCCCAATCGAAAGATACAAAGACTCTAATCTGTTTTTTTCTAGGAGTTTAGTTATTTTAGGTTTTCCTTTAGGTCTGTGATCCCTCTTGTAATAATTTTTGTACATGATGTGAGAGATGAGTCGAGGTTTATTTTTTATTTTTTGCATGTAATATCCAGTTGATCCCACATCATTTGTTTGTTGGTTTTTTTTTTTTTAAAGATTTTATTTATTTATTTGACAGAGAGAGAGATCACAAGCAGGCAGAGGGGGTGGGGAGCAGGCTCCCCGCTGAGCAGAGAGCCTGATGCGGGGCTCAATCCCAGGACCCTGAGATCATGACCTGAGCTGAAGGCAGAGGCTTTAACCCACTGAGCCACCCAGGTGCCCCGATCCTGCATCATTTGTTGAAAAAATTACCCTTTTTCTACTGAGTCCTTTGTCCAACACTGATAGATCATACCAGTGTGGGGGCCTGCTTCTAGACTCTCTTCTGTTCTGTTGCTCTGTACGCACGTTCCTTCTCTAACAGCACGCTGCCTTAAATTCTCTACCCTTCGAGGGAGTCTGGAAAGCAGATAGTGTGAGTCCTCTAGTGTTCTTTTTCCAAATTGTTTTGGCAATTATACTGTCTTTTCCTTTCCATAAAAATTTCAGAATCAGCTGTTCAATTTTTACAAAAAATCCTGTTGGAATTTTGATAGGCATTTCGTTTAATCAGTAGGTCAGTTTGGGGAGAACTGATACCCTAAGAATATTGAGTCTTGGCTCCATAAATAACATTATACTCCACCATTTATTGAGCTGTTCTTTGATTTCTTTTATCACCTTTTTAGTTTATAGGATAGAGGTCTTACGCATACCTTCTAAGATTTATACCTTAGTATTTCATGATTTATGTTATTACTTTAAATGGTACTATTTTTATTTTTAAATTTCAATTCCAGTTTTTTATTTATTTGTATTTATTGAAATAAACTTGATTTTCCATATTGACTCTATATCCTGAAGCCTTTACTAAACTCTTTTATTACTCTGTCTACTTCTTGTGGAATCTTTGGCATTTCCTCATTTCCCCCAGCTCTATCAAGGTACGGTGGGCACATAACACTGTAAGTTGAACTTGTATAGCATGTCGGTTTGATACATGTACGTATTACAACATGATCACCAGCTTTGCATTAGCTAACGCCTTAATCACATCATACTGCGCTAACACCCACCTTAACCACTTTATTGTGGTGAGAACATCAATACCTACTTTTAGTAATTTTTAAGTCTAAAGTGAGTATTATTCACTATAATCACAATGTGTGCATTAGGAGAGTACCCCTTTCTCCACATCCTCGCCAGCATCTGTCGTTTCCTGACTTGTTAATTTTAGCCATTCTGACTGGCATGAGGTGGGATCTCACTGTGGTTTTGATTTGTATTTCTCTGATGCCGAGTGATGTGGAGCAATTTTTCATGTGTCTGTTGGCCATTCGGATGTCTTCTTTGCAGAAATGTCTGTCAGGTCTTCTGCCCATTTCTTGATTGGATTGTTTGTTCTTCAGCTGTTTGGTTTGAGAAGTTCTTAATAGATTTTGGATACCAGTCCTTTATCTGATATGTCATTTTATATGCCTGTTTTTGTGCTAGCACCGCACTGCCTTGATGATCACTGGTTTGTAATAGAGCTTGAAGTCAGACATTGTGATGCTGCCGGCTTTCGGTTTCTTTTCCAGGATTGCTTTGGTTTTGGGGGGCCTTCTATGGTTCCATACAAAATTTAAGATTGTTTTAGGATTCAGTTTTTGTCTGTATTTTCCCCTTTTACTTGCTTTGGGTCTTACTTGTTTTTCTTTTTTTCCATTTCCTCAAGTGAAATCTTCAATAATTGACTAGAGGACATTCCTTGTCTAATATAAACATGCTTTTTTTTTTTTTTTTTTAGGATTTTATTTATTTGTCAGAGAGAGAGAGAGAGCACGAGCAGGCAGAGTGGCAGGCAGAGGCAGAGAGAGAAGCAGGCTCCCCACTGAGCAAGGAGCCCAATGCAGGACTCAATCCCAGGACATTGGGATCATGACCTGAGCCGAAGGTAGCAGCTTAAATGACTGAGCCACCCAGGCATCCCATATATAAACATGTTTTAATTGCATTTCTCAAATGTTCGTATATTATATTTTTAGTTACCTTCATTTCGAAATTCTTTCTAATATCCCTCATGTTTTTCTCTTTTTTCCCCACCAGTAAGTATGTATGTACACATCTATTTATTTCCCCCTTTTCTTTTTTTTCTTTTTCTCTTTTTTTATTTCTTTTATTATTTTTTTTATTTTTTAATTTTTTTTAAGATTTTATTTATTTATTTGACAGAGAGAGATCACAAGTAGACAGAGAGGCAGGCAGAGAGAGAGAAAGGGAAGCAGGCTTCCTGCTGAGCAGAGAGCCCGACGCGGGACTCGATCCCAGGACCCTGAGATCATGACCTGAGCGGAAGGCAGCGGCTTAACCCACTGAGCCACCCAGGCGCCCCTCCTTTTTCTCTTTTTTTAAAATTATGTTCAGTTAGCCACTATATGGTACATCATTAGCTTTTTTTTCAAGATTCATCAGTTGTGAATAACACCCAGTGCTCATCACAAGCTGTGCCCTCATGTTTTTCTTGTTAACTCATGGCTTATTTAAACATGTGTTGTTTCAGGGCACCTGGTGGCACAGCTGGTCAAGTGTCCAACTTGGTTTTGGCTCAAGTCATGATGTCAGGGGCCTGAGATTGAGTCCTGTGTTGGCCTCAGTGCTCAGTGTGGGGTCTGCTTGAGATTCTCTCTCCCTTTCTGCCCCCCTGCTTGTGCTCTCTCTCTCAAATACATAAACAAATCTTTTTAAAAAGTGTGTTGTTTAATTTCCAAATGTTTGGAGATTTTCCAATATTTTTCAATTATCTATTTCTAGTTTAATTCTATTACGTTCTAAGAACATACTTTATACAATTTCAATTCTTTTATGTTTGTTAATGTTTGTTTTATGGCGAACAATATGGTCCCTTTGTGCAAATATTCTGTCTGCACTTGAAAAGAAGGTGTCTTCTGCTTTTGTTAGGAAGAATGTGTTGTAAATCTCACCAGATATAGTTTGCCGACAGGGTTTTTCAGGTCCTCTTCATCCTTACTGGCAGTCTGTCTCATTTTTTTCTCATTTTTTTCAATGTCTTATTTTTAAAGATTTTTATTTGTTTATTTGACAGAGAGAAACACAGTGTGAGAGAGAACACAAACAGGGGGAGTGGAAGAGGGAGAAGGAGATCCTGCTGAGCAGGGAGCTCCATGTGGGGCTTGATCCCAGGACCCTGGGATCACGACCTGAGCCAAAGGCAGATGCCTAACAACTGAGC
The DNA here is from genome assembly GCF_902655055.1 of Lutra lutra. NCBI lineage: Eukaryota > Metazoa > Chordata > Mammalia > Carnivora > Mustelidae > Lutra > Lutra lutra. The sequence goes on from NC_062283.1 coordinate 317,888, forward strand.
CACCCAAGTGCCCCTTTTTTCAATTTGTGAGTGGTCGAAGTGTCCAGCTTCTTTGTGGGTTTACCTGTTCTCACATCAGTTCTATGGAGTTTTTTGATCTCTGTGTTTTGCAGCTCTGGGACACGTGTATTTGATAAGGGTCTTAGAAAATTGACTACTTTGTCATAATGTGATAATTGTCTTTATTTCTTGTAGTGTATCTTGTTCTGAAGTCTAGTTTATCTGATACTAACATAGTTACTCCAGCTATCTTTCGGTTAGTGCTCATGTGGTACATCTTCTTCAGTGCATTCAGGTGGTCATAGAGGAGGCCTTCGTAGCTCCCTAGAGTTGCATTTTTGGGTAGAGTTGAGGGTTAGTGATAAAGTTGTTATAGTTCAAATCAGTGTTTTTCCAAGTGTTTGTTGTAATACCTTGTATCATGACATCAATTTTGTGGGTTATAACCAGCATTTAAAAGTTGACTGTCATAAGGCAGCTTATGGCACATTGGCTGGGCCTTCGGTAGGCTCTGCAGGGTCAAAAATGGCCATGACCAGTAATTTCTACCTGTGCTACTACAAAGGGCAAAAAGACAAGTTTGGACACAAGTTTCTGGAGTTTGAGTTTCAGCTGGATGACACTGAAAACTTGAACATACAGTAGTCAGAATCCTACAGTCAGGGCACCAGAAAAGGCTTTAAAAGCCATCTAGTTTACTTGACATTATACTTGAGTTTTAATTTTATTTTATTTAGAGGGGCAAGGGGCAAAGGGAGAGGGAGAGAATCTCTAGCAGACTGTCTGCTGAGCATGGAGCCTGACTTGGGCTCAGTCTCACAACCCTGAGATCATGACCCAAGACAAAATCAAGAGTCAGACGCCCCACTGATTGAGCCACCCAGGCGGCCCCATACTTGAACATTTTAAAGAATATCTCACCATGAAATGGTCCAATGGATGCTTAAAATCTTCCAGGACTAGTAACTTTCAGAATCCCCTTTCAAACATTGTATTCCTTCAGGCAGTGTGTATAAGACCACATGTCAAGGAACATGAACAAGATCTGCTCTGCAGAAGTGGCTCCAAGAGTGCGGTGGTGAGGGCTGTGCGCAGGAGTCGGGGAAAGCTTCCTCGAGACCACAGCAGCTGAAGTTGTATGGGCTCCAGGAGCACCTGGCTCTGGGGTTCCCAGCTGCTCGCCATGGATAAAAGGCAGAAAACTGAGTGGTGGTGAGACGAGAAAGGAATTTACTTCAGAGGCTGACCGTGGAAAGAGAGTGGACTAGCGTCTCAAAGACTGTCTCCAAGGTACTGAAAATACTTCTAGGTTTAGCAGCTGCAAAGAGGAGGTCACGATCAGAAGGAGGCTGATGTACACAGGAGCTTGATGGAAGAGTGACAGGGTTGGCTGACAGCAGCTGGGAGTTGGAACTGGAGATGAACACATTTCTTTTACCACATCAAAAACAGGTTCTCTTATTGATGCAAATCAGTCAAAGCATCCTGAAGACCTTTGAATATTTTACTATTTGGTACAGGACCTGGAATGTTTAGTTTTTAGTCTTATTGGGTTACCTTTCAAGATTAAACCAGTCTAAATTGTGTGTTTTTAAAGCTGTTTTTATAGTTAATTAAGGGATGGGTTTGTAATTTACAATATTGGGAAACTTTTTTGGTACGCTAGCAAAAATTAAATACGTAAAGAGGTTTAGTGGCTATTCTCACTTGGATCCAAGTGGTTTGGACAGTCTCTGCATAAATTCTGTAAGTAAAAGAAACCTTTTGTTGAGATTTTGCTCCAATAAAACATATCAAAACGTGAAAAGATGATTGTGATAAGAAATCAGAGTGTATTATATGTAATAAAGAATAAGTGTGGGCACCTGGGTGGCTCAGTGGGTTAAGTCTCTGCTTTCGGCTCAGGTCATGATCCCAGGGTCCTGGGATCGAGCCCTGCATCGGGCTCTCTGTTCAGCAGAGAACCTGCTTCCTTCTCTCTCTCTGCCTGCCTCTCTGCCTACTTGTGATCTCTGTCAAATAAATAAAACCTTAAAAAAAAAGAGTAAGTGTATTTACCAAAATTTACGCGTGTGTGTGTGTGTGTGTGTGTGTGTGCGCGCGCGCGCGCACGCATATGCAAGTATTTTAAGTTGGGATGTGAATACATTTCTTATGTTTCAAAACATGGTTGAAAACCATTAGTTTAAACCATGATGATGAGATTTTCTAGGCAGGATATGAATAACAGACCTAGTGCTTTCTAGTCATCTGACTTTCATGTTCTCAATGAGTTTTGAGATACAGCCCTACATTTTTATAATTCTTATTCTCTACTACTGAATTATTTATAGCAAATTTTTTTAAAAGATTTTATTTATTTATTTGACAGACAGAGATCACAAGTAGGCAGAGAGGCAGGCAGAGAGAGAGGAGAAAGCAGGCTCTCCATGGAGCAGAGAGCCAGATGCGGGGCTCAATCCCAGGACCCTGGGATCATGACCTGAGCCGAAGGCAGAGGCTTTTAACCCACTGAGCAACCCAGGCACCCCTATAGCAAATATTTTTTACTGAGCTTATCTACTAAAAGTGAAGCAAATTCCTTAGACTTCACGGGGGGTTGGCTTTCCCACAGTCTTCTAGAATACCCCACTTAAATACATGTGGGAATAGACTAAACACAAAAACTTTCTCACAGTTTCTATCTTGGTGTTGGTTAAATTCACGATTTCTTTTGTCTCTCATGTCTTCTTAGAAAGCGATTGCTCGCCTGGAGAAGGAGCTCTGTGAAGGCTCTGGGCACTGCTGTCATGGCTGCTGCCTCCCCTCCGAGAGAGCTGGAGGGTGAGGTCTCTCTTGAGAGACCCTGTAGCCACTGACTGTGGTCATGTCCTCTGCTTTCACTGCATCATCTGGGTATGCGAATCTCCCAGGCAGCCATGGCATTGTTCTCTCTGCAAGGCCGTCTTTAAGAGAAAGAATATTCACCACGTGCGGCAGATGGCCAGCCTAGTGGAAAACATCTGGAGGATGAAGATAGATGGTGAGAGACCACCCGGAGAGGACAGACCACTTGAGCAAAATGCAGAGAAGCTATGTGGGCTACATTTGGAGAAGCTCCATTATTACTGCAAGGGTGACCAGCAAATACTGTGTGTGATGGGCCAGGAGGCCCAGGAGCACAGGCCTCATACTGCTGTTCTCTTGAAGAAGGCTGTGCAGCCTTATCGGGTAAGAAGTCTGCTGGGCTCTAACTTCATTCTCATAGCCAAAAAAAGTTCTACTATGGTGCCTTCAGGGCAAGATCCAAATTATTATTATTATTTTTTTGGAAAATATTATATTGAAGTATGATTGACATGTGAAAACCTGTGCATATTTCATGTAGACATCTCACTGAGTCTGGAGATCAGTATACACCTGTGAAACCGTCACTGTCATCAAGCCAGACACCTATCCCTGGCCTCCCGGAGTTTCTTCCCACCCTCTGTATTATTATCAGTGTGTGTGTGTGTGTGTGTGTGTGTGTGTGTATAGTAAGAATATTTAATATAAGGTAAGATTAATCCTCTTAGCAAATTTTAAGTATACAATACTGTATTATTAGCTGTAAGTACTATGCCGTAGAGAGTATCTCCAGAACTTGTTTGTCTTGCAGAACTGAAACCATGAATCCCCTGACCGCCGGGTCCCTGTTGCCCTCCCCTCTACCCCCTGGCAACCGCCATTCCCCTCTTGGCTTCTGAGTTTGACTGTTTTAGATTCCACTTACAAGTACGATTACACAGTATTTGTCTTTTGGTGTCTGGCTTATTTCTCCTAGCATGATGTCCTCCAGCATCTCCTTCTTTTGTGAGGCTGAGGAATGTTCCATTGTTTGCAAATACCACATTTTCTTTATCCATTCATCTGTTGATGGACAGTTGGATAATGCTGCAATGAACACAGGAGTACAGGCATCATTTTGAGATCCTGAGTTCAATTCCTTTGGATAAACATTTAGAAGCAGGATTGCTGGATCATTTGGTAGTTCTGCGTTTAACTATTTAAGGTGCATCCACAGTGTTTTCCATGATGGCCACATTAGGCAACATTTCTACCGGGAATGCAGCAGGGCTCCCTTTTCTTCACATTGTCCTCAAGACTTGTTATCTTCTGTTTTTTTTTAGAAAGTAGCTGTCCTAACAAGTGTCAGGGGAAAGTTCTTGGTAAAGCATTGCCCTTTGAAGTTTGGTAGTAGAACTGGTTTGTTCCCATATCTTTCTATAATAGTCAGTCTGTCCTGTTGCCCTGATTGTCTGTCTTCTGAGGCATTTGGAACAGGCCTCCACTAGCCGCACAGGACACCAGCACTCTCGACAGCCCTGACGTCAGCTTCAGACGGTGTGTGCTCTAGCACATGGCTGTCGAAATAGTCCTGACGGTATTTTGTCCTGTATGGATCTCATTCGGAGCTTAATCTCAGGGAAGATATTATTTCCTCTGAGGTGCTAGTATGTTTCCTTCCGTCTGCTAACAAAGAATTAAGCAATTAATTGTTTCTCTTTTCTCCTTGACTGACAGGATTCTTAAAACCAACTTAGTCATTTCTCTCAATTTGGAGTTATTATATATGCTTTCCTTCACTTTCGGTTTTGAGCTTCTCTTTTATTTCTAAGTTATTAATTCATTAAAATGTAAATTGTCTATAATTTTGATGGAGACTATAAGTAAGAACCACACCATATTATTAATGATAATAAACTTGTATCTCAGGCCCAAGAAATCGTTCTAACTAGCATAGCATTCGCTTTGTTTCTTCTTTGTTAAGTAAAACGAAAACTATTACACATGACTGTTACTATGCTACCAAAGTCAAGCATGTCTGGTTTTACTCTGGAATCACTTTGAATCTCTCTTTTGTTAGGAGGGCATTTTCCTGTTCACCTTGACCATATCCGTGTTAATTCCACAGGGTAAAATTATAAAGCATCTGAAGATTCTGAAGGGAGACAGGGATAGGATTGAGGAATTTCAGTCTACAGGAGAAGATGAGCTTGAGGCCCTGCTGGTGAGCAAAGTCTCTGTGACACCTATGCGTGGCAGAGTGGGGGGCGGGCATCGGGGAGTGGGGAGGAGGGTGACCCAGGGATCACTGCCCCCCAGAAGATCTCACACACGAGCCTCTCAGGAGAAGCCCCTTTCTCTTTCTGCTTTTTCTGCAGACAAAATTGTAGAGCCACAGCAGGACACTGTGTCAGTGTTTGAACGGGGGCAGCCGTTCTTGAGACAGAGAGAGAGAGAGCAGGGCCTGCTGGAGCCGCTGGAGGGAATTGAGCAAGAGCGGGCTGAAGGCAGGAGCGGCCAGGTCAGCAAGGGCTCTGTGCAAGTGCTCTGACTTGGAGCCCCGATTTCTGAGTCGGAAGAAAAGCCTCAGCAACGGGCAGCTGAGCTTCTGCAGGTGAGGAACCAACTCAGCTCCGTGTGGGTCGTCTTGCCCTAAGCTGCAGAGCGGGCCCCCGTCAGCATGAGACTGGGACCAGGAGTCAAGAGAGGGAAGTTGTAGGGCGCCCGGGGGGCTCAGTCGGTTGAGCGTGTGCCTTCGGCTCAGGCTCAGGTCATGATCCCAGGGTCCTGGGACCAAGCTCCGCGTCAGGCTCTCTGCTCAGTGGGGAGCCTGCTTCTCCCTTTGCCTCCGGTTCCCCCTGCTTGTTCTCTCTCTCTGACAAATACAATCTTTTTAAAAAAGAGAGAGAGAAAAGTTTTATTCTCATTTACTGAAGTCACTGATAAGCCTTAGTCAGCCAACCAGTAGGATTTAGGTCCCAAATTGCAGTGGGCAGGGGGTAGGAATATGTAGTCTGTACAATGAGGTAGTAAAATGTGCACATTTGTAATTACAACAAATAACCAAATGTTAAGTCTTGTGATCCGACTGGAGGCCACAGGAATTCTGGAAAGGACCAGGATGTAGTGAGGGAAGGCTTCATGGAAGAAGAGGTGCTTAACGCTGGCCTTGAAAAAGTAAAGATTTAGATTAGCAGAAAGGAGGAGCTAACCATGGTGAGGTGCTTTGGTGAGAATTAGATGAATGAGTTGGTGATGACAAGGTGGGTGCAGGCTGTGCAGAAGACAGGAAGAACACACAGACTTCAGGGAGCCAGGTTTCCGGGGCGGACATTACAGGGAGGATGGGATCAGTCGGATGGGGCCAGCCGAGCGTAGGACTTCTAGCCCAGGCTGAGACCCTGAAGGGACTCTGAATGGAGCAGGGAAGTTTGCCTGCATGGAGTAGTCTGGGACTCAGATGGAGGAGGGGAGGGGGAAGCATGTGTGCAGAGAGACAGATGCCCTCTGTGGACCAGCGCAGGTCCGGGTAGATCGCGGCCTGCTTTTGCTGCGCACCCAGCCCCGATGCGTCCACAGCAGGGAATGGTGGCAGCTCCTGGATCCTTCTGTCCATGACACTGTTTTCTCTTCCTTCCCAGGACCCCAGTGACACAGTGGGCAGGTAAGGGTAAGTGCTACCTGAACTTTTTTTTTTTTTTTACCTACTTAAGTGGCTCTTTGTTTTCTTTTTCCAAAATTACTAAAACCTGACGAGGGCTGGAAAGAAGATTGTTCCAAGAGAGGTTCTTGGACTCTAGTAAGACAAAAGGCATTCCATGGAATGACTGGGATTTCTATAAAGTTCACTGTCGTGTAACTTGTGTTAGGATGGTAGCTCTATCCTTTTAACTCTCAGTCTTTATGTGTTATTTTTATTTACTTTATTATTATTTTTAATATAATCATGAAAAGATGTTATTTGAAAGATGCATTACACACAGTGTAGTTTCAAGTCATGAAGCATACATCCTTTCCCATATGCTTCTCTACTAACTACGAACACTTGAATCTTTTTCTGCCTGCTTGTTTTATAGTTTTTATCTGAATTTGCGTTAGTTAACTTACAGTGTAGTATTAGTTTCAGGAGTATAATATAGTGACCAGTAACATTGCAGGATACAAAATCAAGCTAGAGAAATCTATTACATTTATATACACCAGTAAGGAAGCAGCAGAAAGAGAAATCAAGGACCCTATCAATTTATAATGGCACCAATATCCATAAGATACCTAGGAATATTATTTTTTATATGTCTCTTTATAAGAAACATAAAGTTTTTATTTTCAAAAAAAACCCACTCTTTTTTTTTTTTTTCCTTAAGAGAGACAGAACAAGCGGGGGGAGGGGAAGAGGGCAGGAGAGGGTCTCAAGCAGACTTTCTGCTGAGCTCAGAGCCAATACGGGGATTGATCTCAACACCATGAGCTCAGGACCTGAGCTGAAACCAGTGTCGGATGCTTACCTAACTGAGCCACCCAGGCAAGCCCTCTTTTTTTTTTTTCCACTCTATTTTTAATTGGAAAATTTAGTATTTATGTATTCTGGAAAATCATCATTTTTTATTACATTTTCAAAAGCATTTGCATAGTTGGTCAAAATCATGTTCTTAAATTTAATTTCCTTTTTATATCTGAATATTTTTCATTTCTTATTTGGTGTATTTCTCTTTTTGTCTCCTCTATTTACCTTTTTTCCCCTAAATTTAATGTTTTGCTTTCTTTTTCTATGAGCCCTGCTTTTGATTAATACCATAATTTCGCGACTGTTGTTTTCGAGGTATTTTGAAATTGACTTTGGTTTGCTTTTTAGCATAAAATTTGTGTCAGAAAGAGAATATTTGTCAGTGGTGCTAGATTTGTTTTTCCCTAATAGTTTGTCATTCATAGTTTTAAATACTGTGATCAGATGGGGTTGTTGGTCTTTCTACCTTTTGCCCTTTATCAAGCTATTCTGTGTTTACATGTCGTAAATTCTTGTGACTGTTCCAAACACTCAAATGTCCTTGGAATAGGATTTGATATATCTCCATGAGGTTTCCCTTAGTAATTTCGTTATTAGGGTGTTTTGTATTGATACATATCTTTTTGACTTCTTGAGATGTCATGGACTAAGGTCAGCCCAAGGTTCCTACTAGCAATCAGTTCTAACCCATTTTTTATTCTGATAGTTTAGCTTTTCTATACTTCGATGCTTTCCCCCCCGTGGGATGTTTCATGGAAATTGTATCTCAATTGTGGATTATAGTACTCTCAGTAACATAAATACTTTCCGTTGTCTTATTTAATATCTTTCTGCCTTAAATTTAGTCCTTTCTGATAATAAGATTAAGACTTCATATTTCTTTCATTTGGTATTTAGCTGAGGTATCTCTGCTCAGCTAAATTTAAAGCTCAGCTATACATATCTATATTATATAAATGTATACAGAAGTATATCTATATGATTTAAAGCTTTTTATTTTTATTTTTGATTTCTTTTTTTAACTTACTTTACTTAAATTCAATTAGTTAACATATAGTGTATCGTTAGTTTTAGATATAGAGTTCAGTAATTCATTAACTGAATAAAGTATCCAGTGTTGGGGCACCTGGGTGGCTCAGTTGGTTAAGCGTCTGCCTGCGGCTCAGGTCATGACCCTAGGATCCCCAGCCCCACATCAGGATCCCTGCCCAGTGGGGAGCCTGCTACTCCCTCCCTTTCTGCCTGCTACTCCCCCTGCTTATGCTTTCTCTCTGTCAAATAAATAAATAAATAAATAAATAAATAAATAAATCCTAGAAAAAAATACCCTGTGCTCATCACATCACATGCCATCCTTAATACCCATCACCCAGTTACCCCCTGCCCCCAACCTCCCCTCCATCAACCCTTAGTTTGTTTCCTACAGTTCTTATGGTTTGTCTCCCTCTCTGATTTCATCTTACTTTATTTATCCCTCCCTTATCCTATGATTATCTGCTTTGTTTCTTAAATTCTACATGAGTGAATCCATATGATAATTATCTTTCTCTGATTGACTTATTTTGCTCAACATAATACCCTTCAGTTCTATCCATGTTGATGTAAATGGCAAGATTTCATCTTTGATGGCTGAGTAATATTCCATTGTATGTATGGACCACATCTTTATCCATCATTTGTGGGTGGACATCTCAGTTCTTTTCATAGTTTGGCTATTGTGGATACTGGGATAAACATTGGAGTGCCCCTTCAGATCACTACATTTGTATCTTTGGGATAAATACCTAGTAGCACAATAGCTTGGGTCATAGGGCAGCTCTATTTTTAATGTCTTGAAGAACCTCCGTACTGTTTTCCAGGGTGGCTGCACCAGCTTACATTCTGACCAACAGTGTATAAAAGGGTTCCCCTTTATTTGCATCCTCGCCAACATTTGTTTTTCTTTGTCAATTTTAGCCATTCTGACTGGTGTGAGGTGGTATTTCATGGCGGGTTTTTTTTCTAAATTTTTTTTGTTTAAAGATTTTATTTATTTATTTGACAGATCACAGGTAGGCAGAGAGGCAGACAGAGGGAGAGGAAGCAGGATCCCCGCTGAGCAGAGAGCCCGATGCGGGGCTCGATCCCAGGACCCTGGGATCACGACCCAAGCCGAAGGCAGAGGCTTCAACCCACTGAGCCACCCAGGCGCCCCTTCATGGCGGTTTTGATTTGTATTTCCCCCATGCCAAGTGATGTGGAACATTTTTCTCATGTGTCTGTTGGTCATTTATATGTCTTCTTTGGAGAAATGTCTGTTCATGTCTCTTGCCCCCCCCCCCATTTTAAAAAAGATTTTATTTATTTATTTGACAGACAGAGATCACAAATAGGCAGAGAGGCAGGCAGAGAGAGGAAGGGAAGCAGGCTCCCCGCTGAGCAGAGAGCCAGATGTGGGGCTTGATCCCAGGATCCTGGGATCATGACCTGAGCTGAAGCCAGAGAGGCTTAACCCACTGAGCCACCCAGGTGCCCCCTCTTGCCCCTTTCTTGACTGGATTCTTTGTTTTTGGGTGTTGAGTTTGAGAAGTTATTTACAGATCTTGGATATTAGCCCTTTATCTGATATGTCATTTGCAAATATCTTCTCCCATTCCATATGCTGCCTTTAGTTTTGTTGACTGTTTCTTTTGCTGTGTAGAAGCTTTTTATCTTGAGGAAGTCCCAATAGTTTATTTTTGTCTTTGCTTCTCTTGTTTTTGGAGACATGTCTAGCAAGAAGATGCTGTGACTGAGGTCAGAGAGGTTGCTGCCTGTGTTCTCCTCTAGGATTTTGATGGATTCCTGTCTCACATTGAGGTCTGTCATCCATTTTGAGATTATCTTTATGTATGGTATAAGTGAATGGTCCACTTTCATTCCTCTATATAATTTTCCCAGCACCATTTGTTGAAGAAACTGTCTTTTTTTCCATTGGGTATTCTTTCCTGGTTTGCCAAAGATTAGTTGACCATAGAGCTGAGTGTCCATTTCTGGGTTCTCTAGTCTGTTCCATTGATCTATGTGTCTGTTTTCGTGTCACTACCATATTGTCTTGATGATTACAGTTTTGTAATATAGTTTGAATTTTGGCATTGTGATGCCATCAGCTTTTTTTTTTTTCAACATTCCTTTGGCTATTTGGGTTTTTTTCTGGTTCCGTACAATTTTTAGGATTATTTGTTCCAGCTTTGAGAAAAATGTTGATGGTATTGTGATAAGGATTGCATTGAATGTGTGGATTACTCTAGGTAGCATAGACATTTTAACAATGTTTATTCTTCTAATCCATGAGCATGGAATCTTTTTCCATTTCTTTGTGTCTACCTCAATTTTTTTCATTAGTGTTCTGTAGTTTTCAGAATGCAGACCCTTTACCTCTTTGTTTAGATTTATTCCTAGTTATCTTGTGGTTTTTAGTGCAATTGTAAATGGGATCGATTCCTTAATTTCTCTCTCTTCTGCCTCATTGTTAGTGCATAGAAATGCAAGTGGCTTCAGTGCATTCATTTTATAGACTGCCACACGGCTGAATTCCTGTATGAGATCCAGCAATTTTGGGGTGGAGTCTTTTGGATTTTCCACATAAAGTCTGATGTCATCTGTGAAGAGTGAAAGTTTGACTTCTTTGCTAATTCAGGTACCTATTATTTCTTTTTGTTGTCTGACTGCTGAGGCTAGGACTTCTAGTACTATGCTGAATAACAGTAGTGATAGTGGACATCCTTGCTGTGTTTCTGACCTTAGGAGAAAAGCTCTGTTTTCCCCCATTGAGAATGAAAATCACTGTGGGCTTTTTGTAAATGGCTATTTATGATGTTGAGGTATATTTCCTCTATCCCTACACTGTGGAGAGTTTTAATCAGGAAATGATGCTATATTTTGTCAATGCTTTTTCTGCATGAATTCAGAGGGTTGTATGGCTCTTGTCTTTTCTTTAATGTGATGTATCAGGGTGATTGATTTGCAAATGTTGAACCACCTTGCAGCCCAGGAATAAATCCCACTTGGCTATGCTGAATAATCCTTTTAATGTACTGTTGGATCGTATTGGTTAGTATCTTGTTGAGTATTTTCGCATCCATGTTCATCAGGGATATTGGTCCATAACGTCCATAATTCTCCTTTTTAATGCGGTCTTTGTCTGGCTTTGGGATCAAGGTAAAGCTGGCCTCAGAGAAGGAATTTGGAAGTTTTCCTTCCATTTCTATTTTTGAAACAGCTTCAGTAGAACAGGTATTATTTCTTCTTTAAATGTTTGGTAGAATTCCTCTCGGAAGCCATCTGGTCCTGGACTCTTATTTTTTGGGAGGTTTTTGATTACTGCTTCAATTTCCTTGCTGGTTATGGGTCTGTTCAGATTTTCTGTTTCTTCCCGGTTCAGTTTGGTAGTTTGTAAGTTCCTAGGAATGCATCCATTTCTTCCAGATTGTCTAATTTGTTGGCATATAGTTGCTCATAATATGTTCTTAAAATTGTTTGTATTTCCTTTGTGTTGGTTGTTATCTCTCCTCTTTCATTCATGATTTTATTTATTTGGGTCTTTTCTTTGTTTTTTGTTAAGTCTGTGTAATCGATCTCATATTGATCTTATTAATTCTTTCAAGGAACCAGCTCCTAGTTTTCTTTGATCTATCCTACTGTTCTTCTGGTTTCTATTCCATTGATTTCTGCTTTAATCTTTATTATTTCTCTTCTCCTGCTGGGTTTGAGCTTTATTTTCTGTTCTTTCTCCATCTCCTTAGGTGTAAGGCTGGGTTGTGTATTTGAGACTTTTTCTGTTTCTTGAGAAATGCTTGTATTGTTATATATTGCCTTTTAGGACCACCTTTGCTGCATCCCAAAGGTTCTGAACAGTTGTGTTTTCATTTTCATGTGTTTGCATGAATTTTAAGAAATTATTCTGTAATTTCCTGGTTGACCCAATCATTCTTTAGCAGGCTGCTCTAAAGTGTTTGAGGGAACAAGCAGGTGTTTGAGTTCCTTCCAAATTACCTTTTGTGATTGAGTTCAAGTTTGAACTCACTGTCGTCTGAGAATATGTGGGGAGTAATTCCAATATTTTGGTAGCAGTAGAGACCAGATTTGTTACCCAGTATGTGATCTATTCTGGAATATGTTCCATGTGCACTTGAGAGGAATGTATATTCCATTGCTATGGAACGGAATGGAATGTTCTGAATATATCTGTGATGTCCATCAGGTCCAGTGTGTCATTCAAAGTCCTTTTTTTCTTGTTGATCTTCAGCTTAGTTGATCTGTCCATTGTTTGTGACTGGGATGTTAAAATCCCCTACTATAATTGTGTTATTATCAATGTGTTTCTTTAATTTTGCTATTAAGTGGTTTATATAATTGGCTGCTCCCAATCTAGGAGCATATTTACAATTGTTAGACCTTGTTGGATAGATCCTTTAGGTATATTATAGTTTCCCTCTTCATCCCTTATAGTCTTTGGTTTAAAATCTGACAAATTTAAAGGCTTTTTAAAAATTAAAATTTAAAGTTATATTTTAACTTTTAACTTATTTGATGTATATCCTCACGTAATTTCTTGAGAAGTTGAACTATTAGTAGCATGTTTCAGTGAACTTCCAAGGTGGAAAATGACTTTCTTTCTTAACACCACATGTAATTGACATATTGTTGGGTAGAGAGCACTCGGATCACCACCCTTTCTTCAGTATTGTGTGCATTGTACTCTTCAGTTCTTATGTGGAGCTGGATGCCTGGACGTGCATCTTGCTCCCCACCCTGTGTGCCTTGTTGGTGTGTGTGTGTGTGTATGTGTATGTGCTGATGTGCGCAACCCTGCTTTTCTTTCAGGAGCTCCTTCTGTGCCTCTATTTTTTCCAGGTGCCCCCGGAAGAAGTTCTGGCCTATCAGTGCTGCGATCAAAAAGCAGGCAGAAGAGTTTGCAGATAAACTTTGTTCTTTAGAGAAAGGAATCAGAGAATTCAATGGTAAAGGAATGGGTGAAGGGAGGGCTCTGGGCCCAGAAAACTCCCTTTCTTTCTCTGTAATGTTCCCTTAGGGTTTGGCTCTGGCCTTGGGTTCTCATGGCTACCTGCTTCTATGGAGGACAGTCACAGGGACATTGGGGAGGGAGAGTCAGTCAGTCCAAACCAGGGAGTCTGTCCACACAGCAGTCTAAGGATGTTACCTGGACTAAGGTAGAGTCCAAGTAGGTCCCAGAGCTGATGAAAAGGTATTTTGTGTCTAGAAGTGAGGTAAAATATTGGGAAGCTCTGGGTAACACAGATACATGGTTAAACATTAGAGACATTGTGCTGAGTTAAAGAGGACTGTCACAAAATGCCAAATACGGTATGATTCTGCTTAGAGGAATGATCTAAAGCAACTAATTCCATAGGAAAAGAAAGTAGAAGGGTGGTGGCCAGTGGTTAGAAGGAGGGGAAATGAGGGGTTGTGGTTTCATGATTACAGACTTTCAGTTTTGCAGGATAAAACCATTCTGAAAATTGGTTGTACAACAATGTAGATATACATAACCCTACTGAACCGTGTGCCTAACATCTAAAGAGTACATTTTATGTTATGTGTCTTTAATCATACTTAAAAATAAAAGAATAAAAAATACTGGGATAATTAAATAAGATTATTACTTTGAGAATTAATCTCAAAGAAGTGTCTTTGCAAGTGGAGAGAAGGGGTGTGATTTAGGACTAGAAGTTGAAGATGTGGTGAAAGCCCAGAGAATGTGCTCGAAGGCTCCATAAGGAAGCACTGGGTGTGAGCAGCAGATAGGTCCAGCAGTGGATTAGGCACCTCGGTGTGTCTCCTGCATTGACTTCTTTGTGTGGCTTGGGCTTTCATCATGCCTGGCCACCTTTTCAAATAGTGTTGGCCAATAGTAAGAGAATCTGAGCTGGAAGATGTGTCAGGACTGCTTACTGTTTCTTTACTTCTTCCTTTCTAGAAAATTGCAAAGGGATCTGGAGTATAAGACCAGTGAGTATCTGGAGGGGACAGTGGCTGATGTTCACCTTAGAGTAAACTCTGCTACCCTGAATTACAGCTTGCCTGCGCGGCATCCCTCATGGATCAGCTCCTTAAACAGGAAGGTCTTTGCGGTGGCTAATGTAACCACATTCTTTATCCTGAGGTCTCAGAGTTCAAAACCACAAAACTTTCCCCAAAGTTTCTTGACCATAATGATAACAACTCCTCTCTTTCCTCCTGAGTCTCATTGTGATGCTCATGCTCTTGAATTCTCTCCCTGGCCTTTCTTCACCCTCTGGATAGTATGAGCACTAGGTCCAATGGAATCTGTATCCTGGTCCCCGAAAGGAATCTCCCATCATGGTCAGAAGGCCCCAGAACCTAAGGGAAAAATCTCCCTTGATATCTTATGATGCCATACCTTTATCCCCTTGCCCCCACAGTGGGGATCATCCTGAATTCACAGACAGCTGGTGGTTTCCTCTCAGTGTCTCCGAATGGGAAGAGCATGATACCCACTGGTTTGTGGATGAACAAATACCAGCATGGTCCGAGATTTGACCCTGAGCCTGGGGTGCTGGGCAGTAAGGCCTTCACATGGGGCAAAGTGTACCGGGAAGTGAAAGTGGAGGATATGGTGGGACGCAGAGGAGAAGAAGAAGCAACGAAGTACTGGGGTGCAGCCAGGGGCATGTTTGGCACTAGCAGTCTTGGTGGATTAACGGGCGCTACTGATGATTACAGTTCCACTGGATATAGAAACGAGAGTGAAGAGTTGGAGGAGGAGTGGCCACAATAAAATGAAATATGGCCAACATTCTGCCTGGTGGGAGTGGCAAGAGAGTCAGTAGTGAGAAGAGGATTTCTCAACATCAGCCCCAAGGAAGGATTCTGGACCCTGCAGCTGTCTTCAGCTGGCGTGTATACAGGCACTAGCCCTGAGCCCTTCCAGATTCTGTCCTACTGTCCAAGGCAGATTGGAGTTGCTCCGGATTATGTTGGTGGGAAGGTAACCTTTTCCAATGCTAGGACTCGGGAGTTTATCTATGAATTCTCCTCTTCCTTCTATGGGAGAATTTTCCCTTTCCTATGGCTTAAGTGCATGAGATCTAGACTTACGGTGAGGCCCTGAGAGAAGGCCTCATCTGTCCCTTAGGCCTTGGTTCATTCCCAACTTTCTACCTCAGCTAGACCGTTTGTCTGGGTTTCTGAATACCCTCACATCATGGGAGCAACACAGTGGAGGCAGGAATCTCTTATCCTCTACTTTGCCTGTAAAAGAGGAATAACACCGGATCTGCTTTTTCTGCAAGGGAAGGGTTGAAATGTCTTTAAGGGACTTATTAAATATGTGCTATTGTTAATCTTTTTCTTCTGTTGCCTTTGATTTGATCCTTCACCTGCTCCTGAGATGAAGGTATGAGAAGGAGTGACTGTGTCACAGGTTTGCAGCCTTTGCCACTAATAATAGTTGGTTATAACATCCATATTAGTTCTAACAGTAAATATTTTTATGCGATTCATGCCTGATTAATAGTTTCCAAGGTTTGAAATATCTGGAGTGGCTACTGGCTTATCTATTTCTATGTTCTTACCTTTTTTTTGCAGTAGAAAGTGGGGAGGGGGAAGCCATATGAGGTTCAGGCAGATAAAAGTCTTTGGAAGTGGATCTTATGAAGGAGGTCTTATTAGGAGCTGGATTTTGAGACGGTAGAAATAGATATTAAAGTCAAATGATTAGTCTAAGCTATATGCAGCAGAAAACAAATCTGGTTATTTTTAGAAGAAGGGTAACCTATTGAACAATACTGGGGTGTGCAGAGTGCAAACAGGGAAGGATATCTGTGTCTATCTACTTGCAATTTCTGGAGGTACTATCATGTTGCCACAAAGCCAGAGTAGGGGCGAGTATGGGAGCTGCAGCCAGAGGGACGAGGGGATAGAGGGATCATCAGAGCTTGAGGGGTTTATCATGACTGTCCGTCTGTAAACAGAACACACCACGCTTGACTACAAGTTAGTGGATAGTGGCAGGAAGCAGAGGAGGAAAATACAGCAACAAATACAGTTGCTGTTGCAAATGGCAAGATTTTTTTTTTTTAAATGGCCGAGTAGTCTTCCATTGTGTGTGTGTGCGTATGTATCTCACGTCTTCTTTGTCCATTCATCTATTGCTGGACACTTGGGTTATCGTAAATAATCCTGCTATAAACATAGGGGTGCATATATCTTTTCAAATTAGTGTTCTTTGGGTAAATACCCAGTGGTGGAATTACTGGATCATATGGTCATTCTATTTCTAATTTTCTGAGGAAACTCCATAGTGGCTGCACTAGTTTGCATTCCCAACTGTGCATGAGTATTCTGTTTTTCCCCACATCCTCACCAACTCATTATTTCTTGTGTTTTTTAATTTTAGTCATTCTGATAGATACATAGTAATATCTCATTGTGGTTTTAATTTGGATTCCCTGATGATCAATAATGTTGAGGAACTTTTCATGTGTCTGTCTTCTTTGGGAAAATGTCGATTTAGACCCTTTGCCCATTTTTAATTGGATTATTTGGATTTTTTGTGTGTTGAGTTGTATGAATTCTTTGTGTTTTGGGTATTAATCCCTTAGTGGATATGTCATTTGCAAATATCTTCTCCCATTCCCTAGGTTGCCTTTTTGTTTTGCTGATGGTTTCCTCTGCTGTGTGAAAGCTTTTTATTTTCATGTAAACCCAGTAGTTTAATTTTGCTTTTGCTTCCCTTGCCTCAGGAGACATATCTAGAAAGATGTTGTTATGGCTGATGTTGGAGACATTACTGCCTGTGCTCTCTTTTTGGAATTTTATGGTTTGGGGTCTCACATTTGGGTCTTTAACACAGCGTGAGTTTATGTTGTGTATGGTGCCATAATGCGGTCCACTTTCATTCTTTCGCATGTCCAGTTTTCCCAGCGCCATTTGTTGAAGAGAACTTTTTACACTGTATATTCTTGCCTCCTTTGTCACAGATCAATTGACCAGAAAAGTGTGGATTTAGTTCTGGAATCTCTATTTTGTTCGACTGATTTATGTGTAAATGTTTGTGCTCAAACTGCTTCTCTTTAGCATAATTTTCCCATTCAAAGGTTAATATTAATGAGATATTTATTAGATAGAAAAACGCTAGCAAGAAAAAAAGGAGCCTAGAAAAGGCATTCTGTCTGATGCTAGAAGCATAGTAGCAGATCTGGTCAAGAACACAGGTCCCAGCACTCCCCTAGGAGCATCATCTGTCCTTAGGGCTTGGTGACCAGAGAGCCTCTCAGCATGGTCCAGCAGGGATTCACTGCAACTCCACAAAACCCGTGCACTAGGTGGAACTCAGGCTCCACTCGGTGATAGTTACCTGGCGGCCTGGCTGCTGGGAAAGCCTTTGGAGCTAGAACCCAACTTAGCCCTTCTTTGGGCTGGACAAAGGCTCCCCACCGCTGTGGAGGTAGCACTCATAGCTGACCGCTGGTCTTCTGGCTCACTCCTAAATAGGAGTGGACACTGTCAAGCTGTTGGCCTGTACATGGGGGGGGCAGTCTTTGGGCAGCGGTGCCCCTGGAGATGACACTGGGGGTGACACAGAGCTATGGTGGGTGCCATGCAGATTTGAAGGAAACCAAGGAGCAGCTACAACAAAATGGGGAGAATGGGGAGAATCTGGCACCTACCTGTGTGTGTCAATTAGATTTTTGTTCAAAACAACACTTCCCAACTTCTTCCTTTTTTCCCATAAAACAAAGTTCCTTCCCTTTGATTGCTGGATTTGCTAAGGGCTTCGTCATAACTTGCTTGTCCCGAATTGCGGTTCTCTGTTATTTCCAAGCTCAGTTTTGGCTGGTAAGACGATTTTTATTGTTAAGGTTAGCATCCTTCTGTGGAAGCAGGGGGTTTATTCGGATTTTCGGTTGAAAGAATGTTGCAAGAGCTTCAGTGCCTTCCCGGAACGTTCCTTCCTAATGAGAAAACCAAGCAGTGCAGGCAGTGTGCCGCGGTCTGTCCCCCTGAGCGGCGAGCGCCCTCACAGGTGTCCTCGAGGTCAGGGCGACGGCTCGGGACGTGGTTCAGCGCGGGTGTGTGCGGCTCTTCCTGAGGCCGTGCAGGCCCCACCGAGCCCTGGCCGGTGTCACAGGTCATCACGGCCACCCCGGCTCCGCCCCGGAGCCCCTGGGACTTTTCGGGGAAGGCTGGAGGCTGCGATGCAGGGGGGCGTGTGGCCACACACTCTGAGCGCTAGACGGTCCCCCGAGCGGTGAGCACCCGAGAGCGAGCGTTCCTGACCCCGGCCGTCCCCCCAGCCCGCCCCTCCCCCAAGCCCGCCCGAGGCTCACTCCCAGAAGCGCCCCCACAACCAGCGCTCGCAGCCCACGGACGGACCCCGAACAGGGCCATCCCCCGGCTCCGGCCGCTGCGCCACAAACCATGGAACTGCACACCGGCCGCCAGCGGGTCAGGTCCGGTGGGGCCCAGCTGGGCAAGAGGGCCGGCCTTGGGGTCCCGAGCTCGCCCCCGGCCCGCGCGCCGCCCCTCGTTCCTTGTCAGTTCTCAGCCCTCACGGCCCATCTGGAGCTCCATCGAGCGTCCTGGGCCTCCCCGTGGCCCCTCGACTGCTCCCCCCAGCACTCCCGGGTGTCCGTCCTTCAGCCGTCCTAGGCCTTCTCGGTAAACGCTCGGCGCGCCTAGCCGCCACTCCGCCTCGTCCGACAATCCTCCCCAGGGCACTCATCCTCCCTCACCCCTCCCCATCACCAGTCGGGCGGTTGCGTCAATCCTTGGCACCTCACGAATCCTCCCTCGGCCCTCCCCGCCACCGCTCGGCCTGCTCCCCCACCACTCGACCTGCTCCGCCAACCTTCGACACTACACGTGTCCTCCCTCGGCCCTCCCTGTCACCATTCGGCCTGCTCCGTACACTACACATAACTGTGTTTCCGCCCTCCCCACCGCCGCTTGGCTCTCCCCGTCACCACTCGGCCCACTCCGTCAACTCTCACTCAGCCCGCACAAGTCCTCCCTCGGCTCTCTCCGCCAACTCTCGCCACTTTCCGACTGTCTGGGCTCTTGGCCTCGATCCAGGGCTCTGTGGCCCCACTACTTCGAGAGGGCGGGGTCTGCTGGTAGATAGTGAGCCTCAGGAAGCCCTAGCATAGTCTCTAGGTTCGGCTCCCGCCGTTGGGGTGTGGGAGCTGGGAGGGGTAGGGGTTCCTAGGGCGGTCAGGGTCCGGATCCGGGTTGGAGGCCTCGGGTGAGCTGAGTGTTAGAGGCTGAAGACTAGGACCGGCCTCAGGATCAAGGGTCAGGCTTCGGGTCCGGGTAGGGTGAAGCTGGGAGTAGGGGTTAAGGGCTGGGTTTGCGCATACTCGCCCTCTTCCCCTTCCTCCACGTGCACGGGAGCTCTTCGGGATGGAGGGGACTTGCCAGGGGTCACACATGACAGCTGTTCCACCCCCATCCCGGGTCCTGGGCTCTGAGAGCAGGCGCGGGACAGTCCTCAGGACCACTGCCCCTTCCCAGCCAAGTCAGCCCGGCGGAGAGCGGAAGGTGCAGGTCCCCGTGGGAAGGGGGCTGCTGGCCCCACTGCACCTGCGCGGCCTCGGCTTCCTGCGAGGCCGACCCGGGAGGCAGGCACTCCACGGACACCCCTGGGTTTACACAGGACTGGGGTCAGTGACCAGCCAGATAGCAAGAGCTGTCTTCTCGGGGCAGCTGGGGCTCCCCTGGCACCGGTTGAACCCTTTGTCCCATCTCAGGGGCCAGCTGGGGATGGGTCAGCTGTCACGTTCAGGTGTTAGGATGAGCCCTTGGCCACCCACCATCCAGGCAGGCATCTCCGATCCTTCCGCCCTGGCCAGCCTGGGCCGTGACACCCCCCACCGCCAGCTACTGAGCTGACTGTGCTGCTGGGGAAACGGACAGGTCCATGGGGGGTTGTGGTGCTCTGCGTCTGCGGAGTTGCGGCGCCTCCTTGCCCACAGCCTCCTAGCCTGCCGAGACAGGTGGTGGCCCACTAAGCCCTGAGTGTGGCACTGACCAGAATAGCCACGGCGCAGACAGGCGCAGCAATCCCCCTTCCTTCCAGCTGTGACACATATTTGACGGTCAGACTCCACAAGAACTAGAGATGTGGGAGCCACCGTGGCTCCTAGTGGGCAGTTTCTCCTTGAGCCCTTATGGTCCTGGAGAGTCACAGGCACCGCCAGGGCAGGTGGCGTCTGGACAGGCACACAAGATTCTGTGAATGTAGAATGTTCCGCAAGGGGAGTTACTGGTATTTTGCCTGATTAGACTGGATTTGTGGGTTTTGAGGGAACAGATCAAAGAAGCTTAACCTTGTGATCTTAACTGTTGTTCAGCTGGTGGAGGAAGTGCTGTCAGATTTCATAGGGGAAATGATTTCCTGTCGTGTGTATACTTTTCGTCTTCTTTTTTTAATTTAAATTCAGTTAGCCAACATATAGGACATTAGTTTTTGACATAGCCTTCAGTGACTCATCAGTTGCGGGTAACACGCAGTGCTCATCAAATCCTGGGCCCTCCTTAATGCTTGTCACCCAACTACCCCATCCCCCTACCGCCCTTTGCTAAACCCTCAAGTTTGTTTCCCAGAGTTCCACAGTCTCTCATGATTTGTCTCCCTCTCTAATTCCTTTCCATTCAGGTTTCCTCCTTCTCTTATGATCCTCTGCACTATTCCTTATGTTCCACATGTGAGTGAAACCGTGTGATAATTGTCTTTCTCTGCCTGACTTATTGCACTCAGCATAATCCCCTCCGGTCCCATCCATGTCTGATGCAAATGGTGGGGATTCATCCTGTCTGATGGCGGAGTAGTATTCCATTGTGTACATGGACAACCATTCATCTCTTGGAGGGCATCTTGGCTCCTTCCACAGTTTGGCTATCATTGCTGCTATGAACATTGGGGTACAAGTGCCCCTTCTTTTCACTACATCTGTATCTTTGGGGTAATTACCCCATAGTGCAATTGCTGGGTCATAGGGAAGCTCTATTTTTAATTTTTTGAGGAAGCTCCACACTGTTTTCCAAAGTGGCTGCATCAACTTGCATTCCCACCAACATGTAAGAGGGTTCCCCTTTCTCCACAACTTCTCCAACATTTGTTGTTTCTTGCTTTGTTATTTTTTGCCCTTCTCACTGGTGTGAGGTGGTATCTCAGTGTGGTTTTGATTTGTATTTCCCTGATGGCTAGTGAGGTTGAACATTTTTTCATGAGTCTATTAGCCATTTGTATGTTTTATTTGGAGAAGTGTTCATGTCTTCTGCCCATTTTTTTTAAAAGATTTTATTCATTTATTTGATAGACACAGTGAGAGAGGGAACACAAGCAGGAGGAGTGGGAGAGAGAAAAGCAAGCTTCCCACTGAGCAGGGAGCCCATTGCAGGGCTCGATCCTGGGACCCTGGGATCAGGACCTGAGCTGAAGGCAGACACTTAACAACTGAGCCAGCCAGTTGCCCCCTTCTGCCCATTTTTTGAGTGGATTATTTGTTTTTTTTTTTGGGTTTTGAGTTTCAGAAGTTATTTATAGATCTTGGATACCAGCCCTTTGTCTGTAGTGTCTTTTGCAAGTATCTTCTCCCATTCTGTGGGCTGCCTCTTAGTTTTGTTGACTGCTTTGCTGTGGAGAAGATTTGTTATCTTGATGAAGTCCCAAAAATTTAGTTTTGCTTTTGTTTCCCTTGCCTTTGGAGACATGTTGTGAGAGAAGTTGCTGATTCATGATTTTATTGATTTGGGTCCTTCCCTTTTTCTTTTGGATATGTCTGGCCAGAGGTTTATTGATCTTACCAATTCTTTCAGAGAACCAGCTTCTAGTTTCATTGATCTCTTTTACTTTTTTCTGGTCTCTGTTTCATTTATTTCGGTACTGATCTTTATTATTTCTCTTCTCCTGCTTGGTTTAGGTCTTATTTTCTGTTCTTTCTCCAGGATCTTTAAGTGTAAGCTTAGCTTGTGCATTTGGGATTTTTCTAATTTTTTGAGAGAGGCTTGGATGACTATGTATTTCCCTTTTTGGACCGCCTTTGCAGTATCCCATAGGTTTTGGACCAATGAGTTCTCATTGTCATTGGTTTCCATGAATTGTTTAAGTTCTTTAATTTCCTGGTTGACCTGATCATTCTTGAGCAGGGTGTTCTTTACTTCCAAGTGTTTGAGTTCCTTCCAAATTTCTTCTTGTCATTGAGTTCCAGTTTCAAAGTATAGTAGTCTGAAAATATGCAGGGAATAATCTCAGTCTTTTGGTGTCAGTTGCGCCCTGATTCGTGACCCAGTATGTGGTCTATTCTGGAGAAAGTTCCATGTGCATTTGAGAAGAATGAGTATTCTGTTGTTTTAGGGTGGAATGTTCTGTATATATCTACTAAGTCCCTCTGGTCTAGTGTGTCTTTGAAAGCTCTTGTTTGTTTGTTGTTCTGCATAAATGATCTCTCCATTGCTGAGAGTAGAGTGTTGAGGTCTCCTACTATTATGTATTATTTTCAATATGATTTTTAATTTTGGTTAATAGTTGGCTTGTGTAGTTGGCTGCTCCTATGTTGGAGACATAGATATTTACAATTGTTAGATCTTCTACTTGGGTAGACCCTTTAAGTATGATATAGTATCTCTCTACATCTCTTACTACAGTCTTTGGTTTAAAATCTAATTTGTTTGATATGAGAATTGCTACCCGCACTTTCTTTTGAGGTCCATTGGCATGACAAATGGTTCTCCATCCCCTCACTTTCAATCTGGAAGTGTCTTTAGGTTCAAAATGAGTCTCTTGTAGACAGTATATGAATGGATCCTATCTTTGTGTCCAATCTGTAACCCTGTGCCATTTCATGGGAGCATTTAGGCCATTCTTATTGAGGATAACTACTGAAAGATATAAATTTAGTGCCATCATATTGCCTGTAAAGTCCCTGTATCTATAGATTGTCTCTAAATTTGTGGTCTGTGTTGCTATTGGGGTCTTTCTTCTTTTATAGAATTCCCCCTTAAAATTTCTTGCAGGGCTGGCTTGATGGTCACATATTCTTTCAGTTTCTGCTGGTCCTGGAAG
The DNA here is from genome assembly GCF_902655055.1 of Lutra lutra. Taxonomy (NCBI): domain Eukaryota; kingdom Metazoa; phylum Chordata; class Mammalia; order Carnivora; family Mustelidae; genus Lutra; species Lutra lutra. The sequence goes on from NC_062283.1 coordinate 341,266, forward strand.
CTCTTTGTCTCTCTCTCTGTTCTACGTGACAGGCTTGCTGAGTAAGGTATCCTTGGCTGCATGTTCTTCTAATTTAGTACACTGAATATGTCCTGCCAGCCCTTTCTGGCTTGCCAGGTCTCTGTGGACAGGTCTAACATTATTCTGATGTTTTTCCTTCTGTACGTAAGCAATCTTTTCCCCCTAGCTGCTCTAGGGTACCTTCCTAGGCTCTAAGATTTGCAAGTTTTACTGTTCTATGCTGGAGTGTTGATCTATTTTTATTGATCTTAGGAGGGGTCCTCTCTGCCTCTTGGACGTGAATGCTTGTTTCCTTCTCCAGGTTAAGGAAGTTCTCAGCTGTGATTTGCACAATATATCTTCTAGACCTCTCTCTCCACTCCTTCAGGGATCCTAATAATTCCGACATTAGAATGTTTCATACTATCATTGATCCAAGTATGATCTCATGGACTTCTAGCTGTTTATCCCTATCTTCCTTGGCTTCCTTCTTTTCTTCAGCTTATTTTCTGGATCACTCTGCATCTTTTTCCCTGTCAGAGTATTCAGTTAAGACTGCATCTCATTGCAAGAGACTGCAAGACTGCAGTCTCAATGCAAATAGCATTTTTTAGTTTGGCCTGATTAGATCTCATTTCTGTCCTCACAGATTCTGTACTATATCACAACTCTGGCATCATAATGTGGTCCAAAGGAATGTAGACAGCATGTGCTGGAGCTACAGAAAGAAAACTATGGTTTGTCCTATTTGGTGATTTCTGTAGTGTGACTTTTTCTACCACACCTGATTTTAAGCTTCCAGCAAAAGTGTAACTTTACTGAAAATGCAGATTTGGAGAGCTGTATACAGTAACACACCCCCATGCAGTGTATTATAGTATTTTTTTAATCATACAGACATAACAGATGTCAATAAGCATAGTTTAGCATAAAATATAGCTCGTCCCATAAGCAGTCTGAGGTTATCTCTGAAAATAGTTCACTATTCACTTGACCCAGAAAACCCTACAAAATCATGCAAATCAAGAAGCTCGAATCTTCGTGTCCACTTTAAGATCACACCTGAAACTGCCCAGGCCATCAGAAATATGCGTATCTGGAAAGCCACCATGTATCTGAAGGACGTCACTGCAGAAGCAGCGTGCACTGCTCCCTGGGTACAATGGTGGCGTTGGGAGGTGTGCCCAGGCCAAACAGAGGGGTGGACACAGGGCCGGTGGCCCAAAAAGAGTGCCAGAGACACATGCTTAAAATGCAAAGGGTAATGCTGAGCTTAAGAGTTTAGTAGATTCTCTGGTCCCTGAGCACATCCAGGTGAACAAAGCCCCAAATGTGACACAGAAGTTACTGGGTTCATGGTCAGATTCAACCACACATAAGCTCTGCCAGCCACACTGAGATGAGCCTTACTGAGAGAGAGCAGATTGCTCCTGAAGCAGAAGAGGAGGCTGCTCAGAAGAAAAAGCTATCCCAGAAGAACTGAAAATCAACAGTGTATGGCCTGGGAGTAATTCTACATAAAATAAATACAAATTAAAGCAAAAAAAAAATTACAAAATATAGTAAAATAACTAGGAAATGATCACTTTAAAATATTATCTCTGCTTTTAATACAACTTATAAGTTTATAATGACTTGTTTTTAATAGTGGCTGTTTTAACAACTGGTTTGCAGAATGCCTGAAAATCTAACTGCTTTCATGAGAAAATATGAGGCAGCTCGGGTGGCCTCCGGGTATGGGCCTTCTGGACATGCCACAGAACCTCACTTGGTTCCACCATATTGATGATATATAATTACACCAGCAGGATGAGCCAGGATTGGTGAATAGGTTGGTGGTATTGGTAAGGCAGTGTGCTCCTGACATTGGGAGAGAAACCCTGTTATGTTTCAAGGCCCTCCACATCCCTGAAGTTTCTAGAGGGCCAGTGGTCTGGAGCATGCCAGATCATTGCTCTAAGGTAAAGAACAGATTATTCCTTGTCATATTTAACACAGTTAATGGTAACACCAGTAACGTCTGGACACCCTCCTTCTATTCCAGAGGCAACATGTTTGCGTTCATGAGACCATTTCCAGTGACTGACCAGAGCCCAGAACAGAACGGGGCTCTGGAGTAGCTGCACCACAGCCAAGAGACGCCCAGGCTGTAGAGGTCGCTGAGGTGGGACAAGATGCAGAGTGGTGTTCCTGCTGGTAAGGCCCCAACAGAGAGTCACGACACACACCCCATGTTCCTAATGGAGCCGTGCTGTCTCCTGCAAAGAGGTGTGTCCTATTAGGGGATAGCTCCTGGCCCACTACTGGGCTTTAGCAGAGACAGGGCTCCTGACATGGCACAGCGAGTATCCATGGGGGCGTTGGGAACTGCCCATGATGAGCTGGGTTCTAGCAAACCAATCAAGGGATAAGGTCAGGAGTTCCAGCTTTAATTACCGTTGGATAGAAATACCATGTCCCAGATCAAAAACGAGCAGAACCGAGAGCTGCACAAGGCCTGTGAGCAGGTGGGTCAGATCTCCTCGCCCTCCACATTCTTGCTTCTACCCCTCCCTTTACTCACACCGGTGGCTGCCCTGGGAGTGTTCCAAGTTGCCTACTGCTGCGTAACCAACTGCCCCCAAAATTGGTGACTTAAGCCAACAACTATTTAATGGTATCTCATCATGTGAGCCAGACACAGGCAATGTTTGGCTGGTGTTTCTTTTGTTCATGTAGCATCAGCTGGGATCACTTGGAGGGGTTTGGCCAGGAAATGGACTGCTCCAGAGCCAAAGGCAGCTTTACTCCTATGATTAGTACCTTGGTTTGTTCAACCGTAAGTCTTGGTTCTTCTGGATTTCGTTTGACCCACCTGTTCTCTCAGGACCTCTCCACATTGTCCCTCAGACATGGTAGCAAAACTTCTTTTTCAAAAACAGTTATAAAATTTAAATTCAATTAATTAATATAAAATGTATTATAGGCTTCAGAGGTACATGCCTGTGACTCATCAGTCTTTTTTTGAAAGAGTTTATTTATTTATTTATTTGACAGAGAAAAACACATCGAGAGAGGGAACCCAAGCAGGGGGAGCTGGAGAGGGAGAAGCAGGCTTCCCGTTGACCAGGACCCTGGGATCATGACCTGGGCTGAAGGCAGACACTTAATGACTGAGCCACCCAGGTGTCCGTCATCAGTCTTAGGTAATACCCAGTGCTCATTATACCAGATGCCCTCCTTAATGCCCATCACCCAGTTACTCCATCCCTCTACCTCCCTGCCCTCCAGCAACCCTCAGATTGTTTCCTATGAGTAAGAGTCTCTTACGGTTTGTCTCTCACTAGTCTCATCTTGTTTTATTTTTCCTTCCCTTCCCCTCTGATCTTCTGTTCTGTTTCTTAACTTCCACATATCACTGAGATCATATGATAAAGTCTTTCTTTGATTGACTTACTTTACTTGGCATCATACCCTCTAGTTCTGTCCATATCATTGCAAATGGCAAGATTTCATTTTTTGGATGACTGAATAGTCTTCCATAGCATGTATGTACCACATCTTCTTTATCCATTCATCTGTTGGTAGACATCTGGAGTCTTTCCATAGTTTGGGTATTGTGGACATTGCTGCTATGAACATTGGGGTGCAGGTGCTCCTTTGGATCCCTACATTTATATCTTTGGGGTAAATACCCAGTAGTGCAATTCCTGGGTCATAGAATAGCTCTATTTTCAACTTCTTGAGGAACCTCCATACCATTTTCCAGAGCGGCTGCACCAGCTTGCATTCCCACCAACAGTGTAGGAGGGTTCTCCTTTCTCTCCATCCTTGCCAACATCTGTCATTTCCTGACTTGTTCATGTTAGGCATTCTGACTGGGGTGAAGTGGGATTGCATTGTGGTTTTGATTTGTTTTTCCCTGATGCCAAATGAAGTTCATGATTTTTTTTCATGTGTCTGTTGGCCATTTGGATGTCTTTTTTGGAGAAAGATTGTTCATGCCTTCTGCCCATTTCTTGACTGGATCATTTACTCTTTGGGTGTTGAGTTTGAGTTCTTTTTAGATTTTGGATATCAGCCCTTTATCTGATATGTCATTTGCATATATTTTCTCCCTTTCCTTAGGTTGCCTTTTGGTTTTGACAACTGTTTCCTTTGCTGTGCAGAAGCTTTTTATCTTGAGGAAGTCCCAATAGTTCATTTTTGCTTTTGTTTCCCTTGCCTTTGGAGACATGTCCAGCAAGAAATTGCTGCGGCCAACGTTGAAGAGGTTGCTGCCTGAGTTCTCCTCTAGGATTTTCATGGAGTTTTGTCTCACATTGAGGTCTTTCATCTATTTTGAGTCTATTTTTGTGTGTGGTGTAAGGAAATGGTCCAGTTTCATTCTTCTCCATGTGGCTTTCCAATTTTTCCCAAAACCATATATTGAAGAGACTATTTTCCATTGGATTTTCTTTCCTGTTTCATTGAAGATTAGTTGACCATCCACTTCTAGGGTTTCTGTTCTGTTCCATTGATCTATATATCTGTTTTTGTGCCAGTACCACACTGTCTTGATGATTACAGCTTTGTAACAGAGCCTAAATTCCTGAATTGTGATGCCACCAGCTCAGATTTTCTTTTTCAACATTTCTTTGACTATTTGGGGTCTTTTCTGGTTCCATACAAGTTTTAGGATTGTTTGTTCCAGCCCTGTAAAAATGTCGATGGTATTTTGATAAGGATTGTACTGTATGTGTACATTGCTCTGGGTAGCATAGACATTTTATCAGTATTTGTTCTTCTAATCCATGGGCATGGAATGTTTTTCCATTTCCCTGTGTCTACCTCAATTTATTTCACGAGTGTTCTGTAGTTTTTTGAATACAAATCCTTTGCCTCTTTGGTTAGGTATATTCCAAAGTATCTTATGGCTTGGGTGCAATTGTAAATGGGCTTGACTCCTTAATTTCTTTTCTTGTGTCTCATTTTTAGTGTATAGAAATGCAGCTGATTTCTGTGTATTGATTTTATATCCTGCCACTTTGCTGAATTGCTGTATGAGTTCTAGTAACTTAGGGGTAGCGTTTTTGGGTTTTCCACATAGTGTATCATGTCATTTGCAAAGAGAGAGTTTGACTTCATCTTTGCTGATTTAGATGGCTTTTATTTCTTTTTGTTGTCTGATTGCTGAGGCTAGGACTTTTAGTACTACGTTGAATAGCAGTGATGATAGGGGACATCCCTGCCACGTTCCTGACCTTAAGGGAAAAGCTCTCATTCTTTTCCCATTGAGAATGATAATCACCATGGGCTTTTCGTAGATGGCTTTTGTGATACTGAAGTATGTTCCCTCTATCCCCACACTGTGAAGGGTTTTAATCAAGAAAGAATGCTCTATTTGATCAAATGCTTTTTCTGCATCAATTGAAAGGGTCATATGGTTCTTGTCCTTTCTTTTATACGTGTATTGTCTCACCCTGATTGATTTGCAGATCTTGAGCTAGGCTTGGAGCCCAGGCATAAATCCCATTTCGCCATGGTGAATGATCCTTTTTATGTACTGTTGGATCCTTGTGGCTAGTATTTTGGTGAGAATATTTGCATGCATGTTCGTCAGGGATATTGGGCTGTAATTCTCCTTTGTGATGGGGTCTTTGTCTGCTTTTGGGGACAAGGTAGTCCTGGCCTCATAGAATGAGTTTGGAAATTTTCCTTCCATTTCTATTTTTTGAAACAGCTTCAGAATAGTAGGTATTATTTCTTCTTTAAATATTTGGTAGAATTCCCCTGGGAAGCCATCTGGCCCTGGACACGTGTGTTGGGAGATCTTTGATGACTGTTTCAATTTCCTTGCTGGTTATGGGTCTGTTCAAGTTTTTTATTTCTTCCAGTTTCAGTCTCGTTGTTTATACATGTCTAGGAATGCATTCATTTCTTCCAGATGCCTAGTTTTTTGTGGGTGGGGATGTATTAGCTCCTAATATGTTATTATACTTGTCTGTATTTCCTTGGTGTTGGTCATGATCTCTCCCCTTTCCTTCATGGTTTTATTAATTTGTGTCCTTTACTTTTGGATAAGCCTGGCCAGAGGTTTTTCAATCTTATCAATTCTTTTAAAGAACCACCTTCTAGTTTTGTTGATCTGTTCCCCTGTTCTTCTGGTCTCTATTTCATTGATTTCTGTTTTAATCTTTATTATTTCTCATCTCCTGTTGGGTTTAGGCTTCATTTGCTGTTCTTTCACCAGATCACTTAGGTGTACGGTTAGCTTGTGTACTTGGGATTTTTCGAATTTTCTTCAGAGTCTTGTAATGCTACGTACTTCCCTCTTAGGACCACCTTTGCTGTTTTGAACTAATGCATTTTCATTCTCATTGGTTTCAGTGAATTGTTTAAGTTCCTTAATTTCCTGGTTGACCCCTTCATTCTTTTGCAGGATGCTCTTTAACCTCCAAGCGTTTGTGTTCCTTTCAAATTTCCTCTTGTGATTGAGTTCCAGTTTCAAAGCATTGTGGTGTGAAAATATGCAGGGGACAATCTCAGTCTTTTGGTACTGGTTGTGACCTGATTTGTGACCCGGTATGGGATCTATTTTGGAGAATGTCCCATGTGCACTCGAGAAGAATGAGTTTTCTGTTGTTTTAGGATGGAGTAGTCTGTATATATCTACAAAGTGTATCTGGTCCAATATGTCATTCAAAGCTCTTGTTTCTTTTTGATCTTCTGTCTCATGATCTATCCATTGCTGTGAGTGGAATGCTGAGGTCTCCTCACATTAATGTATTATTATCATCATGTTACTTTATTTTGGGTATTAATTGTTTTATATAATCGGCTGCTCCCACTTCAGGGGCAGAGATATTTACAATTGTTAGATCTTCTTGTTGGGTAGACCCTTTAAGCATGATGTAGTGTCTCTCTACATCTTTTATGACAGTATTTGGTTTAAAATCTAATTGATATGAGGTTTGCTACCCCAACTTTCTTTTTTTTTTTTTTTAAAGATTTTTATTTATTATTTATTTATTTGTCAGAGAGAGAGAGAGAGAGAGCAAAAGTAGGCAGAGGCAGAAGCAGGCTCCCTGCCGAGCAAGAAGCCTGATGCGCCACTTGATCCCAAGACCCCGGGATCATGACCTGATCCGAAGGCAGCATCTTAACCAACTGAGCCACCCAGGCATCCCTACCCCAGCTTTCTTTTGAGGTCCATTGTGTGGTAAATGGTTCTCCATCACCTCACTTTCCATCTGGAGGTGTCCTTAGTTTCAAAATGAGTCTATTATAGACAGTGTATGGATGGTTCTTGCTCTTTTATCCAATCTGATACCCTGTGTTTTTTGATTGGAGTATTTAGCCCATTTACATTCATGCAACTATTGAAAGATATGAATTTACTGACATTGTGTTTCCTGTAAAGTCCTTGTTTCTGTAGATTATCTGTTTCATTCTGATCTCTGTGACTCTTGGGGTCTCTCTTCAGTTACAGAATCCCCCTTAATATTTCTTGTAGGGCTGGCTTGGTGATCCCATATTTGTTTGGTTTTTGTCTGTTCTGGAAGCTCTTTATCTCTCCTCCATTCTGAATGGGAACCTTGCTAGCTAACGTGTTCTTGGCTGCACGTTCTTTTCATTCAGTACCCTGAATATGTCTTGCCAGCCCTTTCTGGCTTGCCTGGTTCTGTGGACAGGCCTGATAGTAGTCTGGTGTTCCTCTCTCCATATGTAAGAAACCTCCTCTCCCTAGTTGTTCTCAGGATAACTTATTTTTCTCTAATATTTCCAAGCTTTCCTATTACATGACAGGGTGTTGATCTATTTTTATTGATTTTGCGAGGGGTCTTTTCTGCCACTTGGACATGAATGCTTGTTTCCTTCCCCAGATTATGGAAATTCTCAGCCATGCTTTGCTCCAATATACCTTCTAGCCATCTCTCTCTCCACCCACTCTGGGATCCCAGCAATTCTGACATTGGTTTGTTACAAGGCATCGTTAAATTCTCGAAGCCTTTCTTTATGGGCTATTAGCTGTCTTTCTCTCTTTTCCTCCTCTTTCTTCCTTCCAATCATCCTGTCCTCTAGATCACTTGTTCTCTCTTCTGCCTCATTGACCCTAGCTGTTATAGCATCCGATTTAGACTGCATCTCATTCATATTATTTTAAATTTCAACATGATTCAATCTCATTTCTACCCTTAGAGATTCTGTACTGTCATTTATGCATTTCTCAAGCCTATCTATTATCTTTATAATTGCTATCCTTAATTCCATCTCTGGTATCTTACCTACATTCATAACGATTAGCTCTGTATCAGGGAACATTGCCTCTAAGTCTTTCTTTTGTTGTGAATTCCACCTTCTGGTTATTTTGCCCAGAGAAGGATGAGTGAGCGAATGAGCAGAGTCCAATTTATCAACCATGACCCTAGCAAAATATACCCTAGAAAAATCTCAAGCCACAACAGAAAAGCAAACAGTAGCAAAATGAAACAAAACCTAAAAAAAAGGTGGGGGGAGATTATAATCTCCCAGGGTGGACAAAGCAGGCTGACCCACTTGTTCCTGATTGAATTTTGGTCTCTGTGTTAGAAGACACCACCTCCCCAAAGTGCAAATAACACAAAGAATATATATATTACATAATTAAATGGAGGGAACAAAGGACTAAAATGAAGCATATAACTATAAAATGCAGATGTAAAAATTAAAAGTTAAAACATGGTTTAAAAACATAAGTTGGTAAAATAAGTATCTAGGTGAAATGGGGAAAAGGTAAAAAAAAAAAAAAAAGAAATGGAAAACTTTAGACTGAAAGTTGAATGAGTTGTGAGAAAACACCTGGAGCTCAGTGTACTAGTTTCCCCTGGTGCGGGAGGTGTACAGTCTTGTGGATCCATGAAGTCGTAGTCCACCTGTTCTTCCAGCCTGTCTTCTGGGGGAGGGGTATGCTGTGCTGCTTCTCAGGGGTCTTTGCATCCATGGATCTGCCCCGCCCCTTGTCAAGGGGCTGGGATCAGTGTAAGCTGGTTGTCTGTGTGATTTTTGTTCCCTGGAGGCTTTCTGTACAATGTCAGAGGGTCAGCAACAATTGCTGTGCCCGGATTTCTGGCCTAAAACTGAAAGATTGTGCCCTCCCCTCTTCAATCAATCCTCTGGGACAAAGAGTTTTCCTTCTGTGGGTGCCACATTTCATAGACTCTTGTGGTGCATGCTCACTACAGTCCCCTGGGGGGAGTCCCAGGGACCTGCGAGCGCCACTGCCCTTTGTGTACTTGGGTCTGCTAGTTATTGCCAGCTCACTCGTACACCCTGCTCTGCTGCTCCTGGGTCACGGCTGGGTGCTGTCCTACTGTCCTTTCCAGGGCCACCCCGACCCTGAGAGCTGTTGCCGCTCATGGGCACAGCTGTTTGACCCCTCCCAGGGGATGGTAAATGGCCTGCAAGTTCTAGTCCTTTTCAGGGTGCTCAGGGGAAGAGTGGTCACCCGACTGGTCCAGCTCACAGTTTATGGTGAGCCAAGCTGAGAGTCTCTCTTGGGCTTGGTGACCATAACCAGTTTCCCTGCTCCACTGCTTAGTGACTCTACTGGCTCAGGCACCCCCATTCCGTCTGTGTCTCTTGGTCCTGAAACCACAACGCCTCACCTAGAATTCTGCCCTTTTCATCCCCTGAGCCCCTTTCAGAGAGGGATGTCTCTCACTGGAGCAGTCTTCTAAGGGTTCTGATTTAGTGTTTCCTTCGATGTTCTTTCGCTTTCTAGGAGCCAGCTTATGGAGGCTCCCTCCCCACTCCATTTATCTTCTGACAATTCCTCGCAGATTCAGGACTCTCCACGTCCTACCCTTGCAAAAAGCAGTCACTGTTCTAGTTGTGGAGATCCAGATATATTTTCTTACATCTCAGGCTGAATTCATGGGCATTCAGAACGCTTTGATAGATATCCAGCTAAATTCAAGGAACCAGATGTAATTAGGTCCCCTACTTTTCTGCCATCTTGCCTCGCCTTGAAAAGATAGTCTTTTTAAAAATTGTCCTGTTACAATCAGATATCAACACACACCAACACCCAAAAGTATTTTCATCTGGATCTCCTTATCTCACATTATACACTCAAAAAGGATCACAAACCTAACTGCTAAACTCTAAAAACTCTAGAAGAACATTTAAAATTGGGTATTTAAAAAAAAGTGGGTATTCTCCTCAAATTTCTCTATAGGTACAGTACCTATTTAAAAAGCAGGATTTTTTTTGTTGTTGTTTTTAGAAACTGACAAGCTAATCTTAAAACTTATATGGGAATGCAAGGGACTGAGAATAGCAAAAACAGATTTGTTTAAAAAAAAGATGTTGAAATTATATGCTCTGATTTCAAAATTTATTATGACCTTGAGAGAGAAAAACAGTGTAGTAGTGATGTAAGGATAGACATATAGAGAGATGGAACATAATGGAAATATCCACAAATAAAGACTTATATTTATAAGTATTTCCAAATTGACCTTTGAGAGTAGATGAATATTTTTTCCCGATCATCAATAAAGGAAAAGTCACAGTAGGTTTCTGAGTAAGGTTGGGTTACATTTCTGAAGCAATATTCTAGATGTCAAAGCAGTTTTACAAGCACCTTCCTGGGGGCCATTAAAGAGACAGGAGAGAGGCCTCTTCTCTAGGAAGGATTCAGCAGAGAAATGACCAGCCCAAGACTGCCCATCAGCGAGGGAGTCACACTGGGAAGTCTGTGTGTATCTGAGACGTTTGTTTTATGAGCTGGTGAGATCTTCATGAACTTTTACCTTGGCTGGTTTCCTGAATTTGTCGAAGGGCAGATGGAAAATGATCCTTCCACCTCTGAAAACATTTATTGTGACACAGAGGGAAAAAAAGCCGGATTGACAGTGTGCTAGGAAGCAGGGTGGAGGTCAGGTCCTGGGGAGAAATCCTAGCTGTGATTCAGCGGGGGCAGCCCTTGCCCTGCCCCTTGGCGCGTGGAAGGGAACTGCACAGAGGAAGGGAGGAGGGAAAAGAGAGAGGTCAATGTCTAGGTTCGTTATTCTGATTCCTTGAATGGACAGTGTTTCTCAGAATTCAGATCTGGCTGGGTAGGGAATCCCCTGAATCAGTGACTCCTGGGAGAATCTGAGGCTGGCCCTTGAGGTAGCTCCCTGCTGGAGATCCTCTGTGGCTGAGGCGAGTGTGACAGTGGCACCGTTAACTCTCCCAGTCGTGGGCGGGCTGCCATCCTCCCCCAGGCTCTGCCTGCTGCACTCACAGGCTCTTTGCCTGTGGCTTCCCCATGGTCTAGGCAGGTCCCCCCTCCAGGGAGGCTCCTACCTGCATATGGGCCCTGACTCTCCTTGCTCATTCCTCACAAGACTCCTTGCAGGCTCTGCTTTCCTTGGTCTGTCTGCACTCCTTCCCTGATGAGTGCCCTCCCTGTAACGCAAAGGCGTGCATGTCAAGCCCCCCTTCCTTTCCACTGGGAGGAGATGAGCAGAAGGACAGCCATTGAGATGTGCACCTGAAGACTTGCTCACCTGCTCCTCCTGATGTGACTGTGGGTGAGCTCACTGCGTGCCCCGCAGTGGGGAAACAGACACTTACCTCATTAGAAAGCTAGAACAGTGCATCAGGGGCCATTTACGAACACCTTGTGCAGCTCCTGAAGTCTAGCAAGTACTCGTTAAATGTTATTTTCAATTTTGTTATTCACTTACTTACTCATTTTTTTTTTTTTAGTTCATTCATGCATTTGGTAAATGCTAAGTATTTAGTGTACCAGACAGCATGCCTGGGAAGTGCTAGAGATCCAAGTTAGTCAAGACACAATCATGGACCCCTTGCCCCAGGTACCCAGTGTTTCATGGGGGCGAGTAGATAAATAAACAGATGATCTTCCTGCTGGAGACACTTGTTCTGAGGGGCTTGGGGAAGGTGAATGATTGGACAGAGGATAGGCACATGACCCAGACTGGGACAGGAGCTAGGGAAGGCTTCCTGGAGGAGGCACAGCTTACATCTTGTCTCTGTGAAATCCGTGACACCGGGTAGACCTGAAAGGAGATGCATGCTCTCTGACCTGGTGGCAGGGAACTTGGAACCATGCACAGAATCTGCTAGACTTGCAGATCTGCAGCTCGGATCAGAGCTGCGGGTACAGCTCTGACAGACACCATTCCTGAGAAACGTGGTTCCTGGGCTCTCTGTGCAGGAGCTTCTCTGCAGGTTCCCTGCTTGCCTGAGAAAGGAGATCATTGCCCCAAGATGGTGTAGGCTGCCCAGGCAGGAAAGACTAGAAGGGGGAGGAGGAGAAGAATGATTTAATGCTAAGCAGTTTTAGATGCCTCCTCTCTGCTTCCTTTTCCAGGAATGAGGCAAAGGGCTAAGAAGGTAATGGGCGCAGATGAAATGTGGAAGTGAGGAGCCTGGGCTTGTGAGGTTCACCTCTCTTCCTGCTGTGGACTTGCTCCTGGCCTCCGTCCACCTGCTCTGACCTTTTCTGCTCGGTTACTGGTGATGTTTCAGAATTCGCAGATCCTATTGGCTGCTGCGTGTGGGGTGGGGGGGGGGCACGAGCTGCAGATCCAAGATCACAGTCCTGGTTTCTGCACAGAGCGGATGGTAGGAGCCTGGAGAGGCCTCTGAAGGGAGACTGGCAGGGGCCACTGTTTCCTGTCTGTTCCATCAGACACTCTTCTCCCTCCTTACTCATCCTATGTGTTTGAAGTAGCGTCAACCCCAAAATACATTCAAAGAAATTTTCCAAGTTTATGGCTATCTAATAGGAGCTTGAAATAGGAGAACATGATTTATGTTGAGTTTTTTGAAAGTCCGGACTGGTTCTTGGATCCCATTACTCTACATTGGCACTTCTAGAAACCCATGTTCTTCAGAATGGAAAGTCCTGCAGTAAAATGGGATCATTTGACATCTACCAGTGCTGAAGATACGGTAAATGGCCGCTAAGAACACCCAAAGAAGATGATAGTGTCATTTTTATGGGATTTTTACTTTGAAAAAATTGGGAGTTCCTTTCATAAAGGCTTTCTTGGAGAATGTGTTTTGTGGCGCTGTCCTGGGAGTTTGGGGGAGGACAGGGATTCCTCTGGAATGTTAGGAGGATCAGAGTAGTAAAGTAGATTCTCTGAGGGCACATGGCCTGTGCCCTCCCTTCTTGTCTGATCCAAACCTCCAGAGCCGGGGAGGAAGGAGCAGCATGGGTGTGTGTGAGATCACAGAGCACGGGGAGTAGGGAGTGTCCAGCAGTAAAGGCGGGGAACAGAGTCAGCGCAGTGCGAGAGCCGATGTGCATTGTTCTGCTTCATGGGAGGTGGGCTCGGCCCTTGATTGTTGGGCCAGGATTGTTCTAAGTACTAGGTTTGGGCAGCTGGTTCTGGGACAGGAACGGAAGAGTGCTAGAGAGCTCCAGACCCAGGGATGTAGGGTCCATTTTACAAACTGTGTTCTGAATTATCGCCAACCATTTCACGTTCACTGGAAAACAAACATCTCGGGTGGTGAACAGACTTGCCCAAGTTAAGGGAGCAAGTGGCACCCTGGGAATGAAACTCCTGTCTCCTCTCAGAGTAGGCTGTGTATCCTGTGTGATCTGGAGGCATGCCTCCCACTCTGCGCGGCTGGTGTGAACTGCCTGGTCACGGTCTCATCACTCCTCATGGACTCTACATCCTCTCCTGGGCCTCCCACTCTGCCCAACTGGCTTGAACAAGGTGATCACAGTCTTATCACCCCTCATAGAGTCCTATGTCTTCTCCTTGGCCTCCCACTCTACCCGGCTGGTGTAAACTAGCTGATCACGGTCTCATCACCCGCATGGACTCCTGTGTCTTCTCCTTGGCTTCCCACTCTTCCCAGCTGGTGTGAACAGGGTGATCACGGTCTCCTCACTCCTCACGGACTCTACATCCTCTCCTGGGCCTCCCACTCTGCCTGGGTGGTGTGAACAGGCTGCTCATGGTCACATCATTTCTCATGGACTCTACATCCTCTCCTGGGCACCCTTGCTCTCAGGAAGGCCCCTGAGTGATGCATGGGGCAGGTTCTCAAAAGCAGTAGGAGAGGACCATCAAGTAGTAAAGGTCTTGAAGTGGGTGAGGGCCCAAGGCTGTAGGCTGGGCAGTCATAAATTAAGACTGGGAGTGGTGAATTGTTAAGTGGGGACATTCTCCACAGAGAAGGACTTACCTATGTTTGGAAGAGGAGGAACGGGTAGAATGGATGAGAGGAATGTTTTGATCAGAGTATTCTCTGTGTGTATTGACTGTGTCCAAACGAAAGTGAAAGAAAATTCGTGACATCAAGGGAGAACAAAGGGCGTGGGCACAGTGGCTCAGGCAGGGGATTTCCAACTCAGCTCGTACATAAGCTGGATGCCAGTCCTATTCCTCAGCCTTCTGTGTCTGCTCTGTTGGCTGTAGACATGGCATCTGGTACTTCCTGCCTCCATGTAAGCTGGGGTTGAAAAGTGGGAATGGGGAGAGGGAAAGCATGGCCAAGGGTTGGGGAGTGATTTCAGGAGTCCAGGAGGGACAGAGCTCGGGGAGGTGGGGGCAGAGCAGCTGGGAAGGCATCCTGCAGGGGCTGCGACAGGCTCTGATCTCTATAGAAGCTGAAGGAAGGTTCTGGGGATAGAAGCGGCTCGTTTGGCTCCTCAGTGCTCTTCTGTGTCAGGCCTGACTGGGCCCTGTTAGGGAGGATGGTGGGAAGTGAGAGTGGGCTTTGGGCCCACAGGGCTGGATTTGAACCTATGGAAATGTTGTCTGGAGCCCTTTCTCCTCCTTTTGATTAGGGTCCCTGGGTTCTTCAACACCTTCTCCTCCCAAAAGAGAGGTACACAAAACTCATTCACTCTAAGGTGTTAATGACCAGATCCATGAGCCTATAAGGAGCGCATGCAGTACATGTGGGCTGGCCTCGGGGGGCTGCTTAGCACAGAGGGGCTTGGTCCAGTGAGGAAATGTCTGTGACGTCCAGTCTGCGAAGATGGTTTTGAATAGAGCAGGAGGGAGGTCCTCCCAGGCTTGCCAGCGACAACACAGGCTGCACTGGCCAGCTTCAGACTATGGAAGGAAGACCTCGATCTGGCCCTGCCTTCTGTGAGTGAGGCCCTGGTCTAGCTGCAGGAGACCATATTCTGCAATAGGTAGATAGAAACACACGGGAAGTCCAGGGGAACAAGTCACACTGAACACAGTGTCACCATAACGTGTGAGTCATTACACGGCCATAGGACAGTAAGAAAGAAACTGGGAGTCCGGAGGGTATGTGTCCTGTCCAGGGTCTCCTTCTGAAGTAGTCATGGAGGGTAGTATGTGAGTGTCCCATGAGCTGACGAGTCGGTGATTCTCTCTGGGAGCTGTTGTTGGCGTCCGGTGCATAACTGTGCGTGCTTTGTAATCGGATTTAGTTTCTGACATTTGACAACCTCTATCTGGATAGGAGGCTTGTGAAATGTGGGAAATCACTGATGATGTTGGGATGAATGAGAGGTATGGCTGTAAAGGAAAACGATGATTTTCCTGAGTTAGAAGCTTGAGATTCCCAAAGAGAAGTTCCACAAAAGGGAGGGACAGAGCCTGTTGTATAGGAGCTGGAGGACAAGGCAGGCAGGGAGGGTGGGGCTGGGCAAGGAGGGGACAGTGGTGTAAAGGTGGCAGGCGTTCCAGGCACCTTGATTTGCGGTCTCTTGGCCTTCGTTGTCCAGGTGACGGTCTATTCTGAGGGAAGGACGTCAATGACATTCGCTGCTAACTTGGAGGACACAGTGAGGAAGATCAAAGAACACGTCCGGGCTAAGACCAAGATTCCCGTGCAGGACCAGGTCCTGTTGCTGGGCTCCAAGATGCTGAAGCCCCAGAGGAGGCTGTCGTCTTACGGCATTGACAAGGAGACGACCATCCACCTCACTCTGAAGGTGGTGACGCCCAGTGATGAGGAGCTGCCCGTGACTCTGGTGCAGTCACGTGATGGGGGGCAGAGGCACCACCTCCAGGTACGAAGGTCCAGCTCAGTGGCCCAGGTGAAACAGATGATCGAGACCAAGACCGCGATCGCGCCTGAGCAACAGATTGTGACTTGCAATGGCAAGAGGCTGGAAGACGGGAAGACCATGGCAGATTACGGCATCAGACGGGGCAATTCACTCTGGCTGGCAGACTACTGCATTGGGGGGTGAGCCTTCTGTTAGCTCTCACTCCCCCCACATCCTTTGATGATTTCCCCAAATTAACGAGAAAGAGAAAGAGGGAAAGTTAGGGGTGAAGTGGGAAGGAAGACTGCAGAAAAGTTTCTAACTCTATGTTTTTTTGATCTAACACCGTTGATTAGGTGTCTGCATTGTGTGTATTACTGAAAATAGAAAATAGTATTTTAAGGCACAGTAGAGATAGCATCAAAGCCAGCTTAGAATTTAATCCTTTCCGTCGTCCCTCTGATTTTTAGAAAAATTCCTATTTCTTCCGTCCAACAGGATAGTAAGTTCCACATTGGGATCCATATTCCTCCAATTTCTGTGTTCCCACTGGCATATTCCATCTGTAATATCACTCAATATGTTGAATTAAATTGAATTTCTGCTTGTAGAGAACAGTGAAATGATTTATATTGAAGTGTGCTAATACCTCTGATATGTTTACAATCTAAGTAATAAAGAATTTAGAAATTCAACTAAACTATCTTCTCTGTCCTTATTTAACGTTGTTTGGCAGGAAATGAATCCCGGCACGGTGTGCCGTCTTACTCTCTACGCCCCACTCCGATTTCAGCTGTTCTTATTTCTGGAGTTGATGGTGGGCATGGGAAGACATCTCCCCTGGGGACTCAGAGATTTTGTTCTCCAGTGGGAGGGGGTGTCCCTGGGGAAGGTGAGGTCGTGGAGCCGTCTCTGTCCTGCCTGCGTTAGGGTCTAGCAGGTCTACTCTGGGGTGGGGGCATCGTTTGGGTGGGGGCTTTCGGTTGGTCTCTGGGTTGACTCCCGAGGCAGTGCCCTGGTCCTGGCTGACAGAGCCTTTTCCTGGCTGCCTCCTGCGCCCCCCACCCCTGTGTCTGCTCCTCCCTGGGGAATGTGGGTCTCTTCCTCCATCTTCCTCCCTCACTCACTCCTTTGTCTCACTGTCCCTCTTGTGTCTCATGACTGGTCAAGAACACATTTTTCACACCATCTAAGACATGCCTAGTCCCTTCTGCTCTTTAAACTTGCTCAAGTACCACCTTGTGCTGAAGAGATCCCAGCTGAACCCCAGCGGCACCATCCCCACTTAGGGGAATTCCTTGTTCTGCTTTGGGCTCCAGTGCTCTTGGTGGCACTAGTGACCTGGTTAGGTGGGCATTAGGTTGGACTGATTTCCCTGGAGGAGCCACTGCGGCCCCTTGTTTTGGATGGGTCTCTGGCAGGGTAGAGTCTGGGATTTCTATGTCAACTTGGGGGACTCTCCCCACACTGCCCAGGAGCTTCCTGGCTGCCCCCTTCACTTCCTTGTTCCTGAGGGTGTAGATGAGCGGGTTGAGGGCCGGGGTGACCACGGTGTAGAAGAGCGAAGCGAACTTGCCCCTCCCCTGGTCGTAGCGGCGCGTGGGCTGTAGGTAGGTGTAGATGGCCGAGCCATAGAAGAGGCAGACGGCGGTCAGGTGGGACCCGCACGTGCCCAGCGCTTTCCTGCGGCCGCCCCGGGACCGCATGCCGCAGATGGCGCGGGCCACGGCGCCATACGAGGCCAGGATGACGGCGGACGGCAGCAGCAGGATGACTACGCGCGCAGCGAACATCCGGCGCTCGGTGGCGTCGCGGCCGCCACCACAGGCCAGCTGCAGCAGCGCGGGGAGCTCGCAGATGAAGTCCAGCAGGTGGGGTGCGCACAGCGGCCGTGCGGCCAGGAGCGCGCTCTGCGCGGCGGAGTTGGCCAGGCCGCCCAGCCAGG